>NC_086454.1:42826244-43165999 GCF_028390025.1 Pseudophryne corroboree | reverse complement strand
TATGGGGTCAGTAATAGTGGGATATAGAATAACAGTTGTGTTATATACAGTACAGTATGGAGTCAGTTATAGTGGGATATAGAATAACAGCTGTATTATATACGGTACAGTATGGAGTCAGTAATAGTGGGATATAGAATAACAGCTGTGTTATATACGGTACAGTATGGAGTCAGTAATAGTGGGATATAGAATAACAGCTGTGTTATATAGAGTACAGTATGGAGTCAATAATAGTGGGATATAGAATAACAGCTGTGTTATATACGGTACAGTATGGAGTCAGTAATAGTGGGATATAGAATAACAGCTGTGTTATATACGGTACAGTATGGAGTCAGTAATAGTGGGATATAGAATAACAGCTGTGTTATATACAGTACAGTATGGAGTCAGTAATAGTGGGATATAGAATAACAGCTGTGTTATATACGGTACAGTATGGAGTCAGTAATAGTGGGATATAGAATAACAGCTGTGTTATATACGGTACAGTATAGAGTCAGTAATAGTGGGATATAGAATAACAGCTGTGTTATATACAGTACAGTATGGAGTCAGTAATAGTGGGATATAGAATAACAGCTGTGTTATATACGGTACAGTATGGAGTCAGTAATAGTGGGATATAGAATAACAGCTGTGTTATATACAGGACAGTATGGAGTCAGTAATAGTGGGATATAGAATAACAGCTGTGTTATATACGGTACAGTATGGAGTCAGTAATAGTGGGATATAGAATAACAGCTGTGTTATATACAGTACAGTATGGAGTCAGTAATAGTGGGATATAGAATAACAGTTGTGTTATATACAGTACAGTATGGAGTCAGTAATAGTGGGATATAGAATAACAGCTGTGTTATATACGGTACAGTATGGAGTCAGTAATAGTGGGATATAGAATAACAGCTGTGTTATATACGGTACAGTATGGAGTCAGTAATAGTGGGATATAGAATAACAGCTGTGTTATATACAGTACAGTATGGAGTCAATAATAGTGGGATATAGAATAACAGCTGTGTTATATACGGTACAGTATGGAGTCAGTAATAGTGGGATATAGAATAACAGCTGTGTTATATACGGTACAGTATGGAGTCAGTAATAGTGGGATATAGAATAACAGCTGTGTTATATACAGTACAGTATGGAGTCAGTAATAGTGGGATATAGAATAACAGCTGTGTTATATACGGTACAGTATGGAGTCAGTAATAGTGGGATATAGAATGACAGCTGTGTTATATACGGTACAGTATAGAGTCAGTAATAGTGGGATATAGAATAACAGCTGTGTTATATACAGTACAGTATGGAGTCAGTAATAGTGGGATATAGAATAACAGCTGTGTTTTATACGGTACAGTATGGAGTCAGTAATAGTGGGATATAGAATAACAGCTGTGTTATATACAGGACAGTATGGAGTCAGTAATAGTGGGATATAGAATAACAGCTGTGTTATATACGGTACAGTATGGAGTCAGTAATAGTGGGATATAGAATAACAGCTGTGTTATATACAGTACAGTATGGAGTCAGTAATAGTGGGATATAGAATAACAGCTGTGTTATATACAGTACAGTATGGAGTCAGTAATAGTGGGATATAGAATAACTGCTGTGTTATATACAGTACAGTATGGAGTCAGTAATAGTGGGATATAGAATAACAGCTGTGTTATATACAGTACAGTATGGAGTCAGTAATAGTGGGATATAGAATAACAGCTGTGTTATATACGGTACAGTATGGAGTCAGTAATAGTGGGATATAGAATAACAGCTGTGTTATATACAGTACAGTATGGAGTCAGTAATAGTGGGATATAGAATAACAGCTGTGTTATATACGGTACAGTATGGAGTCAGTAATAGTGGGATATAGAATAACAGCTGTGTTATATACAGTACAGTATGGAGTCAGTAATAGTGGGATATAGAATAACAGCTGTGTTATATACGGTACAGTATGGAGTCAGTAATAGTGGGATATAGAATAACAGCTGTGTTATATACAGTACAGTATGGAGTCAGTGACAGTGGGATATATAACACCAGCTGTGTTATATACAGTACAGTGTGGAGTCAGTAATAGTGGAATACAGAATAACAGTTGTGTTATATACAGTACAGTATGGAGTCAGTAATAGTGGGATATATAACACCAGCTGTGTTATATACAGTACAGTGTGGAGTCAGTAATAGTGGGATATAGAATAACAGTTGTGTTATATACAGTACAGTATGGAGTCAGTAATAGTGGGATATATAACACCAGCTGTGTTATATACAGTACAGTGTGGAGTCAGTAATAGTGGGATATAGAATAACAGCTGTGTTATATACAGTACAGTGTGGAGTCAGTAATAGTGGGATATAGAATAACAGCTGTGTTATATACAGTACAGTATGGAGTCAGTAATAGTGGGATATAGAATAACAGTTGTGTTATATACAGTACAGTATGGAGTCAGTAATAGTGGGATATATAACACCAGCTGTGTTATATACAGTACAGTGTGGAGTCAGTAATAGTGGGATATAGAATAACAGCTGTGTTATATACAGTACAGTATGGAGTCAGTGACAGTGGAATATAGAATAACAGCTGTGTTATATACAGTACAGTATGGAGTCACTAATAGTGGGATATGGAATAACAGCTGTGGTATATACAGTACAGTGTGGAGTCAGTAATAGTGGGATATAGAATAACAGCTGTGTTATATAGAGTACAGTATGGAATCAGTAATACTGGGATATAGAATAACAGCTGTGTTATATACAGTACAGTATGGAGACAGTAATAGTGGAATATAGAATAACAGCTGTGTTATATACAGTACAGTATGGAGTCAGTAATAGTGGAATATAGAATAACAGCTGTGTTATATACAGTACAGTATGGAGTCAGTGACAGAGGGATATAGAATAACAGCTGTGTTATATACAGTACAGTATGGAGTCAGTAATAGTGGTATATAGAATAACAGTTGTGTTATATACAGTACAGTATGGAGTCAGTAATAGTGGGATATGGAATAACAGCTGTGTTATATACAGTACAGTATGGAGTCAGTAATAGTGGAATATAGAATAACAGCTGTGTTATATACAGTACAGTATGGAGTCAGTGACAGAGGGATATAGAATAACAGCTGTGTTATATACAGTACAGTATGGAGTCAGTAATAGTGGTATATAGAATAACAGTTGTGTTATATACAGTACAGTATGGAGTCAGTAATAGTGGGATATGGAATAACAGCTGTGTTATATACAGTACAGTATGGAGTCAGTAATAGTGGTATATAGAATAACAGTTGTGTTATATACAGTACAGTATGGAGTCAGTAATAGTGGGATATAGAATAACAGCCATGTTATATACAGTACAGTATGGAGTCAGTAATAGTGGGATATAGAATAACAGCTGTGTTATATACAGTACAGTATGGAGTCAGTAATAGTTGGATATAGAATAACAGCTGTGTTATATACAGTACAGTATGGAGTCAGTAATAGTTGGATATAGAATAACAGCTGTTTTATATACGGTACAATATGGGGTCAGTAATAGTGAGATATAGAATGACAGCTGTGTAATATACAGTACAGTATGGAGTCAGTAATAGTGGGATATAGAATAATAGCTGTGTTATATACAGTACAGTGTGGAGTCAGTAATAGTGGGATATAGAATAACAGCTGTGTTATATACAGTACAGTATGGAGTCAGTAATAGTGGGATATAGAATAACAGCTGTGTTATATATAGTACAGTATGGAGTCAGTAATAGTGGGATATGAAATAACAGTTGTGTTATATACGGTACAGTATGGAGTCAGTAATAGTGGGATATGGAATAACAGTAGTGTTATATACAGTACAGTATGGAGTCAGTAATAGTGAGATATAGAATAACAGTTGTGTTATATACAGTACAGTGTGGAGTCAGTAACAGTGGGATATAGAATAACAGCTGTGTTATATACAGTACAGTATGGAGTCAGTAATAGTGGAATATAGAATAACAACTGTGTTATATACAGTACAGTATGGAGTCAGTAACAGTGGGATATAGAATAACTGCTGTGTTATATACAGTACAGTATGGAGTCAGTAACAGTGGTATATAGAATAACAGCTGTGTTATATACAGTACAGTATGGAGTCAGTAATAGTGGGATATAGAATAATAGATGTGTTATATACAGTACAGTATGGAGTCAGTGACAGTGGGATATAGAATAACAGCTGTGTTATATATAGTACAGTATGGAGTCAGTAATAGTGGGATATAGAATAGCAGCTGTGTTATATACAGTACAGTATGGAGTCAGTAATAGTGAGATATAGAATAACAGTTGTGTTATATACAGTACAGTATGGAATCAGTAATAGTGGGATATAGAATAACAGCTGTGTTATATACAGTACAGTATGGAGTCAGTAATAGTGGGATATAGAATAACAGCTGTGTTATATACAGTACAGTATGGAGTCAGTAATAGTGGAATATAGAATAACAGCTGTGTTATATACAGTACAGTATGGAGTCAGTAATAGTGGGATATAGAATAACAGCTGTGTTATATACAGTACAGTATGGAGTCAGTAATAGTGGGATATAGAATAACAGCTGTGTTATATACAGTACAGTATGGAGTCAGTAATAGTGGGATATAGAATAACAGTTGTGTTATATACAGTACAGTATGGAGTCAGTAATAGTGGGATCTAGAATAACAGCTGTATTATATACGGTACAGTATGGAGTCAGTAATAGTGGGATATAGAATAACAGCTGTGTTATATAGAGTACAGTATGGAGTCAAAAATAGTGGGATATAGAATAACAGCTGTGTTATATACGGTACAGTATGGAGTCAGTAAAAGTGGGATATAGAATAACAGCTGTGTTATATACGGTACAGTATGGAGTCAGTAATAGTGGGATATAGAATAACAGCTGTGTTATATACAGTACAGTATGGAGTCAGTAATAGTGGGATATAGAATAACAGCTGTGTTATATACGGTACAGTATGGAGTCAGTAATAGTGGGATATAGAATAACAGCTGTGTTATATACAGTGCAGTATGGAGTCAGTAATAGTGGGATATAGAATAACAGCTGTGTTATATACAGTACAGTATGGAGTCAGTAATAGTGGGATATAGAATAACAGCTGTGTTATATACAGTACAGTATGGAGTCAGTAATAGTGGGATATAGAATAACAGTTGTGTTATATACAGTACAGTATGGAGTCAGTAATAGTGGGATATAGAATAACAGCTGTATTATATACGATACAGTATGGAGTCAGTAATAGTGGGATATAGAATAACAGCTGTGTTATATACAGTACAGTATGGAGTCAGTAATAGTGGGATATAGAATAACAGCTGTGTTATATACAGTGCAGTATGGAGTCAGTAATAGTGGGATATAGAATAACAGCTGTGTTATATACAGTACAGTATGGAGTCAGTAATAGTGGGATATAGAATAACAGCTGTGTTATATACAGTACAGTATGGAGTCAGTAATAGTGGGATATAGAATAACAGTTGTGTTATATACAGTACAGTATGGAGTCAGTAATAGTGGGATATAGAATAACAGCTGTATTATATACGATACAGTATGGAGTCAGTAATAGTGGGATATAGAATAACAGCTGTGTTATATACAGTACAGTATGGAGTCAGTAACAGTGGGATATAACAGCTGTGTTATATACAGTACAGTATGGAGTCAGTAATAGTGGGATATAGAATAACAGCTGTGTTATATACAGTACAGTATGGAGTCAGTAATAGTGGGATATAGAATAACAGCTGTGTTATATACAGTACAGTATGGAGTCAGTAACAGTGGGATATAACAGCTGTGTTATATAAAGTACAGTATGGAGTCAGTAATAGTGGGATATAGAATAACAGCTGTGTTATATACAGTACAGTATGGAGTCAGTAATAGTGGGATATAGAATAACAGCTGTGTTATATACAGTACAGTATGGAGTCAGTAATAGTGGGATATAGAATAACAGCTGTGTTATATACAGTACAGTATGGAGTCAGTAATAGTGGGATATAGAATAACAGCTGTGTTATATACAGTACAGTATGGAGTCAGTAATAGTGGGATATAGAATAACAGCTGTATTATATACGATACAGTATGGAGTCAGTAATAGTGGGATATAGAATAACAGCTGTGTTATATACAGTACAGTATGGAGTCAGTAACAGTGGGATATAACAGCTGTGTTATATACAGTACAGTATGGAGTCAGTAATAGTGGGATATAGAATAACAGCTGTGTTATATACAGTACAGTATGGAGTCAGTAACAGTGGGATATAGAATAACAGCTGTGTTATATATAGTACAGTATGGAGTCAGTAATAGTGGGATATAGAATAACAGCTGTGTTATATACAGTACAGTATGGAGTCAGTAATAGTGGGATATAGAATAACAGCTGTGTTATATACAGTACAGTATGGAGTCAGTAATAGTGGAATATAGAATAACAGCTGTGTTATATACAGTACAGTATGGAGTCAGTAATAGTGGGATATAGAATAACAGCTGTGTTATATACAGTACAGTATGGAGTCAGTAATAGTGGGATATAGAATAACAGCTGTGTTATATACAGTACAGTATGGGGTCAGTAATAGTGGGATATAGAATAACAGTTGTGTTATATACAGTACAGTATGGAGTCAGTAATAGTGGGATATAGAATAACAGCTGTATTATATACGGTACAGTATGGAGTCAGTAATAGTGGGATATAGAATAACAGCTGTGTTATATACGGTACAGTATGGAGTCAGTAATAGGGGGATATAGAATAACAGCTGTGTTATATACAGTACAGTATGGAGTCAGTAATAGTGGGATATAGAATAACAGCTGTGTTATATACGGTACAGTATGGAGTCAGTAATAGTGGGATATAGAATAACAGCTGTGTTATATACGGTACAGTATAGAGTCAGTAATAGTGGGATATAGAATAACAGCTGTGTTATATACAGTACAGTATGGAGTCAGTAATAGTGGGATATAGAATAACAGCTGTGTTATATACGGTACAGTATGGAGTCAGTAATAGTGGGATATAGAATAACAGCTGTGTTATATACAGGACAGTATGGAGTCAGTAATAGTGGGATATAGAATAACAGCTGTGTTATATACAGTACAGTATGGAGTCAGTAATAGTGGGATATAGAATAACAGTTGTGTTATATACAGTACAGTATGGAGTCAGTAATAGTGGGGTATAGAATAACAGCTGTATTATATACGATACAGTATGGAGTCAGTAATAGTGGGATATAGAATAACAGCTGTGTTATATACAGTACAGTATGGAGTCAGTAACAGTGGGATATAACAGCTGTGTTATATACAGTACAGTATGGAGTCAGTAATAGTGGGATATAGAATAACAGCTGTGTTATATACAGTACAGTATGGAGTCAGTAATAGTGGGATATAGAATAACAGCTGTGTTATATACAGTACAGTATGGAGTCAGTAATAGTGGGATATAGAATAACAGCTGTGTTATATACAGTACAGTATGGAGTCAGTAATAGTGGGATATAGAATAACAGCTGTGTTATATACAGTACAGTATGGAGTCAGTAATAGTGGGATATAGAATAACAGCTGTATTATATACGATACAGTATGGAGTCAGTAATAGTGGGATATAGAATAACAGCTGAGTTATATACAGTACAGTATGGAGTCAGTAACAGTGGGATATAACAGCTGTGTTATATACAGTACAGTATGGAGTCAGTAATAGTGGGATATAGAATAACAGCTGTGTTATATACAGTACAGTATGGAGTCAGTAACAGTGGGATATAGAATAACAGCTGTGTTATATATAGTACAGTATGGAGTCAGTAATAGTGGGATATAGAATAACAGCTGTGTTATATACAGTACAGTATGGAGTCAGTAATAGTGGGATATAGAATAACAGCTGTGTTATATACAGTACAGTATGGAGTCAGTAATAGTGGAATATAGAATAACAGCTGTGTTATATACAGTACAGTATGGAGTCAGTAATAGTGGGATATAGAATAACAGCTGTGTTATATACAGTACAGTATGGAGTCAGTAATAGTGGGATATAGAATAACAGCTGTGTTATATACAGTACAGTATGGGGTCAGTAATAGTGGGATATAGAATAACAGTTGTGTTATATACAGTACAGTATGGAGTCAGTAATAGTGGGATATAGAATAACAGCTGTATTATATACGGTACAGTATGGAGTCAGTAATAGTGGGATATAGAATAACAGCTGTGTTATATACGGTACAGTATGGAGTCAGTAATAGTGGGATATAGAATAACAGCTGTGTTATATAGAGTACAGTATGGAGTCAATAATAGTGGGATATAGAATAACAGCTGTGTTATATACGGTACAGTATGGAGTCAGTAATAGTGGGATATAGAATAACAGCTGTGTTATATACGGTACAGTATGGAGTCAGTAATAGTGGGATATAGAATAACAGCTGTGTTATATACAGTACAGTATGGAGTCAGTAATAGTGGAATATAGAATAACAGCTGTGTTATATACGGTACAGTATGGATTCAGTAATCGTGGGATATAGAATAACAGCTGTGTTATATACGGTACAGTATAGAGTCAGTAATAGTGGGATATAGAATAACAGCTGTGTTATATACAGTACAGTATGGAGTCAGTAATAGTGGGATATAGAATAACAGCTGTGTTATATACGGTACAGTATGGAGTCAGTAATAGTGGGATATAGAATAACAGCTGTGTTATATACAGGACAGTATGGAGTCAGTAATAGTGGGATATAGAATAACAGCTGTGTTATATACGGTACAGTATGGAGTCAGTAATAGTGGGATATAGAATAACAGCTGTGTTATATACAGTACAGTATGGAGTCAGTAATAGTGGGATATAGAATAACAGCTGTGTTATATACAGTACAGTATGGAGTCAGTAATAGTGGGATATAGAATAACAGTTGTGTTATATACAGTACAGTATGGAGTCAGTAATAGTGGGATATAGAATAACAGCTGTATTATATACGGTACAGTATGGAGTCAGTAATAGTGGGATATAGAATAACAGCTGTGTTATATACGGTACAGTATGGAGTCAGTAATAGTGGGATATAGAATAACAGCTGTGTTATATACAGTACAGTATGGAGTCAATAATAGTGGGATATAGAATAACAGCTGTGTTATATACGGTACAGTATGGAGTCAGTAATAGTGGGATATAGAATAACAGCTGTGTTATATACGGTACAGTATGGAGTCAGTAATAGTGGGATATAGAATAACAGCTGTGTTATATACAGTACAGTATGGAGTCAGTAATAGTGGGATATAGAATAACAGCTGTGTTATATACGGTACAGTATGGAGTCAGTAATAGTGGGATATAGAATGACAGCTGTGTTATATACGGTACAGTATAGAGTCAGTAATAGTGGGATATAGAATAACAGCTGTGTTATATACAGTACAGTATGGAGTCAGTAATAGTGGGATATAGAATAACAGCTGTGTTATATACGGTACAGTATGGAGTCAGTAATAGTGGGATATAGAATAACAGCTGTGTTATATACAGGACAGTATGGAGTCAGTAATAGTGGGATATAGAATAACAGCTGTGTTATATACGGTACAGTATGGAGTCAGTAATAGTGGGATATAGAATAACAGCTGTGTTATATACAGTACAGTATGGAATCAGTAATAGTGGGATATAGAATAACTGCTGTGTTATATACAGTACAGTATGGAGTCAGTAATAGTGGGATATAGAATAACAGCTGTGTTATATACAGTACAGTATGGAGTCAGTAATAGTGGGATATAGAATAACAGCTGTGTTATATACGGTACAGTATGGAGTCAGTAATAGTGGGATATAGAATAACAGCTGTGTTATATACGGTACAGTATGGAGTCAGTAATAGTGGGATATAGAATAACAGCTGTGTTATATACAGTACAGTATGGAGTCAGTAATAGTGGGATATAGAATAACAGCTGTGTTATATACGGTACAGTATGGAGTCAGTAATAGTGGGATATAGAATAACAGCTGTGTTATATACAGTGCAGTATGGAGTCAGTAATAGTGGGATATAGAATAACAGCTGTGTTATATACAGTACAGTATGGAGTCAGTAATAGTGGGATATAGAATAACAGCTGTGTTATATACAGTACAGTATGGAGTCAGTAATAGTGGGATATAGAATAACAGTTGTGTTATATACAGTACAGTATGGAGTCAGTAATAGTGGGATATAGAATAACAGCTGTATTATATACGATACAGTATGGAGTCAGTAATAGTGGGATATAGAATAACAGCTGTGTTATATACAGTACAGTATGGAGTCAGTAATAGTGGGATATAGAATAACAGCTGTGTTATATACAGTGCAGTATGGAGTCAGTAATAGTGGGATATAGAATAACAGCTGTGTTATATACAGTACAGTATGGAGTCAGTAATAGTGGGATATAGAATAACAGTTGTGTTATATACAGTACAGTATGGAGTCAGTAATAGTGGGATATAGAATAACAGCTGTATTATATACGATACAGTATGGAGTCAGTAATAGTGGGATATAGAATAACAGCTGTGTTATATACAGTACAGTATGGAGTCAGTAACAGTGGGATATAACAGCTGTGTTATATACAGTACAGTATGGAGTCAGTAATAGTGGGATATAGAATAACAGCTGTGTTATATACAGTACAGTATGGAGTCAGTAATAGTGGGATATAGAATAACAGCTGTGTTATATACAGTACAGTATGGAGTCAGTAATAGTGGGATATAGAATAACAGCTGTGTTATATACAGTACAGTATGGAGTCAGTAATAGTGGGATATAGAATAACAGTTGTGTTATATACAGTACAGTATGGAGTCAGTATTAGTGGTATATAGAATAACAGCTGTATTATATACGATACAGTATGGAGTCAGTAATAGTGGGATATAGAATAACAGCTGTGTTATATACAGTACAGTATGGAGTCAGTAACAGTGGGATATAACAGCTGTGTTATATACAGTACAGTATGGAGTCAGTAATAGTGGGATATAGAATAACAGCTGTGTTATATACAGTACAGTATGGAGTCAGTAATAGTGGGATATAGAATAACAGCTGTGTTATATACAGTACAGTATGGAGTCAGTAATAGTGGGATATAGAATAACAGCTGTGTTATATACAGTACAGTATGGAGTCAGTAATAGTGGGATATAGAATAACAGCTGTGTTATATACAGTACAGTATGGAGTCAGTAATAGTGGGATATAGAATAACAGCTGTATTATATACGATACAGTATGGAGTCAGTAATAGTGGGATATAGAATAACAGCTGTGTTATATACAGTACAGTATGGAGTCAGTAACAGTGGGATATAACAGCTGTGTTATATACAGTACAGTATGGAGTCAGTAATAGTGGGATATAGAATAACAGCTGTGTTATATACAGTACAGTATGGAGTCAGTAACAGTGGGATATAGAATAACAGCTGTGTTATATATAGTACAGTATGGAGTCAGTAATAGTGGGATATAGAATAACAGCTGTGTTATATACAGTACAGTATGGAGTCAGTAACAGTGGGATATAGAATAACAGCTGTGTTATATATAGTACAGTATGGAGTCAGTAATAGTGGGATATAGAATAACAGCTGTGTTATATACAGTACAGTATGGAGTCAGTAATAGTGGGATATAGAATAACAGCTGTGTTATATACAGTACAGTATGGAGTCAGTAATAGTGGAATATAGAATAACAGCTGTGTTATATACAGTACAGTATGGAGTCAGTAATAGTGGGATATAGAATAACAGCTGTGTTATATACAGTACAGTATGGAGTCAGTAATAGTGGGATATAGAATAACAGCTGTGTTATATACAGTACAGTATGGGGTCAGTAATAGTGGGATATAGAATAACAGTTGTGTTATATACAGTACAGTATGGAGTCAGTAATAGTGGGATATAGAATAACAGCTGTATTATATACGGTACAGTATGGAGTCAGTAATAGTGGGATATAGAATAAAAGCTGTGTTATATACGGTACAGTATGGAGTCAGTAATAGTGGGATATAGAATAACAGCTGTGTTATATAGAGTACAGTATGGAGTCAATAATAGTGGGATATAGAATAACAGCTGTGTTATATACGGTACAGTATGGAGTCAGTAATAGTGGGATATAGAATAACAGCTGTATTATATACGATACAGTATGGAGTCAGTAATAGTGGGATATAGAATAACAGCTGTGTTATATACAGTACAGTATGGAGTCAGTAATAGTGGGATATAGAATAACAGTTGTGTTATATACAGTACAGTATGGAGTCAGTAATAGTGGGATATAGAATAACAGCTGTATTATATACGATACAGTATGGAGTCAGTAATAGTGGGATATAGAATAACAGCTGTGTTATATACAGTACAGTATGGAGTCAGTAACAGTGGGATATAACAGCTGTGTTATATACAGTACAGTATGGAGTCAGTAATAGTGGGATATAGAATAACAGCTGTGTTATATACAGTACAGTATGGAGTCAGTAACAGTGGGATATAACAGCTGTTTATATACAGTACAGTATGGAGTCAGTAATAGTGGGATATAGAATAACAGCTGTGTTATATACAGTACAGTATGGAGTCAGTAACAGTGGGATATAGAATAACAGCTGTGTTATATATAGTACAGTATGGAGTCAGTAATAGTGGGATATAGAATAACAGCTGTGTTATATACAGTACAGTATGGAGTCAGTAATAGTGGGATATAGAATAACAGCTGTGTTATATACAGTACAGTATGGAGTCAGTAATAGTGGGATATAGAATAACAGCTGTGTTATATACAGTACAGTATGGAGTCAGTAATAGTGGGATATAGAATAACAGCTGTGTTATATACAGTACAGTATGGAGTCAGTAATAGTGGGATATAGAATAACAGTTGTGTTATATACAGTATAGTATGGAGTCAGTAATAGTGGATATAGAATAACAGCTGTATTATATACGATACAGTATGGAGTCAGTAATAGTGGGATATAGAATAACAGCTGTGTTATATACAGTACAGTATGGAGTCAGTAACAGTGGGATATAACAGCTGTGTTATATACAGTACAGTATGGAGTCAGTAATAGTGGGATATAGAATAACAGCTGTGTTATATACAGTACAGTATGGAGTCAGTAATAGTGGGATATAGAATAACAGCTGTGTTATATACAGTACAGTATGGAGTCAGTAATAGTGGGATATAGAATAACAGCTGTGTTATATACAGTACAGTATGGAGTCAGTAATAGTGGGATATAGAATAACAGTTGTGTTATATACAGTACAGTATGGAGTCAGTAATAGTGGGATATAGAATAACAGCTGTATTATATACGATACAGTATGGAGTCAGTAATAGTGGGATATAGAATAACAGCTGTGTTATATACAGTACAGTATGGAGTCAGTAACAGTGGGATATAACAGCTGTGTATATACAGTACAGTATGGAGTCAGTAATAGTGGGATATAGAATAACAGCTGTGTTATATACAGTACAGTATGGAGTCAGTAATAGTGGGATATAGAATAACAGCTGTGTTATATACAGTACAGTATGGAGTCAGTAATAGTGGGATATAGAATAACAGTTGTGTTATATACAGTACAGTATGGAGTCAGTAATAGTGGGATATAGAATAACAGCTGTATTATATACGATACAGTATGGAGTCAGTAATAGTGGGATATAG
Organism: Pseudophryne corroboree; assembly: GCF_028390025.1. Lineage (NCBI taxonomy): Eukaryota > Metazoa > Chordata > Amphibia > Anura > Myobatrachidae > Pseudophryne > Pseudophryne corroboree. The sequence continues at coordinate 43,152,065 of NC_086454.1, read as the reverse complement.
AATAACAGCTGTGTTATATACAGTACAGTATGGAGTCAGTAACAGTGGGATATAACAGCTGTGTTATATACAGTACAGTATGGAGTCAGTAATAGTGGGATATAGAATAACAGCTGTGTTATATACAGTACAGTATGGAGTCAGTAATAGTGGGATATAGAATAACAGCTGTGTTATATACAGTACAGTATGGAGTCAGTAATAGTGGGATATAGAATAACAGCTGTGTTATATACAGTACAGTATGGAGTCAGTAATAGTGGGATATAGAATAACAGTTGTGTTATATACAGTACAGTATGGAGTCAGTAATAGTGGGATATAGAATAACAGCTGTATTATATACGATACAGTATGGAGTCAGTAATAGTGGGATATAGAATAACAGCTGTGTTATATACAGTACAGTATGGAGTCAGTAACAGTGGGATATAACAGCTGTGTTATATACAGTACAGTATGGAGTCAGTAATAGTGGGATATAGAATAACAGCTGTGTTATATACAGTACAGTATGGAGTCAGTAACAGTGGGATATAACAGCTGTTTATATACAGTACAGTATGGAGTCAGTAATAGTGGGATATAGAATAACAGCTGTGTTATATACAGTACAGTATGGAGTCAGTAACAGTGGGATATAGAATAACAGCTGTGTTATATATAGTACAGTATGGAGTCAGTAATAGTGGGATATAGAATAACAGCTGTGTTATATACAGTACAGTATGGAGTCAGTAATAGTGGGATATAGAATAACAGCTGTGTTATATACAGTACAGTATGGAGTCAGTAACAGTGGGATATAACAGCTGTGTTATATACAGTACAGTATGGAGTCAGTAATAGTGGAATATAGAATAACAGCTGTATTATATACGATACAGTATGGAGTCAGTAATAGTGGGATATAGAATAACAGCTGTGTTATATACAGTACAGTATGGAGTCAGTAACAGTGGGATATAACAGCTGTGTTATATACAGTACAGTATGGAGTCAGTAATAGTGGGATATAGAATAACAGCTGTGTTATATACAGTACAGTATGGAGTCAGTAATAGTGGGATATAGAATAACAGCTGTGTTATATACAGTACAGTATGGAGTCAGTAATAGTGGGATATAGAATAACAGCTGTGTTATATACAGTACAGTATGGAGTCAGTAATAGTGGGATATAGAATAACAGTTGTGTTATATACAGTACAGTATGGAGTCAGTAATAGTGGGATATAGAATAACAGCTGTATTATATACGATACAGTATGGAGTCAGTAATAGTGGGATATAGAATAACAGCTGTGTTATATACAGTACAGTATGGAGTCAGTAACAGTGGGATATAACAGCTGTGTTATATACAGTACAGTATGGAGTCAGTAATAGTGGGATATAGAATAACAGCTGTGTTATATACAGTACAGTATGGAGTCAGTAATAGTGGGATATAGAATAACAGCTGTGTTATATACAGTACAGTATGGAGTCAGTAATAGTGGGATATAGAATAACAGCTGTGTTATATACAGTACAGTATGGAGTCAGTAATAGTGGGATATAGAATAACAGTTGTGTTATATACAGTACAGTATGGAGTCAGTAATAGTGGGATATAGAATAACAGCTGTATTATATACGATACAGTATGGAGTCAGTAATAGTGGGATATAGAATAACAGCTGTGTTATATACAGTACAGTATGGAGTCAGTAACAGTGGGATATAACAGCTGTGTTATATACAGTACAGTATGGAGTCAGTAATAGTGGGATATATAATAACAGCTGTGTTATATACAGTACAGTATGGAGTCAGTAATAGTGGGATATAGAATAACAGTTGTGTTATATACAGTACAGTATGGAGTCAGTAATAGTGGGATATAGAATAACAGCTGTATTATATACGATACAGTATGGAGTCAGTAATAGTGGGATAAAGAATAACAGCTGTGTTATATACAGTACAGTATGGAGTCAGTAACAGTGGGATATAACAGCTGTGTTATATACAGTACAGTATGGAGTCAGTAATAGTGGGATATAGAATAACAGCTGTGTTATATACAGTACAGTATGGAGTCAGTAATAGTGGGATATAGAATAACAGCTGTGTTATATACAGTACAGTATGGAGTCAGTAATAGTGGGATATAGAATAACAGTTGTGTTATATACAGTACAGTATGGAGTCAGTAATAGTGGGATATAGAATAACAGCTGTATTATATACGATACAGTATGGAGTCAGTAATAGTGGGATATAGAATAACAGCTGTGTTATATACAGTACAGTATGGAGTCAGTAACAGTGGGATATAACAGCTGTGTTATATACAGTACAGTATGGAGTCAGTAATAGTGGGATATAGAATAACAGCTGTGTTATATACAGTACAGTATGGAGTCAGTAATAGTGGGATATAGAATAACAGCTGTGTTATATACAGTACAGTATGGAGTCAGTAATAGTGGGATATAGAATAACAGTTGTGTTATATACAGTACAGTATGGAGTCAGTAATAGTGGGATATAGAATAACAGCTGTATTATATACGATACAGTATGGAGTCAGTAATAGTGGGATATAGAATAACAGCTGTGTTATATACAGTACAGTATGGAGTCAGTAACAGTGGGATATAACAGCTGTGTTATATACAGTACAGTATGGAGTCAGTAATAGTGGGATATAGAATAACAGCTGTGTTATATACAGTACAGTATGGAGTCAGTAATAGTGGGATATAGAATAACAGCTGTGTTATATACAGTACAGTATGGAGTCAGTAATAGTGGGATATAGAATAACAGCTGTGTTATATACAGTACAGTATGGAGTCAGTAATAGTGGGATATAGAATAACAGTTGTGTTATATACAGTACAGTATGGAGTCAGTAATAGTGGGATATAGAATAACAGCTGTATTATATACGATACAGTATGGAGTCAGTAATAGTGGGATATAGAATAACAGCTGTGTTATATACAGTACAGTATGGAGTCAGTAACAGTGGGATATAACAGCTGTGTTATATACAGTACAGTATGGAGTCAGTAATAGTGGGATATAGAATAACAGCTGTGTTATATACAGTACAGTATGGAGTCAGTAACAGTGGGATATAACAGCTGTTTATATACAGTACAGTATGGAGTCAGTAATAGTGGGATATAGAATAACAGCTGTGTTATATACAGTACAGTATGGAGTCAGTAACAGTGGGATATAGAATAACAGCTGTGTTATATATAGTACAGTATGGAGTCAGTAATAGTGGGATATAGAATAACAGCTGTGTTATATACAGTACAGTATGGAGTCAGTAATAGTGGGATATAGAATAACAGCTGTGTTATATACAGTACAGTATGGAGTCAGTAATAGTGGGATATAGAATAACAGCTGTGTTATATACAGTACAGTATGGAGTCAGTAATAGTGGGATATAGAATAACAGCTGTGTTATATACAGTACAGTATGGAGTCAGTAATAGTGGGATATAGAATAACAGTTGTGTTATATACAGTATAGTATGGAGTCAGTAATAGTGGAATATAGAATAACAGCTGTATTATATACGATACAGTATGGAGTCAGTAATAGTGGGATATAGAATAACAGCTGTGTTATATACAGTACAGTATGGAGTCAGTAACAGTGGGATATAACAGCTGTGTTATATACAGTACAGTATGGAGTCAGTAATAGTGGGATATAGAATAACAGCTGTGTTATATACAGTACAGTATGGAGTCAGTAATAGTGGGATATAGAATAACAGCTGTGTTATATACAGTACAGTATGGAGTCAGTAATAGTGGGATATAGAATAACAGCTGTGTTATATACAGTACAGTATGGAGTCAGTAATAGTGGGATATAGAATAACAGTTGTGTTATATACAGTACAGTATGGAGTCAGTAATAGTGGGATATAGAATAACAGCTGTATTATATACGATACAGTATGGAGTCAGTAATAGTGGGATATAGAATAACAGCTGTGTTATATACAGTACAGTATGGAGTCAGTAACAGTGGGATATAACAGCTGTGTTATATACAGTACAGTATGGAGTCAGTAATAGTGGGATATAGAATAACAGCTGTGTTATATACAGTACAGTATGGAGTCAGTAATAGTGGGATATAGAATAACAGCTGTGTTATATACAGTACAGTATGGAGTCAGTAATAGTGGGATATAGAATAACAGTTGTGTTATATACAGTACAGTATGGAGTCAGTAATAGTGGGATATAGAATAACAGCTGTATTATATACGATACAGTATGGAGTCAGTAATAGTGGGATATAGAATAACAGCTGTGTTATATACAGTACAGTATGGAGTCAGTAACAGTGGGATATAACAGCTGTGTTATATACAGTACAGTATGGAGTCAGTAATAGTGGGATATAGAATAACAGCTGTGTTATATACAGTACAGTATGGAGTCAGTAATAGTGGGATATAGAATAACAGCTGTGTTATATACAGTACAGTATGGAGTCAGTAATAGTGGGATATAGAATAACAGCTGTGTTATATACAGTACAGTATGGAGTCAGTAATAGTGGGATATAGAATAACAGTTGTGTTATATACAGTACAGTATGGAGTCAGTAATAGTGGGATATAGAATAACAGCTGTATTATATACGATACAGTATGGAGTCAGTAATAGTGGGATATAGAATAACAGCTGTGTTATATACAGTACAGTATGGAGTCAGTAACAGTGGGATATAACAGCTGTGTTATATACAGTACAGTATGGAGTCAGTAATAGTGGGATATAGAATAACAGCTGTGTTATATACAGTACAGTATGGAGTCAGTAACAGTGGGATATAACAGCTGTTTATATACAGTACAGTATGGAGTCAGTAATAGTGGGATATAGAATAACAGCTGTGTTATATACAGTACAGTATGGAGTCAGTAACAGTGGGATATAGAATAACAGCTGTGTTATATATAGTACAGTATGGAGTCAGTAATAGTGGGATATAGAATAACAGCTGTGTTATATACAGTACAGTATGGAGTCAGTAATAGTGGGATATAGAATAACAGCTGTGTTATATACAGTACAGTATGGAGTCAGTAACAGTGGGATATAACAGCTGTGTTATATACAGTACAGTATGGAGTCAGTAATAGTGGAATATAGAATAACAGCTGTATTATATACGATACAGTATGGAGTCAGTAATAGTGGGATATAGAATAACAGCTGTGTTATATACAGTACAGTATGGAGTCAGTAACAGTGGGATATAACAGCTGTGTTATATACAGTACAGTATGGAGTCAGTAATAGTGGGATATAGAATAACAGCTGTGTTATATACAGTACAGTATGGAGTCAGTAATAGTGGGATATAGAATAACAGCTGTGTTATATACAGTACAGTATGGAGTCAGTAATAGTGGGATATAGAATAACAGCTGTGTTATATACAGTACAGTATGGAGTCAGTAATAGTGGGATATAGAATAACAGTTGTGTTATATACAGTACAGTATGGAGTCAGTAATAGTGGGATATAGAATAACAGCTGTATTATATACGATACAGTATGGAGTCAGTAATAGTGGGATATAGAATAACAGCTGTGTTATATACAGTACAGTATGGAGTCAGTAACAGTGGGATATAACAGCTGTGTTATATACAGTACAGTATGGAGTCAGTAATAGTGGGATATAGAATAACAGCTGTGTTATATACAGTACAGTATGGAGTCAGTAATAGTGGGATATAGAATAACAGCTGTGTTATATACAGTACAGTATGGAGTCAGTAATAGTGGGATATAGAATAACAGCTGTGTTATATACAGTACAGTATGGAGTCAGTAATAGTGGGATATAGAATAACAGTTGTGTTATATACAGTACAGTATGGAGTCAGTAATAGTGGGATATAGAATAACAGCTGTATTATATACGATACAGTATGGAGTCAGTAATAGTGGGATATAGAATAACAGCTGTGTTATATACAGTACAGTATGGAGTCAGTAACAGTGGGATATAACAGCTGTGTTATATACAGTACAGTATGGAGTCAGTAATAGTGGGATATATAATAACAGCTGTGTTATATACAGTACAGTATGGAGTCAGTAATAGTGGGATATAGAATAACAGTTGTGTTATATACAGTACAGTATGGAGTCAGTAATAGTGGGATATAGAATAACAGCTGTATTATATACGATACAGTATGGAGTCAGTAATAGTGGGATATAGAATAACAGCTGTGTTATATACAGTACAGTATGGAGTCAGTAACAGTGGGATATAACAGCTGTGTTATATACAGTACAGTATGGAGTCAGTAATAGTGGGATATAGAATAACAGCTGTGTTATATACAGTACAGTATGGAGTCAGTAATAGTGGGATATAGAATAACAGCTGTGTTATATACAGTACAGTATGGAGTCAGTAATAGTGGGATATAGAATAACAGCTGTGTTATATACAGTACAGTATGGAGTCAGTAATAGTGGGATATAGAATAACAGCTGTGCTATATACAGTACAGTATGGAGTCAGTAATAGTGGGATATAGAATAACAGCTGTGTTATATACGATACAGTATGGAGTCAGTAATAGTGGGATATAGAATAACAGCTGTGTTATATACAGTACAGTATGGAGTCAGTAACAGTGGGATATAACAGCTGTGTTATATACAGTACAGTATGGAGTCAGTAATAGTGGGATATAGAATAACAGCTGTGTTATATACAGTACAGTATGGAGTCAGTAACAGTGGGATATAGAATAACAGCTGTGTTATATATAGTACAGTATGGAGTCAGTAATAGTGGGATATAGAATAACAGCTGTGTTATATACAGTACAGTATGGAGTCAGTAATAGTGGGATATAGAATAACAGCTGTGTTATATACAGTACAGTATGGAGTCAGTAATAGTGGAATATAGAATAACAGCTGTGTTATATACAGTACAGTATGGAGTCAGTAATAGTGGGATATAGAATAACAGCTGTGTTATATACAGTACAGTATGGAGTCAGTAATAGTGGGATATAGAATAACAGCTGTGTTATATACAGTACAGTATGGAGTCAGTAATAGTGGGATATAGAATAACAGCTGTATTATATACGGTACAGTATGGAGTCAGTAATAGTGGGATATAGAATAACAGCTGTGTTATATACAGTACAGTATGGAGTCAGTAACAGTGGGATATAACAGCTGTGTTATATACAGTACAGTATGGAGTCAGTAATAGTGGGATATAGAATAACAGCTGTGTTATATACAGTACAGTATGGAGTCAGTAACAGTGGGATATAGAATAACAGCTGTGTTATATATAGTACAGTATGGAGTCAGTAATAGTGGGATATAGAATAACAGCTGTGTTATATACAGTACAGTATGGAGTCAGTAATAGTGGGATATAGAATAACAGCTGTGTTATATACAGTACAGTATGGAGTCAGTAATAGTGGAATATAGAATAACAGCTGTGTTATATACAGTACAGTATGGAGTCAGTAATAGTGGGATATAGAATAACAGCTGTGTTATATACAGTACAGTATGGAGTCAGTAATAGTGGGATATAGAATAACAGCTGTGTTATATACAGTACAGTATGGAGTCAGTAATAGTGGGATATAGAATAACAGCTGTATTATATACGGTACAGTATGGAGTCAGTAATAGTGGGATATAGAATAACAGCTGTGTTATATAGAGTACAGTATGGAGTCAATAATAGTGGGATATAGAATAACAGCTGTGTTATATACGGTACAGTATGGAGTCAGTAAAAGTGGGATATAGAATAACAGCTGTGTTATATACGGTACAGTATGGAGTCAGTAATAGTGGGATATAGAATAACAGCTGTGTTATATACAGTACAGTATGGAGTCAGTAATAGTGGGATATAGAATAACAGCTGTGTTATATACGGTACAGTATGGAGTCAGTAATAGTGGGATATAGAATAACAGCTGTGTTATATACAGTGCAGTATGGAGTCAGTAATAGTGGGATATAGAATAACAGCTGTGTTATATACAGTACAGTATGGAGTCAGTAATAGTGGGATATAGAATAACAGCTGTGTTATATACAGTACAGTATGGAGTCAGTAATAGTGGGATATAGAATAACAGTTGTGTTATATACAGTACAGTATGGAGTCAGTAATAGTGGGATATAGAATAACAGCTGTATTATATACGATACAGTATGGAGTCAGTAATAGTGGGATATAGAATAACAGCTGTGTTATATACAGTACAGTATGGAGTCAGTAATAGTGGGATATAGAATAACAGCTGTGTTATATACAGTGCAGTATGGAGTCAGTAATAGTGGGATATAGAATAACAGCTGTGTTATATACAGTACAGTATGGAGTCAGTAATAGTGGGATATAGAATAACAGTTGTGTTATATACAGTACAGTATGGAGTCAGTAATAGTGGGATATAGAATAACAGCTGTATTATATACGATACAGTATGGAGTCAGTAATAGTGGGATATAGAATAACAGCTGTGTTATATACAGTACAGTATGGAGTCAGTAACAGTGGGATATAACAGCTGTGTTATATACAGTACAGTATGGAGTCAGTAATAGTGGGATATAGAATAACAGCTGTGTTATATACAGTACAGTATGGAGTCAGTAATAGTGGGATATAGAATAACAGCTGTGTTATATACAGTACAGTATGGAGTCAGTAATAGTGGGATATAGAATAACAGCTGTGTTATATACAGTACAGTATGGAGTCAGTAATAGTGGGATATAGAATAACAGTTGTGTTATATACAGTACAGTATGGAGTCAGTATTAGTGGTATATAGAATAACAGCTGTATTATATACGATACAGTATGGAGTCAGTAATAGTGGGATATAGAATAACAGCTGTGTTATATACAGTACAGTATGGAGTCAGTAACAGTGGATATAACAGCTGTGTTATATACAGTACAGTATGGAGTCAGTAATAGTGGGATATAGAATAACAGCTGTGTTATATACAGTACAGTATGGAGTCAGTAATAGTGGGATATAGAATAACAGCTGTGTTATATACAGTACAGTATGGAGTCAGTAATAGTGGGATATAGAATAACAGCTGTGTTATATACAGTACAGTATGGAGTCAGTAATAGTGGGATATAGAATAACAGCTGTGTTATATACAGTACAGTATGGAGTCAGTAATAGTGGGATATAGAATAACAGCTGTATTATATACGATACAGTATGGAGTCAGTAATAGTGGGATATAGAATAACAGCTGTGTTATATACAGTACAGTATGGAGTCAGTAACAGTGGGATATAACAGCTGTGTTATATACAGTACAGTATGGAGTCAGTAATAGTGGGATATAGAATAACAGCTGTGTTATATACAGTACAGTATGGAGTCAGTAACAGTGGGATATAGAATAACAGCTGTGTTATATATAGTACAGTATGGAGTCAGTAATAGTGGGATATAGAATAACAGCTGTGTTATATACAGTACAGTATGGAGTCAGTAATAGTGGGATATAGAATAACAGCTGTGTTATATACAGTACAGTATGGAGTCAGTAATAGTGGAATATAGAATAACAACTGTGTTATATACAGTACAGTATGGAGTCAGTAATAGTGGGATATAGAATAACAGCTGTGTTATATACAGTACAGTATGGAGTCAGTAATAGTGGGATATAGAATAACAGCTGTGTTATATACAGTACAGTATGGGGTCAGTAATAGTGGGATATAGAATAACAGTTGTGTTATATACAGTACAGTATGGAGTCAGTTATAGTGGGATATAGAATAACAGCTGTATTATATACGGTACAGTATGGAGTCAGTAATAGTGGGATATAGAATAACAGCTGTGTTATATACGGTACAGTATGGAGTCAGTAATAGTGGGATATAGAATAACAGCTGTGTTATATAGAGTACAGTATGGAGTCAATAATAGTGGGATATAGAATAACAGCTGTGTTATATACGGTACAGTATGGAGTCAGTAATAGTGGGATATAGAATAACAGCTGTGTTATATACGGTACAGTATGGAGTCAGTAATAGTGGGATATAGAATAACAGCTGTGTTATATACAGTACAGTATGGAGTCAGTAATAGTGGGATATAGAATAACAGCTGTGTTATATACGGTACAGTATGGAGTCAGTAATAGTGGGATATAGAATAACAGCTGTGTTATATACGGTACAGTATAGAGTCAGTAATAGTGGGATATAGAATAACAGCTGTGTTATATACAGTACAGTATGGAGTCAGTAATAGTGGGATATAGAATAACAGCTGTGTTATATACGGTACAGTATGGAGTCAGTAATAGTGGGATATAGAATAACAGCTGTGTTATATACAGGACAGTATGGAGTCAGTAATAGTGGGATATAGAATAACAGCTGTGTTATATACGGTACAGTATGGAGTCAGTAATAGTGGGATATAGAATAACAGCTGTGTTATATACAGTACAGTATGGAGTCAGTAATAGTGGGATATAGAATAACAGTTGTGTTATATACAGTACAGTATGGAGTCAGTAATAGTGGGATATAGAATAACAGCTGTGTTATATACGGTACAGTATGGAGTCAGTAATAGTGGGATATAGAATAACAGCTGTGTTATATACGGTACAGTATGGAGTCAGTAATAGTGGGATATAGAATAACAGCTGTGTTATATACAGTACAGTATGGAGTCAATAATAGTGGGATATAGAATAACAGCTGTGTTATATACGGTACAGTATGGAGTCAGTAATAGTGGGATATAGAATAACAGCTGTGTTATATACGGTACAGTATGGAGTCAGTAATAGTGGGATATAGAATAACAGCTGTGTTATATACAGTACAGTATGGAGTCAGTAATAGTGGGATATAGAATAACAGCTGTGTTATATACGGTACAGTATGGAGTCAGTAATAGTGGGATATAGAATGACAGCTGTGTTATATACGGTACAGTATAGAGTCAGTAATAGTGGGATATAGAATAACAGCTGTGTTATATACAGTACAGTATGGAGTCAGTAATAGTGGGATATAGAATAACAGCTGTGTTTTATACGGTACAGTATGGAGTCAGTAATAGTGGGATATAGAATAACAGCTGTGTTATATACAGGACAGTATGGAGTCAGTAATAGTGGGATATAGAATAACAGCTGTGTTATATACGGTACAGTATGGAGTCAGTAATAGTGGGATATAGAATAACAGCTGTGTTATATACAGTACAGTATGGAGTCAGTAATAGTGGGATATAGAATAACAGCTGTGTTATATACAGTACAGTATGGAGTCAGTAATAGTGGGATATAGAATAACTGCTGTGTTATATACAGTACAGTATGGAGTCAGTAATAGTGGGATATAGAATAACAGCTGTGTTATATACAGTACAGTATGGAGTCAGTAATAGTGGGATATAGAATAACAGCTGTGTTATATACGGTACAGTATGGAGTCAGTAATAGTGGGATATAGAATAACAGCTGTGTTATATACAGTACAGTATGGAGTCAGTAATAGTGGGATATAGAATAACAGCTGTGTTATATACGGTACAGTATGGAGTCAGTAATAGTGGGATATAGAATAACAGCTGTGTTATATACAGTACAGTATGGAGTCAGTAATAGTGGGATATAGAATAACAGCTGTGTTATATACGGTACAGTATGGAGTCAGTAATAGTGGGATATAGAATAACAGCTGTGTTATATACAGTACAGTATGGAGTCAGTGACAGTGGGATATATAACACCAGCTGTGTTATATACAGTACAGTGTGGAGTCAGTAATAGTGGAATACAGAATAACAGTTGTGTTATATACAGTACAGTATGGAGTCAGTAATAGTGGGATATATAACACCAGCTGTGTTATATACAGTACAGTGTGGAGTCAGTAATAGTGGGATATAGAATAACAGTTGTGTTATATACAGTACAGTATGGAGTCAGTAATAGTGGGATATATAACACCAGCTGTGTTATATACAGTACAGTGTGGAGTCAGTAATAGTGGGATATAGAATAACAGCTGTGTTATATACAGTACAGTGTGGAGTCAGTAATAGTGGGATATAGAATAACAGCTGTGTTATATACAGTACAGTATGGAGTCAGTAATAGTGGGATATAGAATAACAGTTGTGTTATATACAGTACAGTATGGAGTCAGTAATAGTGGGATATATAACACCAGCTGTGTTATATACAGTACAGTGTGGAGTCAGTAATAGTGGGATATAGAATAACAGCTGTGTTATATACAGTACAGTATGGAGTCAGTGACAGTGGAATATAGAATAACAGCTGTGTTATATACAGTACAGTATGGAGTCACTAATAGTGGGATATGGAATAACAGCTGTGGTATATACAGTACAGTGTGGAGTCAGTAATAGTGGGATATAGAATAACAGCTGTGTTATATAGAGTACAGTATGGAATCAGTAATACTGGGATATAGAATAACAGCTGTGTTATATACAGTACAGTATGGAGACAGTAATAGTGGAATATAGAATAACAGCTGTGTTATATACAGTACAGTATGGAGTCAGTAATAGTGGAATATAGAATAACAGCTGTGTTATATACAGTACAGTATGGAGTCAGTGACAGAGGGATATAGAATAACAGCTGTGTTATATACAGTACAGTATGGAGTCAGTAATAGTGGTATATAGAATAACAGTTGTGTTATATACAGTACAGTATGGAGTCAGTAATAGTGGGATATGGAATAACAGCTGTGTTATATACAGTACAGTATGGAGTCAGTAATAGTGGAATATAGAATAACAGCTGTGTTATATACAGTACAGTATGGAGTCAGTGACAGAGGGATATAGAATAACAGCTGTGTTATATACAGTACAGTATGGAGTCAGTAATAGTGGTATATAGAATAACAGTTGTGTTATATACAGTACAGTATGGAGTCAGTAATAGTGGGATATGGAATAACAGCTGTGTTATATACAGTACAGTATGGAGTCAGTAATAGTGGTATATAGAATAACAGTTGTGTTATATACAGTACAGTATGGAGTCAGTAATAGTGGGATATAGAATAACAGCCATGTTATATACAGTACAGTATGGAGTCAGTAATAGTGGGATATAGAATAACAGCTGTGTTATATACAGTACAGTATGGAGTCAGTAATAGTTGGATATAGAATAACAGCTGTGTTATATACAGTACAGTATGGAGTCAGTAATAGTTGGATATAGAATAACAGCTGTTTTATATACGGTACAATATGGGGTCAGTAATAGTGAGATATAGAATGACAGCTGTGTAATATACAGTACAGTATGGAGTCAGTAATAGTGGGATATAGAATAATAGCTGTGTTATATACAGTACAGTGTGGAGTCAGTAATAGTGGGATATAGAATAACAGCTGTGTTATATACAGTACAGTATGGAGTCAGTAATAGTGGGATATAGAATAACAGCTGTGTTATATATAGTACAGTATGGAGTCAGTAATAGTGGGATATGAAATAACAGTTGTGTTATATACGGTACAGTATGGAGTCAGTAATAGTGGGATATGGAATAACAGTAGTGTTATATACAGTACAGTATGGAGTCAGTAATAGTGAGATATAGAATAACAGTTGTGTTATATACAGTACAGTGTGGAGTCAGTAACAGTGGGATATAGAATAACAGCTGTGTTATATACAGTACAGTATGGAGTCAGTAATAGTGGAATATAGAATAACAACTGTGTTATATACAGTACAGTATGGAGTCAGTAACAGTGGGATATAGAATAACTGCTGTGTTATATACAGTACAGTATGGAGTCAGTAACAGTGGTATATAGAATAACAGCTGTGTTATATACAGTACAGTATGGAGTCAGTAATAGTGGGATATAGAATAATAGATGTGTTATATACAGTACAGTATGGAGTCAGTGACAGTGGGATATAGAATAACAGCTGTGTTATATATAGTACAGTATGGAGTCAGTAATAGTGGGATATAGAATAGCAGCTGTGTTATATACAGTACAGTATGGAGTCAGTAATAGTGAGATATAGAATAACAGTTGTGTTATATACAGTACAGTATGGAATCAGTAATAGTGGGATATAGAATAACAGCTGTGTTATATACAGTACAGTATGGAGTCAGTAATAGTGGGATATAGAATAACAGCTGTGTTATATACAGTACAGTATGGAGTCAGTAATAGTGGAATATAGAATAACAGCTGTGTTATATACAGTACAGTATGGAGTCAGTAATAGTGGGATATAGAATAACAGCTGTGTTATATACAGTACAGTATGGAGTCAGTAATAGTGGGATATAGAATAACAGCTGTGTTATATACAGTACAGTATGGAGTCAGTAATAGTGGGATATAGAATAACAGTTGTGTTATATACAGTACAGTATGGAGTCAGTAATAGTGGGATCTAGAATAACAGCTGTATTATATACGGTACAGTATGGAGTCAGTAATAGTGGGATATAGAATAACAGCTGTGTTATATAGAGTACAGTATGGAGTCAAAAATAGTGGGATATAGAATAACAGCTGTGTTATATACGGTACAGTATGGAGTCAGTAAAAGTGGGATATAGAATAACAGCTGTGTTATATACGGTACAGTATGGAGTCAGTAATAGTGGGATATAGAATAACAGCTGTGTTATATACAGTACAGTATGGAGTCAGTAATAGTGGGATATAGAATAACAGCTGTGTTATATACGGTACAGTATGGAGTCAGTAATAGTGGGATATAGAATAACAGCTGTGTTATATACAGTGCAGTATGGAGTCAGTAATAGTGGGATATAGAATAACAGCTGTGTTATATACAGTACAGTATGGAGTCAGTAATAGTGGGATATAGAATAACAGCTGTGTTATATACAGTACAGTATGGAGTCAGTAATAGTGGGATATAGAATAACAGTTGTGTTATATACAGTACAGTATGGAGTCAGTAATAGTGGGATATAGAATAACAGCTGTATTATATACGATACAGTATGGAGTCAGTAATAGTGGGATATAGAATAACAGCTGTGTTATATACAGTACAGTATGGAGTCAGTAATAGTGGGATATAGAATAACAGCTGTGTTATATACAGTGCAGTATGGAGTCAGTAATAGTGGGATATAGAATAACAGCTGTGTTATATACAGTACAGTATGGAGTCAGTAATAGTGGGATATAGAATAACAGCTGTGTTATATACAGTACAGTATGGAGTCAGTAATAGTGGGATATAGAATAACAGTTGTGTTATATACAGTACAGTATGGAGTCAGTAATAGTGGGATATAGAATAACAGCTGTATTATATACGATACAGTATGGAGTCAGTAATAGTGGGATATAGAATAACAGCTGTGTTATATACAGTACAGTATGGAGTCAGTAACAGTGGGATATAACAGCTGTGTTATATACAGTACAGTATGGAGTCAGTAATAGTGGGATATAGAATAACAGCTGTGTTATATACAGTACAGTATGGAGTCAGTAATAGTGGGATATAGAATAACAGCTGTGTTATATACAGTACAGTATGGAGTCAGTAACAGTGGGATATAACAGCTGTGTTATATAAAGTACAGTATGGAGTCAGTAATAGTGGGATATAGAATAACAGCTGTGTTATATACAGTACAGTATGGAGTCAGTAATAGTGGGATATAGAATAACAGCTGTGTTATATACAGTACAGTATGGAGTCAGTAATAGTGGGATATAGAATAACAGCTGTGTTATATACAGTACAGTATGGAGTCAGTAATAGTGGGATATAGAATAACAGCTGTGTTATATACAGTACAGTATGGAGTCAGTAATAGTGGGATATAGAATAACAGCTGTATTATATACGATACAGTATGGAGTCAGTAATAGTGGGATATAGAATAACAGCTGTGTTATATACAGTACAGTATGGAGTCAGTAACAGTGGGATATAACAGCTGTGTTATATACAGTACAGTATGGAGTCAGTAATAGTGGGATATAGAATAACAGCTGTGTTATATACAGTACAGTATGGAGTCAGTAACAGTGGGATATAGAATAACAGCTGTGTTATATATAGTACAGTATGGAGTCAGTAATAGTGGGATATAGAATAACAGCTGTGTTATATACAGTACAGTATGGAGTCAGTAATAGTGGGATATAGAATAACAGCTGTGTTATATACAGTACAGTATGGAGTCAGTAATAGTGGAATATAGAATAACAGCTGTGTTATATACAGTACAGTATGGAGTCAGTAATAGTGGGATATAGAATAACAGCTGTGTTATATACAGTACAGTATGGAGTCAGTAATAGTGGGATATAGAATAACAGCTGTGTTATATACAGTACAGTATGGGGTCAGTAATAGTGGGATATAGAATAACAGTTGTGTTATATACAGTACAGTATGGAGTCAGTAATAGTGGGATATAGAATAACAGCTGTATTATATACGGTACAGTATGGAGTCAGTAATAGTGGGATATAGAATAACAGCTGTGTTATATACGGTACAGTATGGAGTCAGTAATAGGGGGATATAGAATAACAGCTGTGTTATATACAGTACAGTATGGAGTCAGTAATAGTGGGATATAGAATAACAGCTGTGTTATATACGGTACAGTATGGAGTCAGTAATAGTGGGATATAGAATAACAGCTGTGTTATATACGGTACAGTATAGAGTCAGTAATAGTGGGATATAGAATAACAGCTGTGTTATATACAGTACAGTATGGAGTCAGTAATAGTGGGATATAGAATAACAGCTGTGTTATATACGGTACAGTATGGAGTCAGTAATAGTGGGATATAGAATAACAGCTGTGTTATATACAGGACAGTATGGAGTCAGTAATAGTGGGATATAGAATAACAGCTGTGTTATATACAGTACAGTATGGAGTCAGTAATAGTGGGATATAGAATAACAGTTGTGTTATATACAGTACAGTATGGAGTCAGTAATAGTGGGGTATAGAATAACAGCTGTATTATATACGATACAGTATGGAGTCAGTAATAGTGGGATATAGAATAACAGCTGTGTTATATACAGTACAGTATGGAGTCAGTAACAGTGGGATATAACAGCTGTGTTATATACAGTACAGTATGGAGTCAGTAATAGTGGGATATAGAATAACAGCTGTGTTATATACAGTACAGTATGGAGTCAGTAATAGTGGGATATAGAATAACAGCTGTGTTATATACAGTACAGTATGGAGTCAGTAATAGTGGGATATAGAATAACAGCTGTGTTATATACAGTACAGTATGGAGTCAGTAATAGTGGGATATAGAATAACAGCTGTGTTATATACAGTACAGTATGGAGTCAGTAATAGTGGGATATAGAATAACAGCTGTATTATATACGATACAGTATGGAGTCAGTAATAGTGGGATATAGAATAACAGCTGAGTTATATACAGTACAGTATGGAGTCAGTAACAGTGGGATATAACAGCTGTGTTATATACAGTACAGTATGGAGTCAGTAATAGTGGGATATAGAATAACAGCTGTGTTATATACAGTACAGTATGGAGTCAGTAACAGTGGGATATAGAATAACAGCTGTGTTATATATAGTACAGTATGGAGTCAGTAATAGTGGGATATAGAATAACAGCTGTGTTATATACAGTACAGTATGGAGTCAGTAATAGTGGGATATAGAATAACAGCTGTGTTATATACAGTACAGTATGGAGTCAGTAATAGTGGAATATAGAATAACAGCTGTGTTATATACAGTACAGTATGGAGTCAGTAATAGTGGGATATAGAATAACAGCTGTGTTATATACAGTACAGTATGGAGTCAGTAATAGTGGGATATAGAATAACAGCTGTGTTATATACAGTACAGTATGGGGTCAGTAATAGTGGGATATAGAATAACAGTTGTGTTATATACAGTACAGTATGGAGTCAGTAATAGTGGGATATAGAATAACAGCTGTATTATATACGGTACAGTATGGAGTCAGTAATAGTGGGATATAGAATAACAGCTGTGTTATATACGGTACAGTATGGAGTCAGTAATAGTGGGATATAGAATAACAGCTGTGTTATATAGAGTACAGTATGGAGTCAATAATAGTGGGATATAGAATAACAGCTGTGTTATATACGGTACAGTATGGAGTCAGTAATAGTGGGATATAGAATAACAGCTGTGTTATATACGGTACAGTATGGAGTCAGTAATAGTGGGATATAGAATAACAGCTGTGTTATATACAGTACAGTATGGAGTCAGTAATAGTGGAATATAGAATAACAGCTGTGTTATATACGGTACAGTATGGATTCAGTAATCGTGGGATATAGAATAACAGCTGTGTTATATACGGTACAGTATAGAGTCAGTAATAGTGGGATATAGAATAACAGCTGTGTTATATACAGTACAGTATGGAGTCAGTAATAGTGGGATATAGAATAACAGCTGTGTTATATACGGTACAGTATGGAGTCAGTAATAGTGGGATATAGAATAACAGCTGTGTTATATACAGGACAGTATGGAGTCAGTAATAGTGGGATATAGAATAACAGCTGTGTTATATACGGTACAGTATGGAGTCAGTAATAGTGGGATATAGAATAACAGCTGTGTTATATACAGTACAGTATGGAGTCAGTAATAGTGGGATATAGAATAACAGCTGTGTTATATACAGTACAGTATGGAGTCAGTAATAGTGGGATATAGAATAACAGTTGTGTTATATACAGTACAGTATGGAGTCAGTAATAGTGGGATATAGAATAACAGCTGTATTATATACGGTACAGTATGGAGTCAGTAATAGTGGGATATAGAATAACAGCTGTGTTATATACGGTACAGTATGGAGTCAGTAATAGTGGGATATAGAATAACAGCTGTGTTATATACAGTACAGTATGGAGTCAATAATAGTGGGATATAGAATAACAGCTGTGTTATATACGGTACAGTATGGAGTCAGTAATAGTGGGATATAGAATAACAGCTGTGTTATATACGGTACAGTATGGAGTCAGTAATAGTGGGATATAGAATAACAGCTGTGTTATATACAGTACAGTATGGAGTCAGTAATAGTGGGATATAGAATAACAGCTGTGTTATATACGGTACAGTATGGAGTCAGTAATAGTGGGATATAGAATGACAGCTGTGTTATATACGGTACAGTATAGAGTCAGTAATAGTGGGATATAGAATAACAGCTGTGTTATATACAGTACAGTATGGAGTCAGTAATAGTGGGATATAGAATAACAGCTGTGTTATATACGGTACAGTATGGAGTCAGTAATAGTGGGATATAGAATAACAGCTGTGTTATATACAGGACAGTATGGAGTCAGTAATAGTGGGATATAGAATAACAGCTGTGTTATATACGGTACAGTATGGAGTCAGTAATAGTGGGATATAGAATAACAGCTGTGTTATATACAGTACAGTATGGAATCAGTAATAGTGGGATATAGAATAACTGCTGTGTTATATACAGTACAGTATGGAGTCAGTAATAGTGGGATATAGAATAACAGCTGTGTTATATACAGTACAGTATGGAGTCAGTAATAGTGGGATATAGAATAACAGCTGTGTTATATACGGTACAGTATGGAGTCAGTAATAGTGGGATATAGAATAACAGCTGTGTTATATACGGTACAGTATGGAGTCAGTAATAGTGGGATATAGAATAACAGCTGTGTTATATACAGTACAGTATGGAGTCAGTAATAGTGGGATATAGAATAACAGCTGTGTTATATACGGTACAGTATGGAGTCAGTAATAGTGGGATATAGAATAACAGCTGTGTTATATACAGTGCAGTATGGAGTCAGTAATAGTGGGATATAGAATAACAGCTGTGTTATATACAGTACAGTATGGAGTCAGTAATAGTGGGATATAGAATAACAGCTGTGTTATATACAGTACAGTATGGAGTCAGTAATAGTGGGATATAGAATAACAGTTGTGTTATATACAGTACAGTATGGAGTCAGTAATAGTGGGATATAGAATAACAGCTGTATTATATACGATACAGTATGGAGTCAGTAATAGTGGGATATAGAATAACAGCTGTGTTATATACAGTACAGTATGGAGTCAGTAATAGTGGGATATAGAATAACAGCTGTGTTATATACAGTGCAGTATGGAGTCAGTAATAGTGGGATATAGAATAACAGCTGTGTTATATACAGTACAGTATGGAGTCAGTAATAGTGGGATATAGAATAACAGTTGTGTTATATACAGTACAGTATGGAGTCAGTAATAGTGGGATATAGAATAACAGCTGTATTATATACGATACAGTATGGAGTCAGTAATAGTGGGATATAGAATAACAGCTGTGTTATATACAGTACAGTATGGAGTCAGTAACAGTGGGATATAACAGCTGTGTTATATACAGTACAGTATGGAGTCAGTAATAGTGGGATATAGAATAACAGCTGTGTTATATACAGTACAGTATGGAGTCAGTAATAGTGGGATATAGAATAACAGCTGTGTTATATACAGTACAGTATGGAGTCAGTAATAGTGGGATATAGAATAACAGCTGTGTTATATACAGTACAGTATGGAGTCAGTAATAGTGGGATATAGAATAACAGTTGTGTTATATACAGTACAGTATGGAGTCAGTATTAGTGGTATATAGAATAACAGCTGTATTATATACGATACAGTATGGAGTCAGTAATAGTGGGATATAGAATAACAGCTGTGTTATATACAGTACAGTATGGAGTCAGTAACAGTGGGATATAACAGCTGTGTTATATACAGTACAGTATGGAGTCAGTAATAGTGGGATATAGAATAACAGCTGTGTTATATACAGTACAGTATGGAGTCAGTAATAGTGGGATATAGAATAACAGCTGTGTTATATACAGTACAGTATGGAGTCAGTAATAGTGGGATATAGAATAACAGCTGTGTTATATACAGTACAGTATGGAGTCAGTAATAGTGGGATATAGAATAACAGCTGTGTTATATACAGTACAGTATGGAGTCAGTAATAGTGGGATATAGAATAACAGCTGTATTATATACGATACAGTATGGAGTCAGTAATAGTGGGATATAGAATAACAGCTGTGTTATATACAGTACAGTATGGAGTCAGTAACAGTGGGATATAACAGCTGTGTTATATACAGTACAGTATGGAGTCAGTAATAGTGGGATATAGAATAACAGCTGTGTTATATACAGTACAGTATGGAGTCAGTAACAGTGGGATATAGAATAACAGCTGTGTTATATATAGTACAGTATGGAGTCAGTAATAGTGGGATATAGAATAACAGCTGTGTTATATACAGTACAGTATGGAGTCAGTAACAGTGGGATATAGAATAACAGCTGTGTTATATATAGTACAGTATGGAGTCAGTAATAGTGGGATATAGAATAACAGCTGTGTTATATACAGTACAGTATGGAGTCAGTAATAGTGGGATATAGAATAACAGCTGTGTTATATACAGTACAGTATGGAGTCAGTAATAGTGGAATATAGAATAACAGCTGTGTTATATACAGTACAGTATGGAGTCAGTAATAGTGGGATATAGAATAACAGCTGTGTTATATACAGTACAGTATGGAGTCAGTAATAGTGGGATATAGAATAACAGCTGTGTTATATACAGTACAGTATGGGGTCAGTAATAGTGGGATATAGAATAACAGTTGTGTTATATACAGTACAGTATGGAGTCAGTAATAGTGGGATATAGAATAACAGCTGTATTATATACGGTACAGTATGGAGTCAGTAATAGTGGGATATAGAATAAAAGCTGTGTTATATACGGTACAGTATGGAGTCAGTAATAGTGGGATATAGAATAACAGCTGTGTTATATAGAGTACAGTATGGAGTCAATAATAGTGGGATATAGAATAACAGCTGTGTTATATACGGTACAGTATGGAGTCAGTAATAGTGGGATATAGAATAACAGCTGTGTTATATACGGTACAGTATGGAGTCAGTAATAGTGGGATATAGAATAACAGCTGTGTTATATACAGTACAGTATGGAGTCAGTAATAGTGGAATATAGAATAACAGCTGTGTTATATACGGTACAGTATGGATTCAGTAATCGTGGGATATAGAATAACAGCTGTGTTATATACGGTACAGTATAGAGTCAGTAATAGTGGGATATAGAATAACAGCTGTGTTATATACAGTACAGTATGGAGTCAGTAATAGTGGGATATAGAATAACAGCTGTGTTATATACGGTACAGTATGGAGTCAGTAATAGTGGGATATAGAATAACAGCTGTGTTATATACAGGACAGTATGGAGTCAGTAATAGTGGGATATAGAATAACAGCTGTGTTATATACGGTACAGTATGGAGTCAGTAATAGTGGGATATAGAATAACAGCTGTGTTATATACAGTACAGTATGGAGTCAGTAATAGTGGGATATAGAATAACAGCTGTGTTATATACAGTACAGTATGGAGTCAGTAATAGTGGGATATAGAATAACAGTTGTGTTATATACAGTACAGTATGGAGTCAGTAATAGTGGGATATAGAATAACAGCTGTATTATATACGGTACAGTATGGAGTCAGTAATAGTGGGATATAGAATAACAGCTGTGTTATATACGGTACAGTATGGAGTCAGTAATAGTGGGATATAGAATAACAGCTGTGTTATATACAGTACAGTATGGAGTCAATAATAGTGGGATATAGAATAACAGCTGTGTTATATACGGTACAGTATGGAGTCAGTAATAGTGGGATATAGAATAACAGCTGTGTTATATACGGTACAGTATGGAGTCAGTAATAGTGGGATATAGAATAACAGCTGTGTTATATACAGTACAGTATGGAGTCAGTAATAGTGGGATATAGAATAACAGCTGTGTTATATACGGTACAGTATGGAGTCAGTAATAGTGGGATATAGAATGACAGCTGTGTTATATACGGTACAGTATAGAGTCAGTAATAGTGGGATATAGAATAACAGCTGTGTTATATACAGTACAGTATGGAGTCAGTAATAGTGGGATATAGAATAACAGCTGTGTTATATACGGTACAGTATGGAGTCAGTAATAGTGGGATATAGAATAACAGCTGTGTTATATACAGGACAGTATG
The DNA here is from genome assembly GCF_028390025.1 of Pseudophryne corroboree. NCBI lineage: Eukaryota > Metazoa > Chordata > Amphibia > Anura > Myobatrachidae > Pseudophryne > Pseudophryne corroboree. Next base: position 43,128,727 of record NC_086454.1, on the reverse strand, counting down.
GAGTCAGTAATAGTGGGATATAGAATAACAGCTGTGTTATATACGGTACAGTATGGAGTCAGTAATAGTGGGATATAGAATAACAGCTGTGTTATATACAGTACAGTATGGAATCAGTAATAGTGGGATATAGAATAACTGCTGTGTTATATACAGTACAGTATGGAGTCAGTAATAGTGGGATATAGAATAACAGCTGTGTTATATACAGTACAGTATGGAGTCAGTAATAGTGGGATATAGAATAACAGCTGTGTTATATACGGTACAGTATGGAGTCAGTAATAGTGGGATATAGAATAACAGCTGTGTTATATACGGTACAGTATGGAGTCAGTAATAGTGGGATATAGAATAACAGCTGTGTTATATACAGTACAGTATGGAGTCAGTAATAGTGGGATATAGAATAACAGCTGTGTTATATACGGTACAGTATGGAGTCAGTAATAGTGGGATATAGAATAACAGCTGTGTTATATACAGTGCAGTATGGAGTCAGTAATAGTGGGATATAGAATAACAGCTGTGTTATATACAGTACAGTATGGAGTCAGTAATAGTGGGATATAGAATAACAGCTGTGTTATATACAGTACAGTATGGAGTCAGTAATAGTGGGATATAGAATAACAGTTGTGTTATATACAGTACAGTATGGAGTCAGTAATAGTGGGATATAGAATAACAGCTGTATTATATACGATACAGTATGGAGTCAGTAATAGTGGGATATAGAATAACAGCTGTGTTATATACAGTACAGTATGGAGTCAGTAATAGTGGGATATAGAATAACAGCTGTGTTATATACAGTGCAGTATGGAGTCAGTAATAGTGGGATATAGAATAACAGCTGTGTTATATACAGTACAGTATGGAGTCAGTAATAGTGGGATATAGAATAACAGTTGTGTTATATACAGTACAGTATGGAGTCAGTAATAGTGGGATATAGAATAACAGCTGTATTATATACGATACAGTATGGAGTCAGTAATAGTGGGATATAGAATAACAGCTGTGTTATATACAGTACAGTATGGAGTCAGTAACAGTGGGATATAACAGCTGTGTTATATACAGTACAGTATGGAGTCAGTAATAGTGGGATATAGAATAACAGCTGTGTTATATACAGTACAGTATGGAGTCAGTAATAGTGGGATATAGAATAACAGCTGTGTTATATACAGTACAGTATGGAGTCAGTAATAGTGGGATATAGAATAACAGCTGTGTTATATACAGTACAGTATGGAGTCAGTAATAGTGGGATATAGAATAACAGTTGTGTTATATACAGTACAGTATGGAGTCAGTATTAGTGGTATATAGAATAACAGCTGTATTATATACGATACAGTATGGAGTCAGTAATAGTGGGATATAGAATAACAGCTGTGTTATATACAGTACAGTATGGAGTCAGTAACAGTGGGATATAACAGCTGTGTTATATACAGTACAGTATGGAGTCAGTAATAGTGGGATATAGAATAACAGCTGTGTTATATACAGTACAGTATGGAGTCAGTAATAGTGGGATATAGAATAACAGCTGTGTTATATACAGTACAGTATGGAGTCAGTAATAGTGGGATATAGAATAACAGCTGTGTTATATACAGTACAGTATGGAGTCAGTAATAGTGGGATATAGAATAACAGCTGTGTTATATACAGTACAGTATGGAGTCAGTAATAGTGGGATATAGAATAACAGCTGTATTATATACGATACAGTATGGAGTCAGTAATAGTGGGATATAGAATAACAGCTGTGTTATATACAGTACAGTATGGAGTCAGTAACAGTGGGATATAACAGCTGTGTTATATACAGTACAGTATGGAGTCAGTAATAGTGGGATATAGAATAACAGCTGTGTTATATACAGTACAGTATGGAGTCAGTAACAGTGGGATATAGAATAACAGCTGTGTTATATATAGTACAGTATGGAGTCAGTAATAGTGGGATATAGAATAACAGCTGTGTTATATACAGTACAGTATGGAGTCAGTAATAGTGGGATATAGAATAACAGCTGTGTTATATACAGTACAGTATGGAGTCAGTAATAGTGGAATATAGAATAACAACTGTGTTATATACAGTACAGTATGGAGTCAGTAATAGTGGGATATAGAATAACAGCTGTGTTATATACAGTACAGTATGGAGTCAGTAATAGTGGGATATAGAATAACAGCTGTGTTATATACAGTACAGTATGGGGTCAGTAATAGTGGGATATAGAATAACAGTTGTGTTATATACAGTACAGTATGGAGTCAGTTATAGTGGGATATAGAATAACAGCTGTATTATATACGGTACAGTATGGAGTCAGTAATAGTGGGATATAGAATAACAGCTGTGTTATATACGGTACAGTATGGAGTCAGTAATAGTGGGATATAGAATAACAGCTGTGTTATATAGAGTACAGTATGGAGTCAATAATAGTGGGATATAGAATAACAGCTGTGTTATATACGGTACAGTATGGAGTCAGTAATAGTGGGATATAGAATAACAGCTGTGTTATATACGGTACAGTATGGAGTCAGTAATAGTGGGATATAGAATAACAGCTGTGTTATATACAGTACAGTATGGAGTCAGTAATAGTGGGATATAGAATAACAGCTGTGTTATATACGGTACAGTATGGAGTCAGTAATAGTGGGATATAGAATAACAGCTGTGTTATATACGGTACAGTATAGAGTCAGTAATAGTGGGATATAGAATAACAGCTGTGTTATATACAGTACAGTATGGAGTCAGTAATAGTGGGATATAGAATAACAGCTGTGTTATATACGGTACAGTATGGAGTCAGTAATAGTGGGATATAGAATAACAGCTGTGTTATATACAGGACAGTATGGAGTCAGTAATAGTGGGATATAGAATAACAGCTGTGTTATATACGGTACAGTATGGAGTCAGTAATAGTGGGATATAGAATAACAGCTGTGTTATATACAGTACAGTATGGAGTCAGTAATAGTGGGATATAGAATAACAGCTGTGTTATATACAGTACAGTATGGAGTCAGTAATAGTGGGATATAGAATAACAGCTGTGTTATATACAGTACAGTATGGAGTCAGTAATAGTGGGATATAGAATAACAGCTGTGTTATATACAGTACAGTATGGAGTCAGTAATAGTGGGATATAGAATAACAGCTGTATTATATACGATACAGTATGGAGTCAGTAATAGTGGGATATAGAATAACAGCTGAGTTATATACAGTACAGTATGGAGTCAGTAACAGTGGGATATAACAGCTGTGTTATATACAGTACAGTATGGAGTCAGTAATAGTGGGATATAGAATAACAGCTGTGTTATATACAGTACAGTATGGAGTCAGTAACAGTGGGATATAGAATAACAGCTGTGTTATATATAGTACAGTATGGAGTCAGTAATAGTGGGATATAGAATAACAGCTGTGTTATATACAGTACAGTATGGAGTCAGTAATAGTGGGATATAGAATAACAGCTGTGTTATATACAGTACAGTATGGAGTCAGTAATAGTGGAATATAGAATAACAGCTGTGTTATATACAGTACAGTATGGAGTCAGTAATAGTGGGATATAGAATAACAGCTGTGTTATATACAGTACAGTATGGAGTCAGTAATAGTGGGATATAGAATAACAGCTGTGTTATATACAGTACAGTATGGGGTCAGTAATAGTGGGATATAGAATAACAGTTGTGTTATATACAGTACAGTATGGAGTCAGTAATAGTGGGATATAGAATAACAGCTGTATTATATACGGTACAGTATGGAGTCAGTAATAGTGGGATATAGAATAACAGCTGTGTTATATACGGTACAGTATGGAGTCAGTAATAGTGGGATATAGAATAACAGCTGTGTTATATAGAGTACAGTATGGAGTCAATAATAGTGGGATATAGAATAACAGCTGTGTTATATACGGTACAGTATGGAGTCAGTAATAGTGGGATATAGAATAACAGCTGTGTTATATACGGTACAGTATGGAGTCAGTAATAGTGGGATATAGAATAACAGCTGTGTTATATACAGTACAGTATGGAGTCAGTAATAGTGGAATATAGAATAACAGCTGTGTTATATACGGTACAGTATGGATTCAGTAATCGTGGGATATAGAATAACAGCTGTGTTATATACGGTACAGTATAGAGTCAGTAATAGTGGGATATAGAATAACAGCTGTGTTATATACAGTACAGTATGGAGTCAGTAATAGTGGGATATAGAATAACAGCTGTGTTATATACGGTACAGTATGGAGTCAGTAATAGTGGGATATAGAATAACAGCTGTGTTATATACAGGACAGTATGGAGTCAGTAATAGTGGGATATAGAATAACAGCTGTGTTATATACAGTACAGTATGGAGTCAGTAATAGTGGGATATAGAATAACAGTTGTGTTATATACAGTACAGTATGGAGTCAGTAATAGTGGGATATAGAATAACAGCTGTATTATATACGGTACAGTATGGAGTCAGTAATAGTGGGATATAGAATAACAGCTGTGTTATATACGGTACAGTATGGAGTCAGTAATAGTGGGATATAGAATAACAGCTGTGTTATATACAGTACAGTATGGAGTCAATAATAGTGGGATATAGAATAACAGCTGTGTTATATACGGTACAGTATGGAGTCAGTAATAGTGGGATATAGAATAACAGCTGTGTTATATACGGTACAGTATGGAGTCAGTAATAGTGGGATATAGAATAACAGCTGTGTTATATACAGTACAGTATGGAGTCAGTAATAGTGGGATATAGAATAACAGCTGTGTTATATACGGTACAGTATGGAGTCAGTAATAGTGGGATATAGAATGACAGCTGTGTTATATACGGTACAGTATAGAGTCAGTAATAGTGGGATATAGAATAACAGCTGTGTTATATACAGTACAGTATGGAGTCAGTAATAGTGGGATATAGAATAACAGCTGTGTTATATACGGTACAGTATGGAGTCAGTAATAGTGGGATATAGAATAACAGCTGTGTTATATACAGGACAGTATGGAGTCAGTAATAGTGGGATATAGAATAACAGCTGTGTTATATACGGTACAGTATGGAGTCAGTAATAGTGGGATATAGAATAACAGCTGTGTTATATACAGTACAGTATGGAATCAGTAATAGTGGGATATAGAATAACTGCTGTGTTATATACAGTACAGTATGGAGTCAGTAATAGTGGGATATAGAATAACAGCTGTGTTATATACAGTACAGTATGGAGTCAGTAATAGTGGGATATAGAATAACAGCTGTGTTATATACGGTACAGTATGGAGTCAGTAATAGTGGGATATAGAATAACAGCTGTGTTATATACGGTACAGTATGGAGTCAGTAATAGTGGGATATAGAATAACAGCTGTGTTATATACAGTACAGTATGGAGTCAGTAATAGTGGGATATAGAATAACAGCTGTGTTATATACGGTACAGTATGGAGTCAGTAATAGTGGGATATAGAATAACAGCTGTGTTATATACAGTGCAGTATGGAGTCAGTAATAGTGGGATATAGAATAACAGCTGTGTTATATACAGTACAGTATGGAGTCAGTAATAGTGGGATATAGAATAACAGCTGTGTTATATACAGTACAGTATGGAGTCAGTAATAGTGGGATATAGAATAACAGTTGTGTTATATACAGTACAGTATGGAGTCAGTAATAGTGGGATATAGAATAACAGCTGTATTATATACGATACAGTATGGAGTCAGTAATAGTGGGATATAGAATAACAGCTGTGTTATATACAGTACAGTATGGAGTCAGTAATAGTGGGATATAGAATAACAGCTGTGTTATATACAGTGCAGTATGGAGTCAGTAATAGTGGGATATAGAATAACAGCTGTGTTATATACAGTACAGTATGGAGTCAGTAATAGTGGGATATAGAATAACAGTTGTGTTATATACAGTACAGTATGGAGTCAGTAATAGTGGGATATAGAATAACAGCTGTATTATATACGATACAGTATGGAGTCAGTAATAGTGGGATATAGAATAACAGCTGTGTTATATACAGTACAGTATGGAGTCAGTAACAGTGGGATATAACAGCTGTGTTATATACAGTACAGTATGGAGTCAGTAATAGTGGGATATAGAATAACAGCTGTGTTATATACAGTACAGTATGGAGTCAGTAATAGTGGGATATAGAATAACAGCTGTGTTATATACAGTACAGTATGGAGTCAGTAATAGTGGGATATAGAATAACAGCTGTGTTATATACAGTACAGTATGGAGTCAGTAATAGTGGGATATAGAATAACAGTTGTGTTATATACAGTACAGTATGGAGTCAGTATTAGTGGTATATAGAATAACAGCTGTATTATATACGATACAGTATGGAGTCAGTAATAGTGGGATATAGAATAACAGCTGTGTTATATACAGTACAGTATGGAGTCAGTAACAGTGGGATATAACAGCTGTGTTATATACAGTACAGTATGGAGTCAGTAATAGTGGGATATAGAATAACAGCTGTGTTATATACAGTACAGTATGGAGTCAGTAATAGTGGGATATAGAATAACAGCTGTGTTATATACAGTACAGTATGGAGTCAGTAATAGTGGGATATAGAATAACAGCTGTGTTATATACAGTACAGTATGGAGTCAGTAATAGTGGGATATAGAATAACAGCTGTGTTATATACAGTACAGTATGGAGTCAGTAATAGTGGGATATAGAATAACAGCTGTATTATATACGATACAGTATGGAGTCAGTAATAGTGGGATATAGAATAACAGCTGTGTTATATACAGTACAGTATGGAGTCAGTAACAGTGGGATATAACAGCTGTGTTATATACAGTACAGTATGGAGTCAGTAATAGTGGGATATAGAATAACAGCTGTGTTATATACAGTACAGTATGGAGTCAGTAACAGTGGGATATAGAATAACAGCTGTGTTATATATAGTACAGTATGGAGTCAGTAATAGTGGGATATAGAATAACAGCTGTGTTATATACAGTACAGTATGGAGTCAGTAATAGTGGGATATAGAATAACAGCTGTGTTATATACAGTACAGTATGGAGTCAGTAATAGTGGAATATAGAATAACAACTGTGTTATATACAGTACAGTATGGAGTCAGTAATAGTGGGATATAGAATAACAGCTGTGTTATATACAGTACAGTATGGAGTCAGTAATAGTGGGATATAGAATAACAGCTGTGTTATATACAGTACAGTATGGGGTCAGTAATAGTGGGATATAGAATAACAGTTGTGTTATATACAGTACAGTATGGAGTCAGTTATAGTGGGATATAGAATAACAGCTGTATTATATACGGTACAGTATGGAGTCAGTAATAGTGGGATATAGAATAACAGCTGTGTTATATACGGTACAGTATGGAGTCAGTAATAGTGGGATATAGAATAACAGCTGTGTTATATAGAGTACAGTATGGAGTCAATAATAGTGGGATATAGAATAACAGCTGTGTTATATACGGTACAGTATGGAGTCAGTAATAGTGGGATATAGAATAACAGCTGTGTTATATACGGTACAGTATGGAGTCAGTAATAGTGGGATATAGAATAACAGCTGTGTTATATACAGTACAGTATGGAGTCAGTAATAGTGGGATATAGAATAACAGCTGTGTTATATACGGTACAGTATGGAGTCAGTAATAGTGGGATATAGAATAACAGCTGTGTTATATACGGTACAGTATAGAGTCAGTAATAGTGGGATATAGAATAACAGCTGTGTTATATACAGTACAGTATGGAGTCAGTAATAGTGGGATATAGAATAACAGCTGTGTTATATACGGTACAGTATGGAGTCAGTAATAGTGGGATATAGAATAACAGCTGTGTTATATACAGGACAGTATGGAGTCAGTAATAGTGGGATATAGAATAACAGCTGTGTTATATACGGTACAGTATGGAGTCAGTAATAGTGGGATATAGAATAACAGCTGTGTTATATACAGTACAGTATGGAGTCAGTAATAGTGGGATATAGAATAACAGCTGTGTTATATACAGTACAGTATGGAGTCAGTAATAGTGGGATATAGAATAACAGCTGTGTTATATACAGTACAGTATGGAGTCAGTAATAGTGGGATATAGAATAACAGCTGTGTTATATACAGTACAGTATGGAGTCAGTAATAGTGGGATATAGAATAACAGCTGTATTATATACGATACAGTATGGAGTCAGTAATAGTGGGATATAGAATAACAGCTGAGTTATATACAGTACAGTATGGAGTCAGTAACAGTGGGATATAACAGCTGTGTTATATACAGTACAGTATGGAGTCAGTAATAGTGGGATATAGAATAACAGCTGTGTTATATACAGTACAGTATGGAGTCAGTAACAGTGGGATATAGAATAACAGCTGTGTTATATATAGTACAGTATGGAGTCAGTAATAGTGGGATATAGAATAACAGCTGTGTTATATACAGTACAGTATGGAGTCAGTAATAGTGGGATATAGAATAACAGCTGTGTTATATACAGTACAGTATGGAGTCAGTAATAGTGGAATATAGAATAACAGCTGTGTTATATACAGTACAGTATGGAGTCAGTAATAGTGGGATATAGAATAACAGCTGTGTTATATACAGTACAGTATGGAGTCAGTAATAGTGGGATATAGAATAACAGCTGTGTTATATACAGTACAGTATGGGGTCAGTAATAGTGGGATATAGAATAACAGTTGTGTTATATACAGTACAGTATGGAGTCAGTAATAGTGGGATATAGAATAACAGCTGTATTATATACGGTACAGTATGGAGTCAGTAATAGTGGGATATAGAATAACAGCTGTGTTATATACGGTACAGTATGGAGTCAGTAATAGTGGGATATAGAATAACAGCTGTGTTATATAGAGTACAGTATGGAGTCAATAATAGTGGGATATAGAATAACAGCTGTGTTATATACGGTACAGTATGGAGTCAGTAATAGTGGGATATAGAATAACAGCTGTGTTATATACGGTACAGTATGGAGTCAGTAATAGTGGGATATAGAATAACAGCTGTGTTATATACAGTACAGTATGGAGTCAGTAATAGTGGAATATAGAATAACAGCTGTGTTATATACGGTACAGTATGGATTCAGTAATCGTGGGATATAGAATAACAGCTGTGTTATATACGGTACAGTATAGAGTCAGTAATAGTGGGATATAGAATAACAGCTGTGTTATATACAGTACAGTATGGAGTCAGTAATAGTGGGATATAGAATAACAGCTGTGTTATATACGGTACAGTATGGAGTCAGTAATAGTGGGATATAGAATAACAGCTGTGTTATATACAGGACAGTATGGAGTCAGTAATAGTGGGATATAGAATAACAGCTGTGTTATATACGGTACAGTATGGAGTCAGTAATAGTGGGATATAGAATAACAGCTGTGTTATATACAGTACAGTATGGAGTCAGTAATAGTGGGATATAGAATAACAGCTGTGTTATATACAGTACAGTATGGAGTCAGTAATAGTGGGATATAGAATAACAGTTGTGTTATATACAGTACAGTATGGAGTCAGTAATAGTGGGATATAGAATAACAGCTGTATTATATACGGTACAGTATGGAGTCAGTAATAGTGGGATATAGAATAACAGCTGTGTTATATACGGTACAGTATGGAGTCAGTAATAGTGGGATATAGAATAACAGCTGTGTTATATACAGTACAGTATGGAGTCAATAATAGTGGGATATAGAATAACAGCTGTGTTATATACGGTACAGTATGGAGTCAGTAATAGTGGGATATAGAATAACAGCTGTGTTATATACGGTACAGTATGGAGTCAGTAATAGTGGGATATAGAATAACAGCTGTGTTATATACAGTACAGTATGGAGTCAGTAATAGTGGGATATAGAATAACAGCTGTGTTATATACGGTACAGTATGGAGTCAGTAATAGTGGGATATAGAATGACAGCTGTGTTATATACGGTACAGTATAGAGTCAGTAATAGTGGGATATAGAATAACAGCTGTGTTATATACAGTACAGTATGGAGTCAGTAATAGTGGGATATAGAATAACAGCTGTGTTATATACGGTACAGTATGGAGTCAGTAATAGTGGGATATAGAATAACAGCTGTGTTATATACAGGACAGTATGGAGTCAGTAATAGTGGGATATAGAATAACAGCTGTGTTATATACGGTACAGTATGGAGTCAGTAATAGTGGGATATAGAATAACAGCTGTGTTATATACAGTACAGTATGGAATCAGTAATAGTGGGATATAGAATAACTGCTGTGTTATATACAGTACAGTATGGAGTCAGTAATAGTGGGATATAGAATAACAGCTGTGTTATATACAGTACAGTATGGAGTCAGTAATAGTGGGATATAGAATAACAGCTGTGTTATATACGGTACAGTATGGAGTCAGTAATAGTGGGATATAGAATAACAGCTGTGTTATATACGGTACAGTATGGAGTCAGTAATAGTGGGATATAGAATAACAGCTGTGTTATATACAGTACAGTATGGAGTCAGTAATAGTGGGATATAGAATAACAGCTGTGTTATATACGGTACAGTATGGAGTCAGTAATAGTGGGATATAGAATAACAGCTGTGTTATATACAGTGCAGTATGGAGTCAGTAATAGTGGGATATAGAATAACAGCTGTGTTATATACAGTACAGTATGGAGTCAGTAATAGTGGGATATAGAATAACAGCTGTGTTATATACAGTACAGTATGGAGTCAGTAATAGTGGGATATAGAATAACAGTTGTGTTATATACAGTACAGTATGGAGTCAGTAATAGTGGGATATAGAATAACAGCTGTATTATATACGATACAGTATGGAGTCAGTAATAGTGGGATATAGAATAACAGCTGTGTTATATACAGTACAGTATGGAGTCAGTAATAGTGGGATATAGAATAACAGCTGTGTTATATACAGTGCAGTATGGAGTCAGTAATAGTGGGATATAGAATAACAGCTGTGTTATATACAGTACAGTATGGAGTCAGTAATAGTGGGATATAGAATAACAGTTGTGTTATATACAGTACAGTATGGAGTCAGTAATAGTGGGATATAGAATAACAGCTGTATTATATACGATACAGTATGGAGTCAGTAATAGTGGGATATAGAATAACAGCTGTGTTATATACAGTACAGTATGGAGTCAGTAACAGTGGGATATAACAGCTGTGTTATATACAGTACAGTATGGAGTCAGTAATAGTGGGATATAGAATAACAGCTGTGTTATATACAGTACAGTATGGAGTCAGTAATAGTGGGATATAGAATAACAGCTGTGTTATATACAGTACAGTATGGAGTCAGTAATAGTGGGATATAGAATAACAGCTGTGTTATATACAGTACAGTATGGAGTCAGTAATAGTGGGATATAGAATAACAGTTGTGTTATATACAGTACAGTATGGAGTCAGTATTAGTGGTATATAGAATAACAGCTGTATTATATACGATACAGTATGGAGTCAGTAATAGTGGGATATAGAATAACAGCTGTGTTATATACAGTACAGTATGGAGTCAGTAACAGTGGGATATAACAGCTGTGTTATATACAGTACAGTATGGAGTCAGTAATAGTGGGATATAGAATAACAGCTGTGTTATATACAGTACAGTATGGAGTCAGTAATAGTGGGATATAGAATAACAGCTGTGTTATATACAGTACAGTATGGAGTCAGTAATAGTGGGATATAGAATAACAGCTGTGTTATATACAGTACAGTATGGAGTCAGTAATAGTGGGATATAGAATAACAGCTGTGTTATATACAGTACAGTATGGAGTCAGTAATAGTGGGATATAGAATAACAGCTGTATTATATACGATACAGTATGGAGTCAGTAATAGTGGGATATAGAATAACAGCTGTGTTATATACAGTACAGTATGGAGTCAGTAACAGTGGGATATAACAGCTGTGTTATATACAGTACAGTATGGAGTCAGTAATAGTGGGATATAGAATAACAGCTGTGTTATATACAGTACAGTATGGAGTCAGTAACAGTGGGATATAGAATAACAGCTGTGTTATATATAGTACAGTATGGAGTCAGTAATAGTGGGATATAGAATAACAGCTGTGTTATATACAGTACAGTATGGAGTCAGTAACAGTGGGATATAGAATAACAGCTGTGTTATATATAGTACAGTATGGAGTCAGTAATAGTGGGATATAGAATAACAGCTGTGTTATATACAGTACAGTATGGAGTCAGTAATAGTGGGATATAGAATAACAGCTGTGTTATATACAGTACAGTATGGAGTCAGTAATAGTGGAATATAGAATAACAGCTGTGTTATATACAGTACAGTATGGAGTCAGTAATAGTGGGATATAGAATAACAGCTGTGTTATATACAGTACAGTATGGAGTCAGTAATAGTGGGATATAGAATAACAGCTGTGTTATATACAGTACAGTATGGGGTCAGTAATAGTGGGATATAGAATAACAGTTGTGTTATATACAGTACAGTATGGAGTCAGTAATAGTGGGATATAGAATAACAGCTGTATTATATACGGTACAGTATGGAGTCAGTAATAGTGGGATATAGAATAAAAGCTGTGTTATATACGGTACAGTATGGAGTCAGTAATAGTGGGATATAGAATAACAGCTGTGTTATATAGAGTACAGTATGGAGTCAATAATAGTGGGATATAGAATAACAGCTGTGTTATATACGGTACAGTATGGAGTCAGTAATAGTGGGATATAGAATAACAGCTGTGTTATATACGGTACAGTATGGAGTCAGTAATAGTGGGATATAGAATAACAGCTGTGTTATATACAGTACAGTATGGAGTCAGTAATAGTGGAATATAGAATAACAGCTGTGTTATATACGGTACAGTATGGATTCAGTAATCGTGGGATATAGAATAACAGCTGTGTTATATACGGTACAGTATAGAGTCAGTAATAGTGGGATATAGAATAACAGCTGTGTTATATACAGTACAGTATGGAGTCAGTAATAGTGGGATATAGAATAACAGCTGTGTTATATACGGTACAGTATGGAGTCAGTAATAGTGGGATATAGAATAACAGCTGTGTTATATACAGGACAGTATGGAGTCAGTAATAGTGGGATATAGAATAACAGCTGTGTTATATACGGTACAGTATGGAGTCAGTAATAGTGGGATATAGAATAACAGCTGTGTTATATACAGTACAGTATGGAGTCAGTAATAGTGGGATATAGAATAACAGCTGTGTTATATACAGTACAGTATGGAGTCAGTAATAGTGGGATATAGAATAACAGTTGTGTTATATACAGTACAGTATGGAGTCAGTAATAGTGGGATATAGAATAACAGCTGTATTATATACGGTACAGTATGGAGTCAGTAATAGTGGGATATAGAATAACAGCTGTGTTATATACGGTACAGTATGGAGTCAGTAATAGTGGGATATAGAATAACAGCTGTGTTATATACAGTACAGTATGGAGTCAATAATAGTGGGATATAGAATAACAGCTGTGTTATATACGGTACAGTATGGAGTCAGTAATAGTGGGATATAGAATAACAGCTGTGTTATATACGGTACAGTATGGAGTCAGTAATAGTGGGATATAGAATAACAGCTGTGTTATATACAGTACAGTATGGAGTCAGTAATAGTGGGATATAGAATAACAGCTGTGTTATATACGGTACAGTATGGAGTCAGTAATAGTGGGATATAGAATGACAGCTGTGTTATATACGGTACAGTATAGAGTCAGTAATAGTGGGATATAGAATAACAGCTGTGTTATATACAGTACAGTATGGAGTCAGTAATAGTGGGATATAGAATAACAGCTGTGTTATATACGGTACAGTATGGAGTCAGTAATAGTGGGATATAGAATAACAGCTGTGTTATATACAGGACAGTATGGAGTCAGTAATAGTGGGATATAGAATAACAGCTGTGTTATATACGGTACAGTATGGAGTCAGTAATAGTGGGATATAGAATAACAGCTGTGTTATATACAGTACAGTATGGAATCAGTAATAGTGGGATATAGAATAACTGCTGTGTTATATACAGTACAGTATGGAGTCAGTAATAGTGGGATATAGAATAACAGCTGTGTTATATACAGTACAGTATGGAGTCAGTAATAGTGGGATATAGAATAACAGCTGTGTTATATACGGTACAGTATGGAGTCAGTAATAGTGGGATATAGAATAACAGCTGTGTTATATACGGTACAGTATGGAGTCAGTAATAGTGGGATATAGAATAACAGCTGTGTTATATACAGTACAGTATGGAGTCAGTAATAGTGGGATATAGAATAACAGCTGTGTTATATACGGTACAGTATGGAGTCAGTAATAGTGGGATATAGAATAACAGCTGTGTTATATACAGTGCAGTATGGAGTCAGTAATAGTGGGATATAGAATAACAGCTGTGTTATATACAGTACAGTATGGAGTCAGTAATAGTGGGATATAGAATAACAGCTGTGTTATATACAGTACAGTATGGAGTCAGTAATAGTGGGATATAGAATAACAGTTGTGTTATATACAGTACAGTATGGAGTCAGTAATAGTGGGATATAGAATAACAGCTGTATTATATACGATACAGTATGGAGTCAGTAATAGTGGGATATAGAATAACAGCTGTGTTATATACAGTACAGTATGGAGTCAGTAATAGTGGGATATAGAATAACAGCTGTGTTATATACAGTGCAGTATGGAGTCAGTAATAGTGGGATATAGAATAACAGCTGTGTTATATACAGTACAGTATGGAGTCAGTAATAGTGGGATATAGAATAACAGTTGTGTTATATACAGTACAGTATGGAGTCAGTAATAGTGGGATATAGAATAACAGCTGTATTATATACGATACAGTATGGAGTCAGTAATAGTGGGATATAGAATAACAGCTGTGTTATATACAGTACAGTATGGAGTCAGTAACAGTGGGATATAACAGCTGTGTTATATACAGTACAGTATGGAGTCAGTAATAGTGGGATATAGAATAACAGCTGTGTTATATACAGTACAGTATGGAGTCAGTAATAGTGGGATATAGAATAACAGCTGTGTTATATACAGTACAGTATGGAGTCAGTAATAGTGGGATATAGAATAACAGCTGTGTTATATACAGTACAGTATGGAGTCAGTAATAGTGGGATATAGAATAACAGTTGTGTTATATACAGTACAGTATGGAGTCAGTATTAGTGGTATATAGAATAACAGCTGTATTATATACGATACAGTATGGAGTCAGTAATAGTGGGATATAGAATAACAGCTGTGTTATATACAGTACAGTATGGAGTCAGTAACAGTGGGATATAACAGCTGTGTTATATACAGTACAGTATGGAGTCAGTAATAGTGGGATATAGAATAACAGCTGTGTTATATACAGTACAGTATGGAGTCAGTAATAGTGGGATATAGAATAACAGCTGTGTTATATACAGTACAGTATGGAGTCAGTAATAGTGGGATATAGAATAACAGCTGTGTTATATACAGTACAGTATGGAGTCAGTAATAGTGGGATATAGAATAACAGCTGTGTTATATACAGTACAGTATGGAGTCAGTAATAGTGGGATATAGAATAACAGCTGTATTATATACGATACAGTATGGAGTCAGTAATAGTGGGATATAGAATAACAGCTGTGTTATATACAGTACAGTATGGAGTCAGTAACAGTGGGATATAACAGCTGTGTTATATACAGTACAGTATGGAGTCAGTAATAGTGGGATATAGAATAACAGCTGTGTTATATACAGTACAGTATGGAGTCAGTAACAGTGGGATATAGAATAACAGCTGTGTTATATATAGTACAGTATGGAGTCAGTAATAGTGGGATATAGAATAACAGCTGTGTTATATACAGTACAGTATGGAGTCAGTAATAGTGGGATATAGAATAACAGCTGTGTTATATACAGTACAGTATGGAGTCAGTAATAGTGGAATATAGAATAACAACTGTGTTATATACAGTACAGTATGGAGTCAGTAATAGTGGGATATAGAATAACAGCTGTGTTATATACAGTACAGTATGGAGTCAGTAATAGTGGGATATAGAATAACAGCTGTGTTATATACAGTACAGTATGGGGTCAGTAATAGTGGGATATAGAATAACAGTTGTGTTATATACAGTACAGTATGGAGTCAGTTATAGTGGGATATAGAATAACAGCTGTATTATATACGGTACAGTATGGAGTCAGTAATAGTGGGATATAGAATAACAGCTGTGTTATATACGGTACAGTATGGAGTCAGTAATAGTGGGATATAGAATAACAGCTGTGTTATATAGAGTACAGTATGGAGTCAATAATAGTGGGATATAGAATAACAGCTGTGTTATATACGGTACAGTATGGAGTCAGTAATAGTGGGATATAGAATAACAGCTGTGTTATATACGGTACAGTATGGAGTCAGTAATAGTGGGATATAGAATAACAGCTGTGTTATATACAGTACAGTATGGAGTCAGTAATAGTGGGATATAGAATAACAGCTGTGTTATATACGGTACAGTATGGAGTCAGTAATAGTGGGATATAGAATAACAGCTGTGTTATATACGGTACAGTATAGAGTCAGTAATAGTGGGATATAGAATAACAGCTGTGTTATATACAGTACAGTATGGAGTCAGTAATAGTGGGATATAGAATAACAGCTGTGTTATATACGGTACAGTATGGAGTCAGTAATAGTGGGATATAGAATAACAGCTGTGTTATATACAGGACAGTATGGAGTCAGTAATAGTGGGATATAGAATAACAGCTGTGTTATATACGGTACAGTATGGAGTCAGTAATAGTGGGATATAGAATAACAGCTGTGTTATATACAGTACAGTATGGAGTCAGTAATAGTGGGATATAGAATAACAGTTGTGTTATATACAGTACAGTATGGAGTCAGTAATAGTGGGATATAGAATAACAGCTGTGTTATATACGGTACAGTATGGAGTCAGTAATAGTGGGATATAGAATAACAGCTGTGTTATATACGGTACAGTATGGAGTCAGTAATAGTGGGATATAGAATAACAGCTGTGTTATATACAGTACAGTATGGAGTCAATAATAGTGGGATATAGAATAACAGCTGTGTTATATACGGTACAGTATGGAGTCAGTAATAGTGGGATATAGAATAACAGCTGTGTTATATACGGTACAGTATGGAGTCAGTAATAGTGGGATATAGAATAACAGCTGTGTTATATACAGTACAGTATGGAGTCAGTAATAGTGGGATATAGAATAACAGCTGTGTTATATACGGTACAGTATGGAGTCAGTAATAGTGGGATATAGAATGACAGCTGTGTTATATACGGTACAGTATAGAGTCAGTAATAGTGGGATATAGAATAACAGCTGTGTTATATACAGTACAGTATGGAGTCAGTAATAGTGGGATATAGAATAACAGCTGTGTTTTATACGGTACAGTATGGAGTCAGTAATAGTGGGATATAGAATAACAGCTGTGTTATATACAGGACAGTATGGAGTCAGTAATAGTGGGATATAGAATAACAGCTGTGTTATATACGGTACAGTATGGAGTCAGTAATAGTGGGATATAGAATAACAGCTGTGTTATATACAGTACAGTATGGAGTCAGTAATAGTGGGATATAGAATAACAGCTGTGTTATATACAGTACAGTATGGAGTCAGTAATAGTGGGATATAGAATAACTGCTGTGTTATATACAGTACAGTATGGAGTCAGTAATAGTGGGATATAGAATAACAGCTGTGTTATATACAGTACAGTATGGAGTCAGTAATAGTGGGATATAGAATAACAGCTGTGTTATATACGGTACAGTATGGAGTCAGTAATAGTGGGATATAGAATAACAGCTGTGTTATATACAGTACAGTATGGAGTCAGTAATAGTGGGATATAGAATAACAGCTGTGTTATATACGGTACAGTATGGAGTCAGTAATAGTGGGATATAGAATAACAGCTGTGTTATATACAGTACAGTATGGAGTCAGTAATAATAAGAATTTACTTACCGATAATTCTATTTCTCGGAGTCCGTAGTGGATGCTGGGGTTCCTGAAAGGACCATGGGGAATAGCGGCTCCGCAGGAGACAGGGCACAAAAAAGTAAAGCTTTACTAGGTCAGGTGGTGTGCACTGGCTCCTCCCCCTATGACCCTCCTCCAGACTCCAGTTAGGTACTGTGCCCGGACGAGCATACACAATAAGGGAGGCATTTTGAATCCCGGGTAAGACTCATACCAGCCACACCAATCACACCGTACAACTTGTGATCTAAACCCAGTTAACAGTATGACAACAGAAAGGGCCTCTTAAGATGGCTCCTTAACAATAACCCGAATTAGTTAACAATAACTATGTACAAGTATTGCAGATAATCCGCACTTGGGATGGGCGCCCAGCATCCACTACGGACTCCGAGAAATAGAATTATCGGTAAGTAAATTCTTATTTTCTCTATCGTCCTAAGTGGATGCTGGGGTTCCTGAAAGGACCATGGGGATTATACCAAAGCTCCCAAACGGGCGGGAGAGTGCGGATGACTCTGCAGCACCGACTGAGAGAACTCCAGGTCCTCCTTTGCCAGGGTATCAAATTTGTAAAATTTTACAAACGTGTTCTCCCCCGACCACGTAGCTGCTCGGCAGAGTTGTAATGCCGAGACCCCTCGGGCAGCCGCCCAAGATGAGCCCACCTTCCTTGTGGAGTGGGCTTTTACAGTTTTAGGCTGTGGCAGGCCTGCCACAGAATGTGCAAGTTGAATTGTGTTACAAATCCAACGAGCAATCGACTGCTTAGAAGCAGGTGCGCCCAACTTGTTGGGTGCATACAATATAAACAGCGAGTCAGATTTTCTGACTCCAGCCGTCCTTGCAATGTATATTTTTAAGGCTCTGACAACGTCCAACAACTTGGAGTCCTCCAAGTCGCTAGTGGCCGCAGGCACCACAATAGGTTGGTTCAGATGAAATGCTGATACCACTTTAGGGAGAAAATGCGGACGAGTCCGCAGTTCTGCCCTATCCGAATGGAAGATTAGATAAGGACTTTTATAAGATAAAGCCGCCAATTCAGATACTCTCCTGGCAGAGGCCAGGGCTAGTAACATAGTCACTTTCAATGTGAGATATTTCAAATCCACCTTTTTCAATGGTTCAAACCAATGGGATTTGAGGAAATCTAAAACTACATTTAGATCCCACGGTGCCACCGGAGGCACCACAGGAGGCTGTATATGCAGTACTCCCTTGACAAAAGTCTGGACCTCAGGGACAGAGGCCAATTCTTTTTGGAAGAATATTGACAGGGCCGAAATTTGAACCTTAATGGATCCCAATTTGAGACCCATAGATAATCCTGATTGCAGGAAATGTAGGAAACGACCCAGTTGGAATTCCTCCGTCGGAACCCTCCGATCCTCGCACCACGCTACATATTTTCGCCAAATGCGGTGATAATGTTTCACGGTGACTTCCTTCCGTGCCTTAATCAAGGTAGGAATGACTTCTTCTGGAATGCCTTTCCCTTTTAGGATCTGGCGTTCAACCGCCATGCCGTCAAACGCAGCCGCGGTAAGTCTTGAAAAAGACAGGGACCCTGCTGTAGCAGGTCCCTTCTCAGAGGTAGAGGCCACGGTTCGTCCGTGAGCATCTCTTGAAGTTCCGGATACCAAGTCCTTCTCGGCCAATCCGGAACCACTAGTATTGTTCTTACTCTTCTTTGCCGTATGATCTTCAATACCTTTGGTATGAGCGGCAGAGGAGGAAACACATACACTGACTGGTACACCCAAGGAGTTACCAGTGCGTCCACAGCTATTGCCTGTGGATCTCTTGACCTGGCGCAATATTTGTCCAGTTTCTTGTTGAGGCGAGACGCCATCATGTCTACAATTGGTCTTTCCCAACGGTCTATTAACATGTTGAAGACTTCTGGATGTAGACCCCACTCTCCCGGATGAAGATCGTGTCTGCTGAGGAAGTCTGCTTCCCAGTTGTCCACGCCCGGGATGAACACTGCTGACAGTGCTATCACGTGATTCTCCGCCCAGCGAAGAATCTTGGCAGCTTCTGCCATTGCACTCCTGCTTCTTGTGCCGCCCTGCCTGTTTACATGGGCGACCGCCGTGATGTTGTGCGACTGAATCAACACCGGCTTTCCTTGCAGGAGAAGTTCCGCCTGGCTTAGAGCATTGTAGATTGCTCTTAGTTCCAGAATGTTTATGTGAAGAGACTTTTCCAGACTCGTCCATACTCCCTGGAAGTTTCTTCCTTGTGTGACTGCTCCCCAGCCTCTCAGGCTGGCGTCCGTGGTCACCAGGATCCAATCCTGAATGCCGAATCTGCGGCCTTCTAATAGGTGAGCCTTCTGCAACCACCACAGAAGTGACACCCTTGTCTTTGGTGACAGGGTTATTCGCAGGTGCATCTGCAGATGCGACCCTGACCATTTGTCCAACAGATCCCTTTGGAATATTCTTGCATGGAATCTGCCGAATGGAATTGCTTCGTAAGAAGCCACCATTTTTCCCAGGACTCTTGTGCATTGATGTACTGACACTTTTCCTGGTTTTAGGAGGTTCCTGACCAGATCGGATAACTCCTTGGCTTTTTCCTCTGGAAAGAAAACCTTTTTCTGAACCGTGTCCAGAATCATTCCTAGGAACAGCAGACGAGTTGTCGGGATTAAATGGGATTTTGGAATATTCAGAATCCACCCGTGTTGTCTTAGCACCTCTTGAGATAGTGCTAAAGCTGTCTCCAGCTGTTCTCTGGACCTTGCCCTTATTAGGAGATCGTCCAAGTATGGGATAACTAATACGCCTTTTCTTCGAAGAAGAATCATCATCTCGGCCATTACCTTGGTAAAGACCCGAGGCGCCGTGGACAATCCGAACGGCAGCGTCTGAAACTGATAGTGACAGTTTTGAACAATGAACCTGAGGTACCCCTGGTGTGCGGGGTAAATCGGAACGTGTAGATACGCATCCTTGATGTCCAAGGATACCATAAAGTCCCCTTCTTCCAGGTTCGCTATCACTGCTCTGAGTGACTCCATCTTGAACTTGAACTTTTTTATGTAGAGGTTCAAGGACTTCAGATTTAGAATAGGCCTTACCGAGCCATCCGGCTTCGGTACCACAAATAGAGTGGAATAATACCCCTTTCCTTGTTGTAATAGGGGTACTTTGACTATCACCTGCTGAGCGTACAGCTTGTGAATGGCTTCCAACACCCTCTCCCTTTCGGAAGAGACGGTTGGTAAGGCAGACTTCAGGAAACGATGAGGAGGATCCGTCTCTAATTCCAACCTGTACCCCTGAGATATTATCTGCAGGATCCAGGGGTCTACCTGCGAGTGAGCCCACTGCGCGCTGTAATTTTTGAGACGGCCCCCCACTGTCCCCGAGTCCGCTTGAGAGGCCCCAGCGTCATGCTGAGGTTTTTGCAGGAGCCGGGGAGGGCTTCTGTTCCTGGGAAGGAGCTGCCTGTTGGTGTCTCTTCCCTCTTCCTCTGCCTCGTGGCAGATACGACAAGCCCTTTGCTCTCTTATTTTTGTAGGAGCGAAAAGGCTGCGGTTGAAAGGTCGGTGCCTTTCTCTGTTGGGGAGTGACTTGAGGTAAAAAAGTGGATTTCCCGGCAGTAGCCGTGGCCACCAAGTCTGATAGACCAACTCCAAATAACTCCTCCCCTTTATACGGCAAAACCTCCATGTGACGTTTTGAATCCGCATCGCCTGTCCACTGTCGTGTCCATAAGGCTCTTCTGGCTGAAATGGACATAGCACTCATCCGAGATGCCAGTGTGCAAATATCCCTCTGTGCATCACGCATATAGATAAATGCATCCTTTATTTGTTCTAACGACAGTAAAACATTGTCCCTATCTAGGGTATCAATATTTTCAATCAGGGATTCTGACCAAACTACTCCAGCACTGCACATCCAGGCAGTTGCTATAGCTGGTCGTAGTATAACACCTGCATGTGTGTATATATTCTTTTGAATAACTTCCATCTTTCTATCTGATGGATCCTTAAGTGCGGCCGTCTCAGGAGAGGGTAACGCCACTTGTTTGGATAAGCGTGTGAGCGCCTTGTCCACCTTAGGGGGTGTTTCCCAGCGCGCCCTAACCTCTGGCGGGAAAGGGTATAATGCCAATAACTTTTTTGAAATTATCAACTTTTTATCAGGAGCAACCCACGCTTCATCACACACGTCATTTAATTCTTCTGATTCAGGAAAAACTGTTTGTAGTTTTTTCACACCATACATAATACCCTGTTTTACGGTATCTGTAGTATCAGCTAAATGTAACGTCTCCTTCATTGCCAAAATCATATAACGTGTGGCCCTACTGGAAAATACGTTTGAATTTCTACCGTCGTCACTGGAATCAGTGCCCGTGTCTGGGTCTGTGTCGACCGACTGAGGCAAAGGGCGTTTTACAGCCCCTGACGGTGTTTGAGGCGCCTGGACAGGCATTAATTGATTGTCCGGCCGCCTCATGTCCTCAACTGACTGTTTAAGGGAAGATAAACCATCACGTAATTCCACAAATAAAGGCATCCATTCTGGTGTCGACCCCCTGGGGGGTGACATCTGCATATTTGGCAATTGCTCCGCCTCCACACCAATATCGTCCTCATACATGTCGACACCACGTACCGACACACACCGCAAACTCACAGGGAATGCTCTAATGAAGACAGGACCCACTAGCCCTTTTGGGGAGACAGAGGGAGAGTCTGCCAGCACACACCACAAAGCGCTATATATACAAGGGATATCCTTATATTAAGTGCTCCCTTATAGCTGCTTTAATATATATATATATAGCCATTAATGTGCCCCCCCTCTCTGTTTTACCCTGTTTCTGTAGTGCAGTGCAGGGGAGAGACCTGGGAGCCGTTCTGACCAGCGGAGCTGTGACAGAAAATGGCGCCGTGTGCTGAGGAGATAGGCCCCGCCCCTTTTTCGGCGGGTTCTTCTCCCGCTATTTTTCCAGTCAGGCAGGGGTTAAATATCTCCATATAGCCCCTATGGGCTATATGTGAGGTATTTTTAGCCTTGTATAAGGTTTATATTTGCCTCTCAGAGCGCCCCCCCCCAGCGCTCTGCACCCTCAGTGACTGCCCAGTGAAGTGTGCTGAGAGGAAAATGGCGCACAGCTGCAGTGCTGTGCGCTACCTTATGAAGACTGAGGAGTCTTCAGCCGCCGGTTTCCGGACCTCTTCACGCTTCAGCATCTGCAAGGGGGTCGGCGGCGCGGCTCCGGGACCGGACTCCACGGCTGGGCCTGTGTTCGATCCCTCTGGAGCTAATGGTGTCCAGTAGCCAAGCAGCAAATCCACTCTGCATGCAGGTGAGTTTACTACTTTCCCCCTAAGTCCCACGTTGCAGTGATCCTGTTGCCAGCAGGACTCACTGTAAAGAAAAAAACCTAAACTAAACTTTCTCTAAGCAGCTCTTTAGGAGAGCCACCTAGATTGCACCCTTCTCGTTCGGGCACAAAATCTAACTGGAGTCTGGAGGAGGGTCATAGGGGGAGGAGCCAGTGCACACCACCTGACCTAGTAAAGCTTTACTGTTTTGTGCCCTGTCTCCTGCGGAGCCGCTATTCCCCATGGTCCTTTCAGGAACCCCAGCATCCACTTAGGACGATAGAGAAAGTGGGATATAGAATAACAGCTGTGTTATATACGGTACAGTATGGAGTCAGTAATAGTGGGATATAGAATAACAGCTGTGTTATATACAGTACAGTATGGAGTCAGTGACAGTGGGATATATAACACCAGCTGTGTTATATACAGTACAGTGTGGAGTCAGTAATAGTGGAATACAGAATAACAGTTGTGTTATATACAGTACAGTATGGAGTCAGTAATAGTGGGATATATAACACCAGCTGTGTTATATACAGTACAGTGTGGAGTCAGTAATAGTGGGATATAGAATAACAGTTGTGTTATATACAGTACAGTATGGAGTCAGTAATAGTGGGATATATAACACCAGCTGTGTTATATACAGTACAGTGTGGAGTCAGTAATAGTGGGATATAGAATAACAGCTGTGTTATATACAGTACAGTGTGGAGTCAGTAATAGTGGGATATAGAATAACAGCTGTGTTATATACAGTACAGTATGGAGTCAGTAATAGTGGGATATAGAATAACAGTTGTGTTATATACAGTACAGTATGGAGTCAGTAATAGTGGGATATATAACACCAGCTGTGTTATATACAGTACAGTGTGGAGTCAGTAATAGTGGGATATAGAATAACAGCTGTGTTATATACAGTACAGTATGGAGTCAGTGACAGTGGAATATAGAATAACAGCTGTGTTATATACAGTACAGTATGGAGTCACTAATAGTGGGATATGGAATAACAGCTGTGGTATATACAGTACAGTGTGGAGTCAGTAATAGTGGGATATAGAATAACAGCTGTGTTATATAGAGTACAGTATGGAATCAGTAATACTGGGATATAGAATAACAGCTGTGTTATATACAGTACAGTATGGAGACAGTAATAGTGGAATATAGAATAACAGCTGTGTTATATACAGTACAGTATGGAGTCAGTAATAGTGGAATATAGAATAACAGCTGTGTTATATACAGTACAGTATGGAGTCAGTGACAGAGGGATATAGAATAACAGCTGTGTTATATACAGTACAGTATGGAGTCAGTAATAGTGGTATATAGAATAACAGTTGTGTTATATACAGTACAGTATGGAGTCAGTAATAGTGGGATATGGAATAACAGTTGTGTTATATACAGTACAGTATGGAGTCAGTAATAGTGGGATATGGAATAACAGCTGTGTTATATACAGTACAGTATGGAGTCAGTAATAGTGGAATATAGAATAACAGCTGTGTTATATACAGTACAGTATGGAGTCAGTGACAGAGGGATATAGAATAACAGCTGTGTTATATACAGTACAGTATGGAGTCAGTAATAGTGGTATATAGAATAACAGTTGTGTTATATACAGTACAGTATGGAGTCAGTAATAGTGGGATATGGAATAACAGCTGTGTTATATACAGTACAGTATGGAGTCAGTAATAGTGGTATATAGAATAACAGTTGTGTTATATACAGTACAGTATGGAGTCAGTAATAGTGGGATATAGAATAACAGCCATGTTATATACAGTACAGTATGGAGTCAGTAATAGTGGGATATAGAATAACAGCTGTGTTATATACAGTACAGTATGGAGTCAGTAATAGTTGGATATAGAATAACAGCTGTGTTATATACAGTACAGTATGGAGTCAGTAATAGTTGGATATAGAATAACAGCTGTTTTATATACGGTACAATATGGGGTCAGTAATAGTGAGATATAGAATGACAGCTGTGTAATATACAGTACAGTACAGTATGGAGTCAGTAATAGTGGGATATAGAATAACAGCTGTGTTATATACAGTACAGTATGGAGTCAGTAATAGTTGGATATAGAATAACAGCTGTTTTATATACGGTACAATATGGGGTCAGTAATAGTGAGATATAGAATGACAGCTGTGTAATATACAGTACAGTATGGAGTCAGTAATAGTGGGATATAGAATAATAGCTGTGTTATATACAGTACAGTGTGGAGTCAGTAATAGTGGGATATAGAATAACAGCTGTGTTATATACAGTACAGTATGGAGTCAGTAATAGTGGGATATAGAATAACAGCTGTGTTATATATAGTACAGTATGGAGTCAGTAATAGTGGGATATGAAATAACAGTTGTGTTATATACGGTACAGTATGGAGTCAGTAATAGTGGGATATGGAATAACAGTAGTGTTATATACAGTACAGTATGGAGTCAGTAATAGTGAGATATAGAATAACAGTTGTGTTATATACAGTACAGTGTGGAGTCAGTAACAGTGGGATATAGAATAACAGCTGTGTTATATACAGTACAGTATGGAGTCAGTAACAGTGGTATATAGAATAACAGCTGTGTTATATACAGTACAGTATGGAGTCAGTAACAGTGGGATATAGAATAACTGCTGTGTTATATACAGTACAGTATGGAGTCAGTAACAGTGGTATATAGAATAACAGCTGTGTTATATACAGTACAGTATGGAGTCAGTAATAGTGGGATATAGAATAATAGATGTGTTATATACAGTACAGTATGGAGTCAGTGACAGTGGGATATAGAATAACAGCTGTGTTATATATAGTACAGTATGGAGTCAGTAATAGTGGGATATAGAATAGCAGCTGTGTTATATACAGTACAGTATGGAGTCAGTAATAGTGAGATATAGAATAACAGTTGTGTTATATACAGTACAGTATGGAATCAGTAATAGTAGGATATAGAATAACAGCTGTGTTATATACAGTACAGTATGGAGTCAGTAATAGTGGGATATAGAATAACAGCTGTGTTATATACAGTACAGTATGGAGTCAGTAATAGTGGAATATAGAATAACAGCTGTGTTATATACAGTACAGTATGGAGTCAGTAATAGTGGGATATAGAATAACAGCTGTGTTATATACAGTACAGTATGGAGTCAGTAATAGTGGGATATAGAATAACAGCTGTGTTATATACAGTACAGTATGGAGTCAGTAATAGTGGGATATAGAATAACAGTTGTGTTATATACAGTACAGTATGGAGTCAGTAATAGTGGGATATAGAATAACAGCTGTATTATATACGGTACAGTATGGAGTCAGTAATAGTGGGATATAGAATAACAGCTGTGTTATATAGAGTACAGTATGGAGTCAATAATAGTGGGATATAGAATAACAGCTGTGTTATATACGGTACAGTATGGAGTCAGTAAAAGTGGGATATAGAATAACAGCTGTGTTATATACGGTACAGTATGGAGTCAGTAATAGTGGGATATAGAATAACAGCTGTGTTATATACAGTACAGTATGGAGTCAGTAATAGTGGGATATAGAATAACAGCTGTGTTATATACGGTACAGTATGGAGTCAGTAATAGTGGGATATAGAATAACAGCTGTGTTATATACAGTGCAGTATGGAGTCAGTAATAGTGGGATATAGAATAACAGCTGTGTTATATACAGTACAGTATGGAGTCAGTAATAGTGGGATATAGAATAACAGCTGTGTTATATACAGTACAGTATGGAGTCAGTAATAGTGGGATATAGAATAACAGTTGTGTTATATACAGTACAGTATGGAGTCAGTAATAGTGGGATATAGAATAACAGCTGTATTATATACGATACAGTATGGAGTCAGTAATAGTGGGATATAGAATAACAGCTGTGTTATATACAGTACAGTATGGAGTCAGTAATAGTGGGATATAGAATAACAGCTGTGTTATATACAGTGCAGTATGGAGTCAGTAATAGTGGGATATAGAATAACAGCTGTGTTATATACAGTACAGTATGGAGTCAGTAATAGTGGGATATAGAATAACAGCTGTGTTATATACAGTACAGTATGGAGTCAGTAATAGTGGGATATAGAATAACAGTTGTGTTATATACAGTACAGTATGGAGTCAGTAATAGTGGGATATAGAATAACAGCTGTATTATATACGATACAGTATGGAGTCAGTAATAGTGGGATATAGAATAACAGCTGTGTTATATACAGTACAGTATGGAGTCAGTAACAGTGGGATATAACAGCTGTGTTATATACAGTACAGTATGGAGTCAGTAATAGTGGGATATAGAATAACAGCTGTGTTATATACAGTACAGTATGGAGTCAGTAATAGTGGGATATAGAATAACAGCTGTGTTATATACAGTACAGTATGGAGTCAGTAATAGTGGGATATAGAATAACAGCTGTGTTATATACAGTACAGTATGGAGTCAGTAATAGTGGGATATAGAATAACAGTTGTGTTATATACAGTACAGTATGGAGTCAGTAATAGTGGGATATAGAATAACAGCTGTATTATATACGATACAGTATGGAGTCAGTAATAGTGGGATATAGAATAACAGCTGTGTTATATACAGTACAGTATGGAGTCAGTAACAGTGGGATATAACAGCTGTGTTATATAAAGTACAGTATGGAGTCAGTAATAGTGGGATATAGAATAACAGCTGTGTTATATACAGTACAGTATGGAGTCAGTAATAGTGGGATATAGAATAACAGCTGTGTTATATACAGTACAGTATGGAGTCAGTAATAGTGGGATATAGAATAACAGCTGTGTTATATACAGTACAGTATGGAGTCAGTAATAGTGGGATATAGAATAACAGCTGTGTTATATACAGTACAGTATGGAGTCAGTAATAGTGGGATATAGAATAACAGCTGTATTATATACGATACAGTATGGAGTCAGTAATAGTGGGATATAGAATAACAGCTGTGTTATATACAGTACAGTATGGAGTCAGTAACAGTGGGATATAACAGCTGTGTTATATACAGTACAGTATGGAGTCAGTAATAGTGGGATATAGAATAACAGCTGTGTTATATACAGTACAGTATGGAGTCAGTAACAGTGGGATATAGAATAACAGCTGTGTTATATATAGTACAGTATGGAGTCAGTAATAGTGGGATATAGAATAACAGCTGTGTTATATACAGTACAGTATGGAGTCAGTAATAGTGGGATATAGAATAACAGCTGTGTTATATACAGTACAGTATGGAGTCAGTAATAGTGGAATATAGAATAACAGCTGTGTTATATACAGTACAGTATGGAGTCAGTAATAGTGGGATATAGAATAACAGCTGTGTTATATACAGTACAGTATGGAGTCAGTAATAGTGGGATATAGAATAACAGCTGTGTTATATACAGTACAGTATGGGGTCAGTAATAGTGGGATATAGAATAACAGTTGTGTTATATACAGTACAGTATGGAGTCAGTAATAGTGGGATATAGAATAACAGCTGTATTATATACGGTACAGTATGGAGTCAGTAATAGTGGGATATAGAATAACAGCTGTGTTATATACGGTACAGTATGGAGTCAGTAATAGGGGGATATAGAATAACAGCTGTGTTATATACAGTACAGTATGGAGTCAGTAATAGTGGGATATAGAATAACAGCTGTGTTATATACGGTACAGTATGGAGTCAGTAATAGTGTGATATAGAATAACAGCTGTGTTATATACGGTACAGTATAGAGTCAGTAATAGTGGGATATAGAATAACAGCTGTGTTATATACAGTACAGTATGGAGTCAGTAATAGTGGGATATAGAATAACAGCTGTGTTATATACGGTACAGTATGGAGTCAGTAATAGTGGGATATAGAATAACAGCTGTGTTATATACAGGACAGTATGGAGTCAGTAATAGTGGGATATAGAATAACAGCTGTGTTATATACAGTACAGTATGGAGTCAGTAATAGTGGGATATAGAATAACAGTTGTGTTATATACAGTACAGTATGGAGTCAGTAATAGTGGGATATAGAATAACAGCTGTATTATATACGATACAGTATGGAGTCAGTAATAGTGGGATATAGAATAACAGCTGTGTTATATACAGTACAGTATGGAGTCAGTAACAGTGGGATATAACAGCTGTGTTATATACAGTACAGTATGGAGTCAGTAATAGTGGGATATAGAATAACAGCTGTGTTATATACAGTACAGTATGGAGTCAGTAATAGTGGGATATAGAATAACAGCTGTGTTATATACAGTACAGTATGGAGTCAGTAATAGTGGGATATAGAATAACAGCTGTGTTATATACAGTACAGTATGGAGTCAGTAATAGTGGGATATAGAATAACAGCTGTGTTATATACAGTACAGTATGGAGTCAGTAATAGTGGGATATAGAATAACAGCTGTATTATATACGATACAGTATGGAGTCAGTAATAGTGGGATATAGAATAACAGCTGAGTTATATACAGTACAGTATGGAGTCAGTAACAGTGGGATATAACAGCTGTGTTATATACAGTACAGTATGGAGTCAGTAATAGTGGGATATAGAATAACAGCTGTGTTATATACAGTACAGTATGGAGTCAGTAACAGTGGGATATAGAATAACAGCTGTGTTATATATAGTACAGTATGGAGTCAGTAATAGTGGGATATAGAATAACAGCTGTGTTATATACAGTACAGTATGGAGTCAGTAATAGTGGGATATAGAATAACAGCTGTGTTATATACAGTACAGTATGGAGTCAGTAATAGTGGAATATAGAATAACAGCTGTGTTATATACAGTACAGTATGGAGTCAGTAATAGTGGGATATAGAATAACAGCTGTGTTATATACAGTACAGTATGGAGTCAGTAATAGTGGGATATAGAATAACAGCTGTGTTATATACAGTACAGTATGGGGTCAGTAATAGTGGGATATAGAATAACAGTTGTGTTATATACAGTACAGTATGGAGTCAGTAATAGTGGGATATAGAATAACAGCTGTATTATATACGGTACAGTATGGAGTCAGTAATAGTGGGATATAGAATAACAGCTGTGTTATATACGGTACAGTATGGAGTCAGTAATAGTGGGATATAGAATAACAGCTGTGTTATATAGAGTACAGTATGGAGTCAATAATAGTGGGATATAGAATAACAGCTGTGTTATATACGGTACAGTATGGAGTCAGTAATAGTGGGATATAGAATAACAGCTGTGTTATATACGGTACAGTATGGAGTCAGTAATAGTGGGATATAGAATAACAGCTGTGTTATATACAGTACAGTATGGAGTCAGTAATAGTGGAATATAGAATAACAGCTGTGTTATATACGGTACAGTATGGAGTCAGTAATAGTGGGATATAGAATAACAGCTGTGTTATATACGGTACAGTATAGAGTCAGTAATAGTGGGATATAGAATAACAGCTGTGTTATATACAGTACAGTATGGAGTCAGTAATAGTGGGATATAGAATAACAGCTGTGTTATATACGGTACAGTATGGAGTCAGTAATAGTGGGATATAGAATAACAGCTGTGTTATATACAGTACAGTATGGAGTCAGTAACAGTGGGATATAACAGCTGTGTTATATACAGTACAGTATGGAGTCAGTAATAGTGGGATATAGAATAACAGCTGTGTTATATACAGTACAGTATGGAGTCAGTAATAGTGGGATATAGAATAACAGCTGTGTTATATACAGTACAGTATGGAGTCAGTAATAGTGGGATATAGAATAACAGCTGTGTTATATACAGTACAGTATGGAGTCAGTAATAGTGGGATATAGAATAACAGCTGTGTTATATACAGTACAGTATGGAGTCAGTAATAGTGGGATATAGAATAACAGCTGTATTATATACGATACAGTATGGAGTCAGTAATAGTGGGATATAGAATAACAGCTGAGTTATATACAGTACAGTATGGAGTCAGTAACAGTGGGATATAACAGCTGTGTTATATACAGTACAGTATGGAGTCAGTAATAGTGGGATATAGAATAACAGCTGTGTTATATACAGTACAGTATGGAGTCAGTAACAGTGGGATATAGAATAACAGCTGTGTTATATATAGTACAGTATGGAGTCAGTAATAGTGGGATATAGAATAACAGCTGTGTTATATACAGTACAGTATGGAGTCAGTAATAGTGGGATATAGAATAACAGCTGTGTTATATACAGTACAGTATGGAGTCAGTAATAGTGGAATATAGAATAACAGCTGTGTTATATACAGTACAGTATGGAGTCAGTAATAGTGGGATATAGAATAACAGCTGTGTTATATACAGTACAGTATGGAGTCAGTAATAGTGGGATATAGAATAACAGCTGTGTTATATACAGTACAGTATGGGGTCAGTAATAGTGGGATATAGAATAACAGTTGTGTTATATACAGTACAGTATGGAGTCAGTAATAGTAGGATATAGAATAACAGCTGTATTATATACGGTACAGTATGGAGTCAGTAATAGTGGGATATAGAATAACAGCTGTGTTATATACGGTACAGTATGGAGTCAGTAATAGTGGGATATAGAATAACAGCTGTGTTATATAGAGTACAGTATGGAGTCAATAATAGTGGGATATAGAATAACAGCTGTGTTATATACGGTACAGTATGGAGTCAGTAATAGTGGGATATAGAATAACAGCTGTGTTATATACGGTACAGTATGGAGTCAGTAATAGTGGGATATAGAATAACAGCTGTGTTATATACAGTACAGTATGGAGTCAGTAATAGTGGAATATAGAATAACAGCTGTGTTATATACGGTACAGTATGGAGTCAGTAATAGTGGGATATAGAATAACAGCTGTGTTATATACGGTACAGTATAGAGTCAGTAATAGTGGGATATAGAATAACAGCTGTGTTATATACAGTACAGTATGGAGTCAGTAATAGTGGGATATAGAATAACAGCTGTGTTATATACGGTACAGTATGGAGTCAGTAATAGTGGGATATAGAATAACAGCTGTGTTATATACAGGACAGTATGGAGTCAGTAATAGTGGGATATAGAATAACAGCTGTGTTATATACGGTACAGTATGGAGTCAGTAATAGTGGGATATAGAATAACAGCTGTGTTATATACAGTACAGTATGGAGTCAGTAATAGTGGGATATAGAATAACAGCTGTGTTATATACAGTACAGTATGGAGTCAGTAATAGTGGGATATAGAATAACAGTTGTGTTATATACAGTACAGTATGGAGTCAGTAATAGTGGGATATAGAATAACAGCTGTATTATATACGGTACAGTATGGAGTCAGTAATAGTGGGATATAGAATAACAGCTGTGTTATATACGGTACAGTATGGAGTCAGTAATAGTGGGATATAGAATAACAGCTGTGTTATATACAGTACAGTATGGAGTCAATAATAGTGGGATATAGAATAACAGCTGTGTTATATACGGTACAGTATGGAGTCAGTAATAGTGGGATATAGAATAACAGCTGTGTTATATACGGTACAGTATGGAGTCAGTAATAGTGGGATATAGAATAACAGCTGTGTT
Source organism: Pseudophryne corroboree (assembly GCF_028390025.1). Classification (NCBI taxonomy): domain Eukaryota; kingdom Metazoa; phylum Chordata; class Amphibia; order Anura; family Myobatrachidae; genus Pseudophryne; species Pseudophryne corroboree. The sequence continues at coordinate 43,095,339 of NC_086454.1, read as the reverse complement.
ATATACAGTACAGTATGGAGTCAGTAATAGTGGGATATAGAATAACAGCTGTGTTATATACGGTACAGTATGGAGTCAGTAATAGTGGGATATAGAATGACAGCTGTGTTATATACGGTACAGTATAGAGTCAGTAATAGTGGGATATAGAATAACAGCTGTGTTATATACAGTACAGTATGGAGTCAGTAATAGTGGGATATAGAATAACAGCTGTGTTATATACGGTACAGTATGGAGTCAGTAATAGTGGGATATAGAATAACAGCTGTGTTATATACAGGACAGTATGGAGTCAGTAATAGTGGGATATAGAATAACAGCTGTGTTATATACGGTACAGTATGGAGTCAGTAATAGTGGGATATAGAATAACAGCTGTGTTATATACAGTACAGTATGGAATCAGTAATAGTGGGATATAGAATAACTGCTGTGTTATATACAGTACAGTATGGAGTCAGTAATAGTGGGATATAGAATAACAGCTGTGTTATATACAGTACAGTATGGAGTCAGTAATAGTGGGATATAGAATAACAGCTGTGTTATATACGGTACAGTATGGAGTCAGTAATAGTGGGATATAGAATAACAGCTGTGTTATATACAGTACAGTATGGAGTCAGTAATAGTGGGATATAGAATAACAGCTGTGTTATATACGGTACAGTATGGAGTCAGTAATAGTGGGATATAGAATAACAGCTGTGTTATATACAGTACAGTATGGAGTCAGTGACAGTGGGATATATAACACCAGCTGTGTTATATACAGTACAGTGTGGAGTCAGTAATAGTGGAATACAGAATAACAGTTGTGTTATATACAGTACAGTATGGAGTCAGTAATAGTGGGATATATAACACCAGCTGTGTTATATACAGTACAGTGTGGAGTCAGTAATAGTGGGATATAGAATAACAGTTGTGTTATATACAGTACAGTATGGAGTCAGTAATAGTGGGATATATAACACCAGCTGTGTTATATACAGTACAGTGTGGAGTCAGTAATAGTGGGATATAGAATAACAGCTGTGTTATATACAGTACAGTGTGGAGTCAGTAATAGTGGGATATAGAATAACAGCTGTGTTATATACAGTACAGTATGGAGTCAGTAATAGTGGGATATAGAATAACAGTTGTGTTATATACAGTACAGTATGGAGTCAGTAATAGTGGGATATAGAATAACAGCTGTGTTATATACAGTACAGTATGGAGTCAGTAATAGTGGGATATAGAATAACAGCTGTGTTATATACGGTACAGTATGGAGTCAGTAATAGTGGGATATAGAATAACAGCTGTGTTATATACAGTACAGTATGGAGTCAGTAATAGTGGGATATAGAATAACAGCTGTGTTATATACGGTACAGTATGGAGTCAGTAATAGTGGGATATAGAATAACAGCTGTGTTATATACAGTACAGTATGGAGTCAGTGACAGTGGGATATATAACACCAGCTGTGTTATATACAGTACAGTGTGGAGTCAGTAATAGTGGAATACAGAATAACAGTTGTGTTATATACAGTACAGTATGGAGTCAGTAATAGTGGGATATATAACACCAGCTGTGTTATATACAGTACAGTGTGGAGTCAGTAATAGTGGGATATAGAATAACAGTTGTGTTATATACAGTACAGTATGGAGTCAGTAATAGTGGGATATATAACACCAGCTGTGTTATATACAGTACAGTGTGGAGTCAGTAATAGTGGGATATAGAATAACAGCTGTGTTATATACAGTACAGTGTGGAGTCAGTAATAGTGGGATATAGAATAACAGCTGTGTTATATACAGTACAGTATGGAGTCAGTAATAGTGGGATATAGAATAACAGTTGTGTTATATACAGTACAGTATGGAGTCAGTAATAGTGGGATATATAACACCAGCTGTGTTATATACAGTACAGTGTGGAGTCAGTAATAGTGGGATATAGAATAACAGCTGTGTTATATACAGTACAGTATGGAGTCAGTGACAGTGGAATATAGAATAACAGCTGTGTTATATACAGTACAGTATGGAGTCACTAATAGTGGGATATGGAATAACAGCTGTGGTATATACAGTACAGTGTGGAGTCAGTAATAGTGGGATATAGAATAACAGCTGTGTTATATACGGTACAGTATGGAGTCAGTAATAGTGGGATATAGAATAACAGCTGTGTTATATACAGTGCAGTATGGAGTCAGTAATAGTGGGATATAGAATAACAGCTGTGTTATATACAGTACAGTATGGAGTCAGTAATAGTGGGATATAGAATAACAGCTGTGTTATATACAGTACAGTATGGAGTCAGTAATAGTGGGATATAGAATAACAGTTGTGTTATATACAGTACAGTATGGAGTCAGTAATAGTGGGATATAGAATAACAGCTGTATTATATACGATACAGTATGGAGTCAGTAATAGTGGGATATAGAATAACAGCTGTGTTATATACAGTACAGTATGGAGTCAGTAATAGTGGGATATAGAATAACAGCTGTGTTATATACAGTGCAGTATGGAGTCAGTAATAGTGGGATATAGAATAACAGCTGTGTTATATACAGTACAGTATGGAGTCAGTAATAGTGGGATATAGAATAACAGCTGTGTTATATACAGTACAGTATGGAGTCAGTAATAGTGGGATATAGAATAACAGTTGTGTTATATACAGTACAGTATGGAGTCAGTAATAGTGGGATATAGAATAACAGCTGTATTATATACGATACAGTATGGAGTCAGTAATAGTGGGATATAGAATAACAGCTGTGTTATATACAGTACAGTATGGAGTCAGTAACAGTGGGATATAACAGCTGTGTTATATACAGTACAGTATGGAGTCAGTAATAGTGGGATATAGAATAACAGCTGTGTTATATACAGTACAGTATGGAGTCAGTAATAGTGGGATATAGAATAACAGCTGTGTTATATACAGTACAGTATGGAGTCAGTAATAGTGGGATATAGAATAACAGCTGTGTTATATACAGTACAGTATGGAGTCAGTAATAGTGGGATATAGAATAACAGTTGTGTTATATACAGTACAGTATGGAGTCAGTAATAGTGGGATATAGAATAACAGCTGTATTATATACGATACAGTATGGAGTCAGTAATAGTGGGATATAGAATAACAGCTGTGTTATATACAGTACAGTATGGAGTCAGTAACAGTGGGATATAACAGCTGTGTTATATAAAGTACAGTATGGAGTCAGTAATAGTGGGATATAGAATAACAGCTGTGTTATATACAGTACAGTATGGAGTCAGTAATAGTGGGATATAGAATAACAGCTGTGTTATATACAGTACAGTATGGAGTCAGTAATAGTGGGATATAGAATAACAGCTGTGTTATATACAGTACAGTATGGAGTCAGTAATAGTGGGATATAGAATAACAGCTGTGTTATATACAGTACAGTATGGAGTCAGTAATAGTGGGATATAGAATAACAGCTGTATTATATACGATACAGTATGGAGTCAGTAATAGTGGGATATAGAATAACAGCTGTGTTATATACAGTACAGTATGGAGTCAGTAACAGTGGGATATAACAGCTGTGTTATATACAGTACAGTATGGAGTCAGTAATAGTGGGATATAGAATAACAGCTGTGTTATATACAGTACAGTATGGAGTCAGTAACAGTGGGATATAGAATAACAGCTGTGTTATATATAGTACAGTATGGAGTCAGTAATAGTGGGATATAGAATAACAGCTGTGTTATATACAGTACAGTATGGAGTCAGTAATAGTGGGATATAGAATAACAGCTGTGTTATATACAGTACAGTATGGAGTCAGTAATAGTGGAATATAGAATAACAGCTGTGTTATATACAGTACAGTATGGAGTCAGTAATAGTGGGATATAGAATAACAGCTGTGTTATATACAGTACAGTATGGAGTCAGTAATAGTGGGATATAGAATAACAGCTGTGTTATATACAGTACAGTATGGAGTCAGTAATAGTGGGATATAGAATAACAGTTGTGTTATATACAGTACAGTATGGAGTCAGTAATAGTGGGATATAGAATAACAGCTGTATTATATACGATACAGTATGGAGTCAGTAATAGTGGGATATAGAATAACAGCTGTGTTATATACAGTACAGTATGGAGTCAGTAACAGTGGGATATAACAGCTGTGTTATATAAAGTACAGTATGGAGTCAGTAATAGTGGGATATAGAATAACAGCTGTGTTATATACAGTACAGTATGGAGTCAGTAATAGTGGGATATAGAATAACAGCTGTGTTATATACAGTACAGTATGGAGTCAGTAATAGTGGGATATAGAATAACAGCTGTGTTATATACAGTACAGTATGGAGTCAGTAATAGTGGGATATAGAATAACAGCTGTGTTATATACAGTACAGTATGGAGTCAGTAATAGTGGGATATAGAATAACAGCTGTATTATATACGATACAGTATGGAGTCAGTAATAGTGGGATATAGAATAACAGCTGTGTTATATACAGTACAGTATGGAGTCAGTAACAGTGGGATATAACAGCTGTGTTATATACAGTACAGTATGGAGTCAGTAATAGTGGGATATAGAATAACAGCTGTGTTATATACAGTACAGTATGGAGTCAGTAACAGTGGGATATAGAATAACAGCTGTGTTATATATAGTACAGTATGGAGTCAGTAATAGTGGGATATAGAATAACAGCTGTGTTATATACAGTACAGTATGGAGTCAGTAATAGTGGGATATAGAATAACAGCTGTGTTATATACAGTACAGTATGGAGTCAGTAATAGTGGAATATAGAATAACAGCTGTGTTATATACAGTACAGTATGGAGTCAGTAATAGTGGGATATAGAATAACAGCTGTGTTATATACAGTACAGTATGGAGTCAGTAATAGTGGGATATAGAATAACAGCTGTGTTATATACAGTACAGTATGGGGTCAGTAATAGTGGGATATAGAATAACAGTTGTGTTATATACAGTACAGTATGGAGTCAGTAATAGTGGGATATAGAATAACAGCTGTATTATATACGGTACAGTATGGAGTCAGTAATAGTGGGATATAGAATAACAGCTGTGTTATATACGGTACAGTATGGAGTCAGTAATAGGGGGATATAGAATAACAGCTGTGTTATATACAGTACAGTATGGAGTCAGTAATAGTGGGATATAGAATAACAGCTGTGTTATATACGGTACAGTATGGAGTCAGTAATAGTGGGATATAGAATAACAGCTGTGTTATATACGGTACAGTATAGAGTCAGTAATAGTGGGATATAGAATAACAGCTGTGTTATATACAGTACAGTATGGAGTCAGTAATAGTGGGATATAGAATAACAGCTGTGTTATATACGGTACAGTATGGAGTCAGTAATAGTGGGATATAGAATAACAGCTGTGTTATATACAGGACAGTATGGAGTCAGTAATAGTGGGATATAGAATAACAGCTGTGTTATATACAGTACAGTATGGAGTCAGTAATAGTGGGATATAGAATAACAGTTGTGTTATATACAGTACAGTATGGAGTCAGTAATAGTGGGATATAGAATAACAGCTGTATTATATACGATACAGTATGGAGTCAGTAATAGTGGGATATAGAATAACAGCTGTGTTATATACAGTACAGTATGGAGTCAGTAACAGTGGGATATAACAGCTGTGTTATATACAGTACAGTATGGAGTCAGTAATAGTGGGATATAGAATAACAGCTGTGTTATATACAGTACAGTATGGAGTCAGTAATAGTGGGATATAGAATAACAGCTGTGTTATATACAGTACAGTATGGAGTCAGTAATAGTGGGATATAGAATAACAGCTGTGTTATATACAGTACAGTATGGAGTCAGTAATAGTGGGATATAGAATAACAGCTGTGTTATATACAGTACAGTATGGAGTCAGTAATAGTGGGATATAGAATAACAGCTGTATTATATACGATACAGTATGGAGTCAGTAATAGTGGGATATAGAATAACAGCTGAGTTATATACAGTACAGTATGGAGTCAGTAACAGTGGGATATAACAGCTGTGTTATATACAGTACAGTATGGAGTCAGTAATAGTGGGATATAGAATAACAGCTGTGTTATATACAGTACAGTATGGAGTCAGTAACAGTGGGATATAGAATAACAGCTGTGTTATATATAGTACAGTATGGAGTCAGTAATAGTGGGATATAGAATAACAGCTGTGTTATATACAGTACAGTATGGAGTCAGTAATAGTGGGATATAGAATAACAGCTGTGTTATATACAGTACAGTATGGAGTCAGTAATAGTGGAATATAGAATAACAGCTGTGTTATATACAGTACAGTATGGAGTCAGTAATAGTGGGATATAGAATAACAGCTGTGTTATATACAGTACAGTATGGAGTCAGTAATAGTGGGATATAGAATAACAGCTGTGTTATATACAGTACAGTATGGGGTCAGTAATAGTGGGATATAGAATAACAGTTGTGTTATATACAGTACAGTATGGAGTCAGTAATAGTGGGATATAGAATAACAGCTGTATTATATACGGTACAGTATGGAGTCAGTAATAGTGGGATATAGAATAACAGCTGTGTTATATACGGTACAGTATGGAGTCAGTAATAGTGGGATATAGAATAACAGCTGTGTTATATAGAGTACAGTATGGAGTCAATAATAGTGGGATATAGAATAACAGCTGTGTTATATACGGTACAGTATGGAGTCAGTAATAGTGGGATATAGAATAACAGCTGTGTTATATACAGTACAGTATGGAGTCAGTAATAGTGGAATATAGAATAACAGCTGTGTTATATACGGTACAGTATGGAGTCAGTAATAGTGGGATATAGAATAACAGCTGTGTTATATACGGTACAGTATAGAGTCAGTAATAGTGGGATATAGAATAACAGCTGTGTTATATACAGTACAGTATGGAGTCAGTAATAGTGGGATATAGAATAACAGTTGTGTTATATACGGTACAGTATGGAGTCAGTAATAGTGGGATATAGAATAACAGCTGTGTTATATAGAGTACAGTATGGAGTCAATAATAGTGGGATATAGAATAACAGCTGTGTTATATACGGTACAGTATGGAGTCAGTAATAGTGGGATATAGAATAACAGCTGTGTTATATACGGTACAGTATGGAGTCAGTAATAGTGGGATATAGAATAACAGCTGTGTTATATACAGTACAGTATGGAGTCAGTAATAGTGGAATATAGAATAACAGCTGTGTTATATACGGTACAGTATGGAGTCAGTAATAGTGGGATATAGAATAACAGCTGTGTTATATACGGTACAGTATAGAGTCAGTAATAGTGGGATATAGAATAACAGCTGTGTTATATACAGTACAGTATGGAGTCAGTAATAGTGGGATATAGAATAACAGCTGTGTTATATACGGTACAGTATGGAGTCAGTAATAGTGGGATATAGAATAACAGCTGTGTTATATACAGGACAGTATGGAGTCAGTAATAGTGGGATATAGAATAACAGCTGTGTTATATACGGTACAGTATGGAGTCAGTAATAGTGGGATATAGAATAACAGCTGTGTTATATACAGTACAGTATGGAGTCAGTAATAGTGGGATATAGAATAACAGCTGTGTTATATACAGTACAGTATGGAGTCAGTAATAGTGGGATATAGAATAACAGTTGTGTTATATACAGTACAGTATGGAGTCAGTAATAGTGGGATATAGAATAACAGCTGTATTATATACGGTACAGTATGGAGTCAGTAATAGTGGGATATAGAATAACAGCTGTGTTATATACGGTACAGTATGGAGTCAGTAATAGTGGGATATAGAATAACAGCTGTGTTATATACAGTACAGTATGGAGTCAATAATAGTGGGATATAGAATAACAGCTGTGTTATATACGGTACAGTATGGAGTCAGTAATAGTGGGATATAGAATAACAGCTGTGTTATATACGGTACAGTATGGAGTCAGTAATAGTGGGATATAGAATAACAGCTGTGTTATATACAGTACAGTATGGAGTCAGTAATAGTGGGATATAGAATAACAGCTGTGTTATATACGGTACAGTATGGAGTCAGTAATAGTGGGATATAGAATGACAGCTGTGTTATATACGGTACAGTATAGAGTCAGTAATAGTGGGATATAGAATAACAGCTGTGTTATATACAGTACAGTATGGAGTCAGTAATAGTGGGATATAGAATAACAGCTGTGTTATATACGGTACAGTATGGAGTCAGTAATAGTGGGATATAGAATAACAGCTGTGTTATATACAGGACAGTATGGAGTCAGTAATAGTGGGATATAGAATAACAGCTGTGTTATATACGGTACAGTATGGAGTCAGTAATAGTGGGATATAGAATAACAGCTGTGTTATATACAGTACAGTATGGAATCAGTAATAGTGGGATATAGAATAACTGCTGTGTTATATACAGTACAGTATGGAGTCAGTAATAGTGGGATATAGAATAACAGCTGTGTTATATACAGTACAGTATGGAGTCAGTAATAGTGGGATATAGAATAACAGCTGTGTTATATACGGTACAGTATGGAGTCAGTAATAGTGGGATATAGAATAACAGCTGTGTTATATACAGTACAGTATGGAGTCAGTAATAGTGGGATATAGAATAACAGCTGTGTTATATACGGTACAGTATGGAGTCAGTAATAGTGGGATATAGAATAACAGCTGTGTTATATACAGTACAGTATGGAGTCAGTGACAGTGGGATATATAACACCAGCTGTGTTATATACAGTACAGTGTGGAGTCAGTAATAGTGGAATACAGAATAACAGTTGTGTTATATACAGTACAGTATGGAGTCAGTAATAGTGGGATATATAACACCAGCTGTGTTATATACAGTACAGTGTGGAGTCAGTAATAGTGGGATATAGAATAACAGTTGTGTTATATACAGTACAGTATGGAGTCAGTAATAGTGGGATATATAACACCAGCTGTGTTATATACAGTACAGTGTGGAGTCAGTAATAGTGGGATATAGAATAACAGCTGTGTTATATACAGTACAGTGTGGAGTCAGTAATAGTGGGATATAGAATAACAGCTGTGTTATATACAGTACAGTATGGAGTCAGTAATAGTGGGATATAGAATAACAGTTGTGTTATATACAGTACAGTATGGAGTCAGTAATAGTGGGATATATAACACCAGCTGTGTTATATACAGTACAGTGTGGAGTCAGTAATAGTGGGATATAGAATAACAGCTGTGTTATATACAGTACAGTATGGAGTCAGTGACAGTGGAATATAGAATAACAGCTGTGTTATATACAGTACAGTATGGAGTCACTAATAGTGGGATATGGAATAACAGCTGTGGTATATACAGTACAGTGTGGAGTCAGTAATAGTGGGATATAGAATAACAGCTGTGTTATATACGGTACAGTATGGAGTCAGTAATAGTGGGATATAGAATAACAGCTGTGTTATATACAGTGCAGTATGGAGTCAGTAATAGTGGGATATAGAATAACAGCTGTGTTATATACAGTACAGTATGGAGTCAGTAATAGTGGGATATAGAATAACAGCTGTGTTATATACAGTACAGTATGGAGTCAGTAATAGTGGGATATAGAATAACAGTTGTGTTATATACAGTACAGTATGGAGTCAGTAATAGTGGGATATAGAATAACAGCTGTATTATATACGATACAGTATGGAGTCAGTAATAGTGGGATATAGAATAACAGCTGTGTTATATACAGTACAGTATGGAGTCAGTAATAGTGGGATATAGAATAACAGCTGTGTTATATACAGTGCAGTATGGAGTCAGTAATAGTGGGATATAGAATAACAGCTGTGTTATATACAGTACAGTATGGAGTCAGTAATAGTGGGATATAGAATAACAGCTGTGTTATATACAGTACAGTATGGAGTCAGTAATAGTGGGATATAGAATAACAGTTGTGTTATATACAGTACAGTATGGAGTCAGTAATAGTGGGATATAGAATAACAGCTGTATTATATACGATACAGTATGGAGTCAGTAATAGTGGGATATAGAATAACAGCTGTGTTATATACAGTACAGTATGGAGTCAGTAACAGTGGGATATAACAGCTGTGTTATATACAGTACAGTATGGAGTCAGTAATAGTGGGATATAGAATAACAGCTGTGTTATATACAGTACAGTATGGAGTCAGTAATAGTGGGATATAGAATAACAGCTGTGTTATATACAGTACAGTATGGAGTCAGTAATAGTGGGATATAGAATAACAGCTGTGTTATATACAGTACAGTATGGAGTCAGTAATAGTGGGATATAGAATAACAGTTGTGTTATATACAGTACAGTATGGAGTCAGTAATAGTGGGATATAGAATAACAGCTGTATTATATACGATACAGTATGGAGTCAGTAATAGTGGGATATAGAATAACAGCTGTGTTATATACAGTACAGTATGGAGTCAGTAACAGTGGGATATAACAGCTGTGTTATATAAAGTACAGTATGGAGTCAGTAATAGTGGGATATAGAATAACAGCTGTGTTATATACAGTACAGTATGGAGTCAGTAATAGTGGGATATAGAATAACAGCTGTGTTATATACAGTACAGTATGGAGTCAGTAATAGTGGGATATAGAATAACAGCTGTGTTATATACAGTACAGTATGGAGTCAGTAATAGTGGGATATAGAATAACAGCTGTGTTATATACAGTACAGTATGGAGTCAGTAACAGTGGGATATAGAATAACAGCTGTGTTATATATAGTACAGTATGGAGTCAGTAATAGTGGGATATAGAATAACAGCTGTGTTATATACAGTACAGTATGGAGTCAGTAATAGTGGGATATAGAATAACAGCTGTGTTATATACAGTACAGTATGGAGTCAGTAATAGTGGAATATAGAATAACAGCTGTGTTATATACAGTACAGTATGGAGTCAGTAATAGTGGGATATAGAATAACAGCTGTGTTATATACAGTACAGTATGGAGTCAGTAATAGTGGGATATAGAATAACAGCTGTGTTATATACAGTACAGTATGGGGTCAGTAATAGTGGGATATAGAATAACAGTTGTGTTATATACAGTACAGTATGGAGTCAGTAATAGTGGGATATAGAATAACAGCTGTATTATATACGGTACAGTATGGAGTCAGTAATAGTGGGATATAGAATAACAGCTGTGTTATATACGGTACAGTATGGAGTCAGTAATAGTGGGATATAGAATAACAGCTGTGTTATATAGAGTACAGTATGGAGTCAATAATAGTGGGATATAGAATAACAGCTGTGTTATATACGGTACAGTATGGAGTCAGTAATAGTGGGATATAGAATAACAGCTGTGTTATATACAGTACAGTATGGAGTCAGTAATAGTGGAATATAGAATAACAGCTGTGTTATATACGGTACAGTATGGAGTCAGTAATAGTGGGATATAGAATAACAGCTGTGTTATATACGGTACAGTATAGAGTCAGTAATAGTGGGATATAGAATAACAGCTGTGTTATATACAGTACAGTATGGAGTCAGTAATAGTGGGATATAGAATAACAGTTGTGTTATATACGGTACAGTATGGAGTCAGTAATAGTGGGATATAGAATAACAGCTGTGTTATATAGAGTACAGTATGGAGTCAATAATAGTGGGATATAGAATAACAGCTGTGTTATATACGGTACAGTATGGAGTCAGTAATAGTGGGATATAGAATAACAGCTGTGTTATATACGGTACAGTATGGAGTCAGTAATAGTGGGATATAGAATAACAGCTGTGTTATATACAGTACAGTATGGAGTCAGTAATAGTGGAATATAGAATAACAGCTGTGTTATATACGGTACAGTATGGAGTCAGTAATAGTGGGATATAGAATAACAGCTGTGTTATATACGGTACAGTATAGAGTCAGTAATAGTGGGATATAGAATAACAGCTGTGTTATATACAGTACAGTATGGAGTCAGTAATAGTGGGATATAGAATAACAGCTGTGTTATATACGGTACAGTATGGAGTCAGTAATAGTGGGATATAGAATAACAGCTGTGTTATATACAGGACAGTATGGAGTCAGTAATAGTGGGATATAGAATAACAGCTGTGTTATATACGGTACAGTATGGAGTCAGTAATAGTGGGATATAGAATAACAGCTGTGTTATATACAGTACAGTATGGAGTCAGTAATAGTGGGATATAGAATAACAGCTGTGTTATATACAGTACAGTATGGAGTCAGTAATAGTGGGATATAGAATAACAGTTGTGTTATATACAGTACAGTATGGAGTCAGTAATAGTGGGATATAGAATAACAGCTGTATTATATACGGTACAGTATGGAGTCAGTAATAGTGGGATATAGAATAACAGCTGTGTTATATACGGTACAGTATGGAGTCAGTAATAGTGGGATATAGAATAACAGCTGTGTTATATACAGTACAGTATGGAGTCAATAATAGTGGGATATAGAATAACAGCTGTGTTATATACGGTACAGTATGGAGTCAGTAATAGTGGGATATAGAATAACAGCTGTGTTATATACGGTACAGTATGGAGTCAGTAATAGTGGGATATAGAATAACAGCTGTGTTATATACAGTACAGTATGGAGTCAGTAATAGTGGGATATAGAATAACAGCTGTGTTATATACGGTACAGTATGGAGTCAGTAATAGTGGGATATAGAATGACAGCTGTGTTATATACGGTACAGTATAGAGTCAGTAATAGTGGGATATAGAATAACAGCTGTGTTATATACAGTACAGTATGGAGTCAGTAATAGTGGGATATAGAATAACAGCTGTGTTATATACGGTACAGTATGGAGTCAGTAATAGTGGGATATAGAATAACAGCTGTGTTATATACAGGACAGTATGGAGTCAGTAATAGTGGGATATAGAATAACAGCTGTGTTATATACGGTACAGTATGGAGTCAGTAATAGTGGGATATAGAATAACAGCTGTGTTATATACAGTACAGTATGGAATCAGTAATAGTGGGATATAGAATAACTGCTGTGTTATATACAGTACAGTATGGAGTCAGTAATAGTGGGATATAGAATAACAGCTGTGTTATATACAGTACAGTATGGAGTCAGTAATAGTGGGATATAGAATAACAGCTGTGTTATATACGGTACAGTATGGAGTCAGTAATAGTGGGATATAGAATAACAGCTGTGTTATATACAGTACAGTATGGAGTCAGTAATAGTGGGATATAGAATAACAGCTGTGTTATATACGGTACAGTATGGAGTCAGTAATAGTGGGATATAGAATAACAGCTGTGTTATATACAGTACAGTATGGAGTCAGTGACAGTGGGATATATAACACCAGCTGTGTTATATACAGTACAGTGTGGAGTCAGTAATAGTGGAATACAGAATAACAGTTGTGTTATATACAGTACAGTATGGAGTCAGTAATAGTGGGATATATAACACCAGCTGTGTTATATACAGTACAGTGTGGAGTCAGTAATAGTGGGATATAGAATAACAGTTGTGTTATATACAGTACAGTATGGAGTCAGTAATAGTGGGATATATAACACCAGCTGTGTTATATACAGTACAGTGTGGAGTCAGTAATAGTGGGATATAGAATAACAGCTGTGTTATATACAGTACAGTGTGGAGTCAGTAATAGTGGGATATAGAATAACAGCTGTGTTATATACAGTACAGTATGGAGTCAGTAATAGTGGGATATAGAATAACAGTTGTGTTATATACAGTACAGTATGGAGTCAGTAATAGTGGGATATATAACACCAGCTGTGTTATATACAGTACAGTGTGGAGTCAGTAATAGTGGGATATAGAATAACAGCTGTGTTATATACAGTACAGTATGGAGTCAGTGACAGTGGAATATAGAATAACAGCTGTGTTATATACAGTACAGTATGGAGTCACTAATAGTGGGATATGGAATAACAGCTGTGGTATATACAGTACAGTGTGGAGTCAGTAATAGTGGGATATAGAATAACAGCTGTGTTATATACGGTACAGTATGGAGTCAGTAATAGTGGGATATAGAATAACAGCTGTGTTATATACAGTGCAGTATGGAGTCAGTAATAGTGGGATATAGAATAACAGCTGTGTTATATACAGTACAGTATGGAGTCAGTAATAGTGGGATATAGAATAACAGCTGTGTTATATACAGTACAGTATGGAGTCAGTAATAGTGGGATATAGAATAACAGTTGTGTTATATACAGTACAGTATGGAGTCAGTAATAGTGGGATATAGAATAACAGCTGTATTATATACGATACAGTATGGAGTCAGTAATAGTGGGATATAGAATAACAGCTGTGTTATATACAGTACAGTATGGAGTCAGTAATAGTGGGATATAGAATAACAGCTGTGTTATATACAGTGCAGTATGGAGTCAGTAATAGTGGGATATAGAATAACAGCTGTGTTATATACAGTACAGTATGGAGTCAGTAATAGTGGGATATAGAATAACAGCTGTGTTATATACAGTACAGTATGGAGTCAGTAATAGTGGGATATAGAATAACAGTTGTGTTATATACAGTACAGTATGGAGTCAGTAATAGTGGGATATAGAATAACAGCTGTATTATATACGATACAGTATGGAGTCAGTAATAGTGGGATATAGAATAACAGCTGTGTTATATACAGTACAGTATGGAGTCAGTAACAGTGGGATATAACAGCTGTGTTATATACAGTACAGTATGGAGTCAGTAATAGTGGGATATAGAATAACAGCTGTGTTATATACAGTACAGTATGGAGTCAGTAATAGTGGGATATAGAATAACAGCTGTGTTATATACAGTACAGTATGGAGTCAGTAATAGTGGGATATAGAATAACAGCTGTGTTATATACAGTACAGTATGGAGTCAGTAATAGTGGGATATAGAATAACAGTTGTGTTATATACAGTACAGTATGGAGTCAGTAATAGTGGGATATAGAATAACAGCTGTATTATATACGATACAGTATGGAGTCAGTAATAGTGGGATATAGAATAACAGCTGTGTTATATACAGTACAGTATGGAGTCAGTAACAGTGGGATATAACAGCTGTGTTATATAAAGTACAGTATGGAGTCAGTAATAGTGGGATATAGAATAACAGCTGTGTTATATACAGTACAGTATGGAGTCAGTAATAGTGGGATATAGAATAACAGCTGTGTTATATACAGTACAGTATGGAGTCAGTAATAGTGGGATATAGAATAACAGCTGTGTTATATACAGTACAGTATGGAGTCAGTAATAGTGGGATATAGAATAACAGCTGTGTTATATACAGTACAGTATGGAGTCAGTAATAGTGGGATATAGAATAACAGCTGTGTTATATACGGTACAGTATGGAGTCAGTAATAGTGGGATATAGAATAACAGCTGTGTTATATACGGTACAGTATAGAGTCAGTAATAGTGGGATATAGAATAACAGCTGTGTTATATACAGTACAGTATGGAGTCAGTAATAGTGGGATATAGAATAACAGCTGTGTTATATACGGTACAGTATGGAGTCAGTAATAGTGGGATATAGAATAACAGCTGTGTTATATACAGGACAGTATGGAGTCAGTAATAGTGGGATATAGAATAACAGCTGTGTTATATACGGTACAGTATGGAGTCAGTAATAGTGGGATATAGAATAACAGCTGTGTTATATACAGTACAGTATGGAGTCAGTAATAGTGGGATATAGAATAACAGTTGTGTTATATACAGTACAGTATGGAGTCAGTAATAGTGGGATATAGAATAACAGCTGTGTTATATACGGTACAGTATGGAGTCAGTAATAGTGGGATATAGAATAACAGCTGTGTTATATACGGTACAGTATGGAGTCAGTAATAGTGGGATATAGAATAACAGCTGTGTTATATACAGTACAGTATGGAGTCAATAATAGTGGGATATAGAATAACAGCTGTGTTATATACGGTACAGTATGGAGTCAGTAATAGTGGGATATAGAATAACAGCTGTGTTATATACGGTACAGTATGGAGTCAGTAATAGTGGGATATAGAATAACAGCTGTGTTATATACAGTACAGTATGGAGTCAGTAATAGTGGGATATAGAATAACAGCTGTGTTATATACGGTACAGTATGGAGTCAGTAATAGTGGGATATAGAATGACAGCTGTGTTATATACGGTACAGTATAGAGTCAGTAATAGTGGGATATAGAATAACAGCTGTGTTATATACAGTACAGTATGGAGTCAGTAATAGTGGGATATAGAATAACAGCTGTGTTTTATACGGTACAGTATGGAGTCAGTAATAGTGGGATATAGAATAACAGCTGTGTTATATACAGGACAGTATGGAGTCAGTAATAGTGGGATATAGAATAACAGCTGTGTTATATACGGTACAGTATGGAGTCAGTAATAGTGGGATATAGAATAACAGCTGTGTTATATACAGTACAGTATGGAGTCAGTAATAGTGGGATATAGAATAACAGCTGTGTTATATACAGTACAGTATGGAGTCAGTAATAGTGGGATATAGAATAACTGCTGTGTTATATACAGTACAGTATGGAGTCAGTAATAGTGGGATATAGAATAACAGCTGTGTTATATACAGTACAGTATGGAGTCAGTAATAGTGGGATATAGAATAACAGCTGTGTTATATACGGTACAGTATGGAGTCAGTAATAGTGGGATATAGAATAACAGCTGTGTTATATACAGTACAGTATGGAGTCAGTAATAGTGGGATATAGAATAACAGCTGTGTTATATACGGTACAGTATGGAGTCAGTAATAGTGGGATATAGAATAACAGCTGTGTTATATACAGTACAGTATGGAGTCAGTAATAGTGGGATATAGAATAACAGCTGTGTTATATACGGTACAGTATGGAGTCAGTAATAGTGGGATATAGAATAACAGCTGTGTTATATACAGTACAGTATGGAGTCAGTGACAGTGGGATATATAACACCAGCTGTGTTATATACAGTACAGTGTGGAGTCAGTAATAGTGGAATACAGAATAACAGTTGTGTTATATACAGTACAGTATGGAGTCAGTAATAGTGGGATATATAACACCAGCTGTGTTATATACAGTACAGTGTGGAGTCAGTAATAGTGGGATATAGAATAACAGTTGTGTTATATACAGTACAGTATGGAGTCAGTAATAGTGGGATATATAACACCAGCTGTGTTATATACAGTACAGTGTGGAGTCAGTAATAGTGGGATATAGAATAACAGCTGTGTTATATACAGTACAGTGTGGAGTCAGTAATAGTGGGATATAGAATAACAGCTGTGTTATATACAGTACAGTATGGAGTCAGTAATAGTGGGATATAGAATAACAGTTGTGTTATATACAGTACAGTATGGAGTCAGTAATAGTGGGATATATAACACCAGCTGTGTTATATACAGTACAGTGTGGAGTCAGTAATAGTGGGATATAGAATAACAGCTGTGTTATATACAGTACAGTATGGAGTCAGTGACAGTGGAATATAGAATAACAGCTGTGTTATATACAGTACAGTATGGAGTCACTAATAGTGGGATATGGAATAACAGCTGTGGTATATACAGTACAGTGTGGAGTCAGTAATAGTGGGATATAGAATAACAGCTGTGTTATATAGAGTACAGTATGGAATCAGTAATACTGGGATATAGAATAACAGCTGTGTTATATACAGTACAGTATGGAGACAGTAATAGTGGAATATAGAATAACAGCTGTGTTATATACAGTACAGTATGGAGTCAGTAATAGTGGAATATAGAATAACAGCTGTGTTATATACAGTACAGTATGGAGTCAGTGACAGAGGGATATAGAATAACAGCTGTGTTATATACAGTACAGTATGGAGTCAGTAATAGTGGTATATAGAATAACAGTTGTGTTATATACAGTACAGTATGGAGTCAGTAATAGTGGGATATGGAATAACAGCTGTGTTATATACAGTACAGTATGGAGTCAGTAATAGTGGAATATAGAATAACAGCTGTGTTATATACAGTACAGTATGGAGTCAGTGACAGAGGGATATAGAATAACAGCTGTGTTATATACAGTACAGTATGGAGTCAGTAATAGTGGTATATAGAATAACAGTTGTGTTATATACAGTACAGTATGGAGTCAGTAATAGTGGGATATGGAATAACAGCTGTGTTATATACAGTACAGTATGGAGTCAGTAATAGTGGTATATAGAATAACAGTTGTGTTATATACAGTACAGTATGGAGTCAGTAATAGTGGGATATAGAATAACAGCCATGTTATATACAGTACAGTATGGAGTCAGTAATAGTGGGATATAGAATAACAGCTGTGTTATATACAGTACAGTATGGAGTCAGTAATAGTTGGATATAGAATAACAGCTGTGTTATATACAGTACAGTATGGAGTCAGTAATAGTTGGATATAGAATAACAGCTGTTTTATATACGGTACAATATGGGGTCAGTAATAGTGAGATATAGAATGACAGCTGTGTAATATACAGTACAGTATGGAGTCAGTAATAGTGGGATATAGAATAATAGCTGTGTTATATACAGTACAGTGTGGAGTCAGTAATAGTGGGATATAGAATAACAGCTGTGTTATATACAGTACAGTATGGAGTCAGTAATAGTGGGATATAGAATAACAGCTGTGTTATATATAGTACAGTATGGAGTCAGTAATAGTGGGATATGAAATAACAGTTGTGTTATATACGGTACAGTATGGAGTCAGTAATAGTGGGATATGGAATAACAGTAGTGTTATATACAGTACAGTATGGAGTCAGTAATAGTGAGATATAGAATAACAGTTGTGTTATATACAGTACAGTGTGGAGTCAGTAACAGTGGGATATAGAATAACAGCTGTGTTATATACAGTACAGTATGGAGTCAGTAATAGTGGAATATAGAATAACAACTGTGTTATATACAGTACAGTATGGAGTCAGTAACAGTGGGATATAGAATAACTGCTGTGTTATATACAGTACAGTATGGAGTCAGTAACAGTGGTATATAGAATAACAGCTGTGTTATATACAGTACAGTATGGAGTCAGTAATAGTGGGATATAGAATAATAGATGTGTTATATACAGTACAGTATGGAGTCAGTGACAGTGGGATATAGAATAACAGCTGTGTTATATATAGTACAGTATGGAGTCAGTAATAGTGGGATATAGAATAGCAGCTGTGTTATATACAGTACAGTATGGAGTCAGTAATAGTGAGATATAGAATAACAGTTGTGTTATATACAGTACAGTATGGAATCAGTAATAGTGGGATATAGAATAACAGCTGTGTTATATACAGTACAGTATGGAGTCAGTAATAGTGGGATATAGAATAACAGCTGTGTTATATACAGTACAGTATGGAGTCAGTAATAGTGGAATATAGAATAACAGCTGTGTTATATACAGTACAGTATGGAGTCAGTAATAGTGGGATATAGAATAACAGCTGTGTTATATACAGTACAGTATGGAGTCAGTAATAGTGGGATATAGAATAACAGCTGTGTTATATACAGTACAGTATGGAGTCAGTAATAGTGGGATATAGAATAACAGTTGTGTTATATACAGTACAGTATGGAGTCAGTAATAGTGGGATCTAGAATAACAGCTGTATTATATACGGTACAGTATGGAGTCAGTAATAGTGGGATATAGAATAACAGCTGTGTTATATAGAGTACAGTATGGAGTCAAAAATAGTGGGATATAGAATAACAGCTGTGTTATATACGGTACAGTATGGAGTCAGTAAAAGTGGGATATAGAATAACAGCTGTGTTATATACGGTACAGTATGGAGTCAGTAATAGTGGGATATAGAATAACAGCTGTGTTATATACAGTACAGTATGGAGTCAGTAATAGTGGGATATAGAATAACAGCTGTGTTATATACGGTACAGTATGGAGTCAGTAATAGTGGGATATAGAATAACAGCTGTGTTATATACAGTGCAGTATGGAGTCAGTAATAGTGGGATATAGAATAACAGCTGTGTTATATACAGTACAGTATGGAGTCAGTAATAGTGGGATATAGAATAACAGCTGTGTTATATACAGTACAGTATGGAGTCAGTAATAGTGGGATATAGAATAACAGTTGTGTTATATACAGTACAGTATGGAGTCAGTAATAGTGGGATATAGAATAACAGCTGTATTATATACGATACAGTATGGAGTCAGTAATAGTGGGATATAGAATAACAGCTGTGTTATATACAGTACAGTATGGAGTCAGTAATAGTGGGATATAGAATAACAGCTGTGTTATATACAGTGCAGTATGGAGTCAGTAATAGTGGGATATAGAATAACAGCTGTGTTATATACAGTACAGTATGGAGTCAGTAATAGTGGGATATAGAATAACAGCTGTGTTATATACAGTACAGTATGGAGTCAGTAATAGTGGGATATAGAATAACAGTTGTGTTATATACAGTACAGTATGGAGTCAGTAATAGTGGGATATAGAATAACAGCTGTATTATATACGATACAGTATGGAGTCAGTAATAGTGGGATATAGAATAACAGCTGTGTTATATACAGTACAGTATGGAGTCAGTAACAGTGGGATATAACAGCTGTGTTATATACAGTACAGTATGGAGTCAGTAATAGTGGGATATAGAATAACAGCTGTGTTATATACAGTACAGTATGGAGTCAGTAATAGTGGGATATAGAATAACAGCTGTGTTATATACAGTACAGTATGGAGTCAGTAATAGTGGGATATAGAATAACAGCTGTGTTATATACAGTACAGTATGGAGTCAGTAATAGTGGGATATAGAATAACAGTTGTGTTATATACAGTACAGTATGGAGTCAGTAATAGTGGGATATAGAATAACAGCTGTATTATATACGATACAGTATGGAGTCAGTAATAGTGGGATATAGAATAACAGCTGTGTTATATACAGTACAGTATGGAGTCAGTAACAGTGGGATATAACAGCTGTGTTATATAAAGTACAGTATGGAGTCAGTAATAGTGGGATATAGAATAACAGCTGTGTTATATACAGTACAGTATGGAGTCAGTAATAGTGGGATATAGAATAACAGCTGTGTTATATACAGTACAGTATGGAGTCAGTAATAGTGGGATATAGAATAACAGCTGTGTTATATACAGTACAGTATGGAGTCAGTAATAGTGGGATATAGAATAACAGCTGTGTTATATACAGTACAGTATGGAGTCAGTAATAGTGGGATATAGAATAACAGCTGTATTATATACGATACAGTATGGAGTCAGTAATAGTGGGATATAGAATAACAGCTGTGTTATATACAGTACAGTATGGAGTCAGTAACAGTGGGATATAACAGCTGTGTTATATACAGTACAGTATGGAGTCAGTAATAGTGGGATATAGAATAACAGCTGTGTTATATACAGTACAGTATGGAGTCAGTAACAGTGGGATATAGAATAACAGCTGTGTTATATATAGTACAGTATGGAGTCAGTAATAGTGGGATATAGAATAACAGCTGTGTTATATACAGTACAGTATGGAGTCAGTAATAGTGGGATATAGAATAACAGCTGTGTTATATACAGTACAGTATGGAGTCAGTAATAGTGGAATATAGAATAACAGCTGTGTTATATACAGTACAGTATGGAGTCAGTAATAGTGGGATATAGAATAACAGCTGTGTTATATACAGTACAGTATGGAGTCAGTAATAGTGGGATATAGAATAACAGCTGTGTTATATACAGTACAGTATGGGGTCAGTAATAGTGGGATATAGAATAACAGTTGTGTTATATACAGTACAGTATGGAGTCAGTAATAGTGGGATATAGAATAACAGCTGTATTATATACGGTACAGTATGGAGTCAGTAATAGTGGGATATAGAATAACAGCTGTGTTATATACGGTACAGTATGGAGTCAGTAATAGGGGGATATAGAATAACAGCTGTGTTATATACAGTACAGTATGGAGTCAGTAATAGTGGGATATAGAATAACAGCTGTGTTATATACGGTACAGTATGGAGTCAGTAATAGTGGGATATAGAATAACAGCTGTGTTATATACGGTACAGTATAGAGTCAGTAATAGTGGGATATAGAATAACAGCTGTGTTATATACAGTACAGTATGGAGTCAGTAATAGTGGGATATAGAATAACAGCTGTGTTATATACGGTACAGTATGGAGTCAGTAATAGTGGGATATAGAATAACAGCTGTGTTATATACAGGACAGTATGGAGTCAGTAATAGTGGGATATAGAATAACAGCTGTGTTATATACAGTACAGTATGGAGTCAGTAATAGTGGGATATAGAATAACAGTTGTGTTATATACAGTACAGTATGGAGTCAGTAATAGTGGGATATAGAATAACAGCTGTATTATATACGATACAGTATGGAGTCAGTAATAGTGGGATATAGAATAACAGCTGTGTTATATACAGTACAGTATGGAGTCAGTAACAGTGGGATATAACAGCTGTGTTATATACAGTACAGTATGGAGTCAGTAATAGTGGGATATAGAATAACAGCTGTGTTATATACAGTACAGTATGGAGTCAGTAATAGTGGGATATAGAATAACAGCTGTGTTATATACAGTACAGTATGGAGTCAGTAATAGTGGGATATAGAATAACAGCTGTGTTATATACAGTACAGTATGGAGTCAGTAATAGTGGGATATAGAATAACAGCTGTGTTATATACAGTACAGTATGGAGTCAGTAATAGTGGGATATAGAATAACAGCTGTATTATATACGATACAGTATGGAGTCAGTAATAGTGGGATATAGAATAACAGCTGAGTTATATACAGTACAGTATGGAGTCAGTAACAGTGGGATATAACAGCTGTGTTATATACAGTACAGTATGGAGTCAGTAATAGTGGGATATAGAATAACAGCTGTGTTATATACAGTACAGTATGGAGTCAGTAACAGTGGGATATAGAATAACAGCTGTGTTATATATAGTACAGTATGGAGTCAGTAATAGTGGGATATAGAATAACAGCTGTGTTATATACAGTACAGTATGGAGTCAGTAATAGTGGGATATAGAATAACAGCTGTGTTATATACAGTACAGTATGGAGTCAGTAATAGTGGAATATAGAATAACAGCTGTGTTATATACAGTACAGTATGGAGTCAGTAATAGTGGGATATAGAATAACAGCTGTGTTATATACAGTACAGTATGGAGTCAGTAATAGTGGGATATAGAATAACAGCTGTGTTATATACAGTACAGTATGGGGTCAGTAATAGTGGGATATAGAATAACAGTTGTGTTATATACAGTACAGTATGGAGTCAGTAATAGTGGGATATAGAATAACAGCTGTATTATATACGGTACAGTATGGAGTCAGTAATAGTGGGATATAGAATAACAGCTGTGTTATATACGGTACAGTATGGAGTCAGTAATAGTGGGATATAGAATAACAGCTGTGTTATATAGAGTACAGTATGGAGTCAATAATAGTGGGATATAGAATAACAGCTGTGTTATATACGGTACAGTATGGAGTCAGTAATAGTGGGATATAGAATAACAGCTGTGTTATATACGGTACAGTATGGAGTCAGTAATAGTGGGATATAGAATAACAGCTGTGTTATATACAGTACAGTATGGAGTCAGTAATAGTGGAATATAGAATAACAGCTGTGTTATATACGGTACAGTATGGATTCAGTAATCGTGGGATATAGAATAACAGCTGTGTTATATACGGTACAGTATAGAGTCAGTAATAGTGGGATATAGAATAACAGCTGTGTTATATACAGTACAGTATGGAGTCAGTAATAGTGGGATATAGAATAACAGCTGTGTTATATACGGTACAGTATGGAGTCAGTAATAGTGGGATATAGAATAACAGCTGTGTTATATACAGGACAGTATGGAGTCAGTAATAGTGGGATATAGAATAACAGCTGTGTTATATACGGTACAGTATGGAGTCAGTAATAGTGGGATATAGAATAACAGCTGTGTTATATACAGTACAGTATGGAGTCAGTAATAGTGGGATATAGAATAACAGCTGTGTTATATACAGTACAGTATGGAGTCAGTAATAGTGGGATATAGAATAACAGTTGTGTTATATACAGTACAGTATGGAGTCAGTAATAGTGGGATATAGAATAACAGCTGTATTATATACGGTACAGTATGGAGTCAGTAATAGTGGGATATAGAATAACAGCTGTGTTATATACGGTACAGTATGGAGTCAGTAATAGTGGGATATAGAATAACAGCTGTGTTATATACAGTACAGTATGGAGTCAATAATAGTGGGATATAGAATAACAGCTGTGTTATATACGGTACAGTATGGAGTCAGTAATAGTGGGATATAGAATAACAGCTGTGTTATATACGGTACAGTATGGAGTCAGTAATAGTGGGATATAGAATAACAGCTGTGTTATATACAGTACAGTATGGAGTCAGTAATAGTGGGATATAGAATAACAGCTGTGTTATATACGGTACAGTATGGAGTCAGTAATAGTGGGATATAGAATGACAGCTGTGTTATATACGGTACAGTATAGAGTCAGTAATAGTGGGATATAGAATAACAGCTGTGTTATATACAGTACAGTATGGAGTCAGTAATAGTGGGATATAGAATAACAGCTGTGTTATATACGGTACAGTATGGAGTCAGTAATAGTGGGATATAGAATAACAGCTGTGTTATATACAGGACAGTATGGAGTCAGTAATAGTGGGATATAGAATAACAGCTGTGTTATATACGGTACAGTATGGAGTCAGTAATAGTGGGATATAGAATAACAGCTGTGTTATATACAGTACAGTATGGAATCAGTAATAGTGGGATATAGAATAACTGCTGTGTTATATACAGTACAGTATGGAGTCAGTAATAGTGGGATATAGAATAACAGCTGTGTTATATACAGTACAGTATGGAGTCAGTAATAGTGGGATATAGAATAACAGCTGTGTTATATACGGTACAGTATGGAGTCAGTAATAGTGGGATATAGAATAACAGCTGTGTTATATACGGTACAGTATGGAGTCAGTAATAATAAGAATTTACTTACCGATAATTCTATTTCTCGGAGTCCGTAGTGGATGCTGGGGTTCCTGAAAGGACCATGGGGAATAGCGGCTCCGCAGGAGACAGGGCACAAAAAAGTAAAGCTTTTACCAGATCAGGTGGTGTGCACTGGCTCCTCCCCCCATGACCCTCCTCCAGACTCCAGTTAGGTACTGTGCCCGGACGAGCGTACACAATAAGGGAGGCAATTTGAATCCCGGGTAAGACTCATACCAGCCACACCAATCACACCGTACAACTTGTGATCTAAACCCAGTTAACAGTATGATAACAGAAAGAGCCTCTTAAAGATGGCTCCTTAACAATATAACCCGAATTTGTTAACAATAACTATGTACAGTATTGCAGATAATCCGCACTTGGGATGGGCGCCCAGCATCCACTACGGACTCCGAGAAATAGAATTATCGGTAAGTAAATTCTTATTTTCTCTATCGTCCTAAGTGGATGCTGGGGTTCCTGAAAGGACCATGGGGATTATACCAAAGCTCCCAAACGGGCGGGAGAGTGCGGATGACTCTGCAGCACCGAATGAGAGAATTCCAAGTCCTCTTTTGCCAGGGTATCAAATTTGTAGAATTTTACAAACGTGTTTTCCCCCGACCACGTAGCTGCTCGGCAGAATTGTAATGCCGAGACCCCTCGGGCAGCCGCCCAAGATGAGCCCACCTTCCTTGTGGAATGGGCCTTAACAGATTTAGGCTGTGGCAGGCCTGCCACAGAATGAGCAAGTTGAATTGTGTTACAAATCCAACGAGCAATCGTCTGCTTAGAAGCAGGGGCACCCAACTTGTTGGGTGCATATAGTATCAACAGCGAGTCAGATTTTCTGACTTCAGCCGTCCTTGAAATGTATATTTTTAAGGCTCTGACAACGTCCAACAACTTGGAGTCCTCCAAGTCGCCAGTGGCCGCAGGCACCACAATAGGTTGGTTCAGGTGAAACGCTGATACCACCTTAGGGAGAAAATGCGGACGAGTCCTCAGTTCTGCCCTATCCGAATGGAAGATTAGATAAGGGCTTTTATAAGATAAAGCCGCCAATTCAGATACTCTCCTGGCGGAAGCCAGGGCCAGTAACATAGTCACTTTCCATGTGAGATATTTAAAATCCACCTTTTTCAATGGTTCAAACCAATGGGATTTGAGGAAATCTAAAACTACATTTAGATCCCACGGTGCCACCGGAGGCACCACAGGAGGCTGTATATGCAGTACTCCTTTAACAAAAGTCTGTACCTCAGGAACTGAGGCCAATTCTTTTTGGAAGAATATTGACAGGGCCGAAATTTGAACCTTAATAGATCTCAATTTGAGACCCATAGACAATCCTGATTGTAGGAAATGTAGGAAACGACCCAGTTGAAATTCCTCCGTCGGAACACTCCGATCCTCGCACCACGCGACATATTTTCGCCAAATGCGGTGATAATGTTTCGCGGTGACTTCCTTCCTTGCCTTAATCAAGGTAGGAATGACTTCTTCTGGAATGCCTTTCCCTTTTAGGATCTGGCGTTCAACCGCCATGCCGTCAAACGCAGCCGCGGTAAGTCTTGAAAGAGACAGGGACCCTGTTGTAGCAGGTCCCTTCTCAGAAGTAGAGGGCACGGGTCGTCCGTGACCAACTCTTGAAGTTCCGGGTACCAAGTCCTTCTTGGCCAATCCGGAGCCACTAGTATTGTTCTTACTCCTCCTCACCGTATAATCTTCAATACCTTTGGTATGAGAGGCAGAGGAGGAAACACATATACTGATTTGTACACCCAAGGTGTTACCAGTGCGTCCACAGCTATTGCCTGTGGATCTCTTGACCTGGCGCAATACTTGTCCAGTTTCTTGTTGAGGCGAGACGCCATCATGTCTACCATTGGTCTTTCCCAACAGTTTATTAGCATGTGGAAGACTTCTGGATGAAGACCCCCCTCTCCCGGGTGAATATCGTGTCTGCTGAGGAAATCTGCTTCCCAGTTGTACACGCCCGGGAAGAACACTGCTGACAGTGCTATTACGTGATTCTCCGCCCAGCGAAGAATCTTGGCAGCTTCTGCCATTGCACTCCTGCTTCTTGTGCCGCCCTGTCTGTTTACATGGGCGACCGCCGTGATGTTGTCCGACTGAATCAACACCGGTTTTCCTTGCAGGAGTGGTTCCGCCTGGCTTAGAGCATTTTAGATTGCTCTTAGTACCAGAATGTTTATGTGAAGAGACTTTTCCAGGTTCGTCCATACCCCCTGGAAGTTTCTTCCTTGTGTGACTGCTCCCCAACCTCTCAGGCTGGCGTCCGTGGTCACCAGGATCAAATCCTGTATGCCGAATCTGCGGCCCTCCAATAGATGAGCCTTTTGCAACCACCACAGAAGATATACCCTTGTCCTTGGCGACAGGGTTATTCGCAGGTGCATCTGAGGATGCGACCCTGACCATTTGTCCAACAGATCCCTTTGGAAAATTCTTGCATGGAATCTGCCGAATGGAATTGCTTCGTAAAAAGCCACCATTTTTCCCAGGACTCTTGTGCAATGATGTACAGACACCTATCCTGGTTTTAGGAGGTTCCTGACAGGTCGGATAACTCCTTGGCTTTTTCCTCGGGAAGAAAAACCTTTTTCTGAACCGTGTCCAGAATCATCCCTAGGAACAGCAGACGTATCGTCGGAAAACAGCTGCGATTCTTGGAATATTTAGAATCCAGTCGTGCCGTCGAAGAACTACTTTAGATAGTGCTCTTCCGACCTCCAACTGTTCTCTGGAACTTGCCCTTTTTAGGTCGTGCAAGTAAGGGATAATTTAGATGCCTTTTTTCTTTGAAGAAACATCTTTTCGGCCATTACCTTGGTAAAAAGGCCCGGGGTGCCGTGGATAATTCAAACGGCATCGTCTGAAACTGATATTGACAGTTCTGTACCACGAACCAGAGGTACCCTTGATGAGAAGGACAAAATTTGGACATGGAGGTAATCCTTGATGTCCAGGGACACCATATAGTCCCCTTTTTTCCGGTTCGCTATCACTGCTCTGAGTGACTTTATCTCGATTTGAACCTTTTATGTAAGTGTTCAAAACATTTTAGATTTAGACTATGTGTCACCAAGCCGTCTGGCTTCAGTACCACAATATAGTGTGGAAAAATAATACCCTTTTCCTTGTCGTAGGAGGGGTACTTTGATTATCACCTGCTGGATATACAGCTTGTGAATTGTTTCCAATGCTGCCTCCCTGTCGGAGGGAGCCGTTGGTAAAGCAGACTTCAGGAACCTGCGAGGAGAAGATGTCTCGACTCTCCAATCTTTACCCCTGGGATAATACTCGTACGATCTAGGGGTCAACTTGCGAGTGATCCCACTGCGCCCTGAGACTCTTGAGACTACCCCCCCACCTTGAGTCCGCTTGCACGGCCCCAGCGTCATGCTGAGGACTTGGCAGACGCGGTGGAGGGCTTCTTTTCCTGGGAAGGGGCTGCCTGCTGCAGTCTACTTCCCTTACCTCTATGTCTGGGCAGATATGACTGGCCTTTTGCCTGCATGCCCTCATGGGAAAGGAAAGATTGAGGCTGAAAAGACGGTGTCTTTTTTAGCTGAGATGTAACTTGGGGTAAAAAAGGTTGGATTTCCCAGCTGTTGCTGTGGTCCCCAGGTCCGATGGACCGACCCCCAAATAACTCCTTCCCTTTATACAGCAATACTTCCATCTGCCGTATGGGATCTGTATCACCTGACCACTGTCGTGTCCCTGACATCTTCTGGGAGATATGGACAACGCACTTATCTTGATGCCAGAGAGCAAATATCCCTCTGTGCATCTCACATACATATATATAGAATGCATCCTATTAAATGCTCTACATGAATAAAATATTTTCAGTCAGGGAATCCGACCAAGCCAACCCAGCACTGCATCTCCAGGCTGATGGCGATCGCTGGTCGCAGTATAACCACCGTATGTATGTATATACTTTTTAGGATATTTTTCCAGCTTCCTATCAGCTGGCTCCTTGAGGGCGGCCGTATCTGGAGACGGTAACGCCACTTGATAAGCGTGTGAGCGCCTTATCACCCTAAGGGGTGTTTCCCAACGTACCCTAATTTCTGGCGGGAAAGGGTATAACGCCAATATTTGCTATCGGGGTAACCCTACGCATCATCACACACTTCATTTTATTTTATCTGATTCAGGAAAAACTACAGGTAGTTTTTTCCACTCCCACATAATACCCTTTCTTGTGGTACTTGTAGTATCAGAAACACGTAACACCTCCTTCATTGCCCTTAACGTGTGGCCCTAATGAGAAATACGTTTGTTTATTCACCGTCGACACTGTATTCAGTGTCCGTGTCTGTGTCTGTGTCGACCGACTGAGGTAAATGGGCGTTTTTAAAACCCCTGACGGTGTTTCTGAGACGCCTGGACCGGTCCTAATAGATTGTCGGCCGTCTCATGTCGTCAACCGACCTTGCAGCGTGTTGACATTCTCACGTAATTCTCTAAATAAGCCATCCATTCCGGTGTCGACTCCCTAGAGAGTGACATCACCATTACAGGCAATTTCTCCGCCTCCTCACCAACATCGTCCTCATACATGTCGACACACACGTACCGACACACAGCACACACACCGGGAATGCTCTGACAGAGGACAGGACCCACCAGCCCTTTGGGGAGACAGAGGGAGAGTCTGCCAGCACACACCAAAAACGCTATAATTATATAGGGACAACCTTATATAAGTGTTTCTCCCTTATAGCATCTTTTATATATATACAATATCGCCAAAATCAGTGCCCCCCCTCTCTGTTTTAACCCTGTTTCTGTAGTGCAGTGCAGGGGAGAGCCTGGGAGCCTTCTCTCCAGCTTTTCTGTGAGAGAAAATGGTGCTGTGTGCTGAGGAGATAGGCCCCGCCCCTTTTACGGCGGGCTCGTCTCCCGCTATTTTTGAAGTTAGGCAGGGGTTAAATATCTCCATATAGCCTCTGTGGGCTATATGTGAGGTATTTTTTTGCCTCTAATAAGGTTTTTATTTGCCTCTCAGAGCGCCCCCCCCAGCGCTCTGCACCCTCAGTGACTGTTGTGTGAAGTGTGCTGAGAGGAAAATGGCGCACAGCTGCAGTGCTGTGCGCTACCTTTATGAAGACTCAGGAGTCTTCAGCCGCCGATTTTGGACCTCTTCTCTCTTCAGCGTCTGCAAGGGGGCCGGCGGCGCGGCTCCGGTGACCATCCAGGCTGTACCTGTGATCGTCCCTCTGGAGCTAGTGTCCAGTAGCCAAGCAGCAAATCCACTCTGCACGCAGGTGAGTTCACTACTTCTCCCCTAAGTCCCTCGTTGCAGTGATCCTGTTGCCAGCAGGACTCACTGTAAAGTAAAAAACCTAAGCTAAACTTTCTCTAAGCAGCTCTTTAGGAGAGCCACCTAGATTGCACCCTTCTCGTTCGGGCACAAAATCTAACTGGAGTCTGGAGGAGGGTCATGGGGGGAGGAGCCAGTGCACACCACCTGATCTGGTAAAAGCTTTACTTTTTTGTGCCCTGTCTCCTGCGGAGCCGCTATTCCCCATGGTCCTTTCAGGAACCCCAGCATCCACTTAGGACGATAGAGAAAGTGGGATATAGAATAACAGCTGTGTTATATACAGTACAGTATGGAGTCAGTAATAGTGGGATATAGAATAACAGCTGTGTTATATACGGTACAGTATGGAGTCAGTAATAGTGGGATATAGAATAACAGCTGTGTTATATACAGTGCAGTATGGAGTCAGTAATAGTGGGATATAGAATAACAGCTGTGTTATATACAGTACAGTATGGAGTCAGTAATAGTGGGATATAGAATAACAGCTGTGTTATATACAGTACAGTATGGAGTCAGTAATAGTGGGATATAGAATAACAGTTGTGTTATATACAGTACAGTATGGAGTCAGTAATAGTGGGATATAGAATAACAGCTGTATTATATACGATACAGTATGGAGTCAGTAATAGTGGGATATAGAATAACAGCTGTGTTATATACAGTACAGTATGGAGTCAGTAATAGTGGGATATAGAATAACAGCTGTGTTATATACAGTGCAGTATGGAGTCAGTAATAGTGGGATATAGAATAACAGCTGTGTTATATACAGTACAGTATGGAGTCAGTAATAGTGGGATATAGAATAACAGTTGTGTTATATACAGTACAGTATGGAGTCAGTAATAGTGGGATATAGAATAACAGCTGTATTATATACGATACAGTATGGAGTCAGTAATAGTGGGATATAGAATAACAGCTGTGTTATATACAGTACAGTATGGAGTCAGTAACAGTGGGATATAACAGCTGTGTTATATACAGTACAGTATGGAGTCAGTAATAGTGGGATATAGAATAACAGCTGTGTTATATACAGTACAGTATGGAGTCAGTAATAGTGGGATATAGAATAACAGCTGTGTTATATACAGTACAGTATGGAGTCAGTAATAGTGGGATATAGAATAACAGCTGTGTTATATACAGTACAGTATGGAGTCAGTAATAGTGGGATATAGAATAACAGTTGTGTTATATACAGTACAGTATGGAGTCAGTATTAGTGGTATATAGAATAACAGCTGTATTATATACGATACAGTATGGAGTCAGTAATAGTGGGATATAGAATAACAGCTGTGTTATATACAGTACAGTATGGAGTCAGTAACAGTGGGATATAACAGCTGTGTTATATACAGTACAGTATGGAGTCAGTAATAGTGGGATATAGAATAACAGCTGTGTTATATACAGTACAGTATGGAGTCAGTAATAGTGGGATATAGAATAACAGCTGTGTTATATACAGTACAGTATGGAGTCAGTAATAGTGGGATATAGAATAACAGCTGTGTTATATACAGTACAGTATGGAGTCAGTAATAGTGGGATATAGAATAACAGCTGTGTTATATACAGTACAGTATGGAGTCAGTAATAGTGGGATATAGAATAACAGCTGTATTATATACGATACAGTATGGAGTCAGTAATAGTGGGATATAGAATAACAGCTGTGTTATATACAGTACAGTATGGAGTCAGTAACAGTGGGATATAACAGCTGTGTTATATACAGTACAGTATGGAGTCAGTAATAGTGGGATATAGAATAACAGCTGTGTTATATACAGTACAGTATGGAGTCAGTAACAGTGGGATATAGAATAACAGCTGTGTTATATATAGTACAGTATGGAGTCAGTAATAGTGGGATATAGAATAACAGCTGTGTTATATACAGTACAGTATGGAGTCAGTAACAGTGGGATATAGAATAACAGCTGTGTTATATATAGTACAGTATGGAGTCAGTAATAGTGGGATATAGAATAACAGCTGTGTTATATACAGTACAGTATGGAGTCAGTAATAGTGGGATATAGAATAACAGCTGTGTTATATACAGTACAGTATGGAGTCAGTAATAGTGGAATATAGAATAACAGCTGTGTTATATACAGTACAGTATGGAGTCAGTAATAGTGGGATATAGAATAACAGCTGTGTTATATACAGTACAGTATGGAGTCAGTAATAGTGGGATATAGAATAACAGCTGTGTTATATACAGTACAGTATGGGGTCAGTAATAGTGGGATATAGAATAACAGTTGTGTTATATACAGTACAGTATGGAGTCAGTAATAGTGGGATATAGAATAACAGCTGTATTATATACGGTACAGTATGGAGTCAGTAATAGTGGGATATAGAATAACAGCTGTGTTATATACGGTACAGTATGGAGTCAGTAATAGTGGGATATAGAATAACAGCTGTGTTATATAGAGTACAGTATGGAGTCAATAATAGTGGGATATAGAATAACAGCTGTGTTATATACGGTACAGTATGGAGTCAGTAATAGTGGGATATAGAATAACAGCTGTGTTATATACGGTACAGTATGGAGTCAGTAATAGTGGGATATAGAATAACAGCTGTGTTATATACAGTACAGTATGGAGTCAGTAATAGTGGAATATAGAATAACAGCTGTGTTATATACGGTACAGTATGGATTCAGTAATCGTGGGATATAGAATAACAGCTGTGTTATATACGGTACAGTATAGAGTCAGTAATAGTGGGATATAGAATAACAGCTGTGTTATATACAGTACAGTATGGAGTCAGTAATAGTGGGATATAGAATAACAGCTGTGTTATATACGGTACAGTATGGAGTCAGTAATAGTGGGATATAGAATAACAGCTGTGTTATATACAGGACAGTATGGAGTCAGTAATAGTGGGATATAGAATAACAGCTGTGTTATATACGGTACAGTATGGAGTCAGTAATAGTGGGATATAGAATAACAGCTGTGTTATATACAGTACAGTATGGAGTCAGTAATAGTGGGATATAGAATAACAGCTGTGTTATATACAGTACAGTATGGAGTCAGTAATAGTGGGATATAGAATAACAGTTGTGTTATATACAGTACAGTATGGAGTCAGTAATAGTGGGATATAGAATAACAGCTGTATTATATACGGTACAGTATGGAGTCAGTAATAGTGGGATATAGAATAACAGCTGTGTTATATACGGTACAGTATGGAGTCAGTAATAGTGGGATATAGAATAACAGCTGTGTTATATACAGTACAGTATGGAGTCAATAATAGTGGGATATAGAATAACAGCTGTGTTATATACGGTACAGTATGGAGTCAGTAATAGTGGGATATAGAATAACAGCTGTGTTATATACGGTACAGTATGGAGTCAGTAATAGTGGGATATAGAATAACAGCTGTGTTATATACAGTACAGTATGGAGTCAGTAATAGTGGGATATAGAATAACAGCTGTGTTATATACGGTACAGTATGGAGTCAGTAATAGTGGGATATAGAATGACAGCTGTGTTATATACGGTACAGTATAGAGTCAGTAATAGTGGGATATAGAATAACAGCTGTGTTATATACAGTACAGTATGGAGTCAGTAATAGTGGGATATAGAATAACAGCTGTGTTATATACGGTACAGTATGGAGTCAGTAATAGTGGGATATAGAATAACAGCTGTGTTATATACAGGACAGTATGGAGTCAGTAATAGTGGGATATAGAATAACAGCTGTGTTATATACGGTACAGTATGGAGTCAGTAATAGTGGGATATAGAATAACAGCTGTGTTATATACAGTACAGTATGGAATCAGTAATAGTGGGATATAGAATAACTGCTGTGTTATATACAGTACAGTATGGAGTCAGTAATAGTGGGATATAGAATAACAGCTGTGTTATATACAGTACAGTATGGAGTCAGTAATAGTGGGATATAGAATAACAGCTGTGTTATATACGGTACAGTATGGAGTCAGTAATAGTGGGATATAGAATAACAGCTGTGTTATATACGGTACAGTATGGAGTCAGTAATAGTGGGATATAGAATAACAGCTGTGTTATATACAGTACAGTATGGAGTCAGTAATAGTGGGATATAGAATAACAGCTGTGTTATATACGGTACAGTATGGAGTCAGTAATAGTGGGATATAGAATAACAGCTGTGTTATATACAGTGCAGTATGGAGT
Source organism: Pseudophryne corroboree (assembly GCF_028390025.1). NCBI lineage: Eukaryota > Metazoa > Chordata > Amphibia > Anura > Myobatrachidae > Pseudophryne > Pseudophryne corroboree. Next base: position 43,060,307 of record NC_086454.1, on the reverse strand, counting down.
CAGTAATAGTGGGATATAGAATAACAGCTGTGTTATATACAGTACAGTATGGAGTCAGTAATAGTGGGATATAGAATAACAGCTGTGTTATATACAGTACAGTATGGAGTCAGTAATAGTGGGATATAGAATAACAGTTGTGTTATATACAGTACAGTATGGAGTCAGTAATAGTGGGATATAGAATAACAGCTGTATTATATACGATACAGTATGGAGTCAGTAATAGTGGGATATAGAATAACAGCTGTGTTATATACAGTACAGTATGGAGTCAGTAATAGTGGGATATAGAATAACAGCTGTGTTATATACAGTGCAGTATGGAGTCAGTAATAGTGGGATATAGAATAACAGCTGTGTTATATACAGTACAGTATGGAGTCAGTAATAGTGGGATATAGAATAACAGTTGTGTTATATACAGTACAGTATGGAGTCAGTAATAGTGGGATATAGAATAACAGCTGTATTATATACGATACAGTATGGAGTCAGTAATAGTGGGATATAGAATAACAGCTGTGTTATATACAGTACAGTATGGAGTCAGTAACAGTGGGATATAACAGCTGTGTTATATACAGTACAGTATGGAGTCAGTAATAGTGGGATATAGAATAACAGCTGTGTTATATACAGTACAGTATGGAGTCAGTAATAGTGGGATATAGAATAACAGCTGTGTTATATACAGTACAGTATGGAGTCAGTAATAGTGGGATATAGAATAACAGCTGTGTTATATACAGTACAGTATGGAGTCAGTAATAGTGGGATATAGAATAACAGTTGTGTTATATACAGTACAGTATGGAGTCAGTATTAGTGGTATATAGAATAACAGCTGTATTATATACGATACAGTATGGAGTCAGTAATAGTGGGATATAGAATAACAGCTGTGTTATATACAGTACAGTATGGAGTCAGTAACAGTGGGATATAACAGCTGTGTTATATACAGTACAGTATGGAGTCAGTAATAGTGGGATATAGAATAACAGCTGTGTTATATACAGTACAGTATGGAGTCAGTAATAGTGGGATATAGAATAACAGCTGTGTTATATACAGTACAGTATGGAGTCAGTAATAGTGGGATATAGAATAACAGCTGTGTTATATACAGTACAGTATGGAGTCAGTAATAGTGGGATATAGAATAACAGCTGTGTTATATACAGTACAGTATGGAGTCAGTAATAGTGGGATATAGAATAACAGCTGTATTATATACGATACAGTATGGAGTCAGTAATAGTGGGATATAGAATAACAGCTGTGTTATATACAGTACAGTATGGAGTCAGTAACAGTGGGATATAACAGCTGTGTTATATACAGTACAGTATGGAGTCAGTAATAGTGGGATATAGAATAACAGCTGTGTTATATACAGTACAGTATGGAGTCAGTAACAGTGGGATATAGAATAACAGCTGTGTTATATATAGTACAGTATGGAGTCAGTAATAGTGGGATATAGAATAACAGCTGTGTTATATACAGTACAGTATGGAGTCAGTAATAGTGGGATATAGAATAACAGCTGTGTTATATACAGTACAGTATGGAGTCAGTAATAGTGGAATATAGAATAACAACTGTGTTATATACAGTACAGTATGGAGTCAGTAATAGTGGGATATAGAATAACAGCTGTGTTATATACAGTACAGTATGGAGTCAGTAATAGTGGGATATAGAATAACAGCTGTGTTATATACAGTACAGTATGGGGTCAGTAATAGTGGGATATAGAATAACAGTTGTGTTATATACAGTACAGTATGGAGTCAGTTATAGTGGGATATAGAATAACAGCTGTATTATATACGGTACAGTATGGAGTCAGTAATAGTGGGATATAGAATAACAGCTGTGTTATATACGGTACAGTATGGAGTCAGTAATAGTGGGATATAGAATAACAGCTGTGTTATATAGAGTACAGTATGGAGTCAATAATAGTGGGATATAGAATAACAGCTGTGTTATATACGGTACAGTATGGAGTCAGTAATAGTGGGATATAGAATAACAGCTGTGTTATATACGGTACAGTATGGAGTCAGTAATAGTGGGATATAGAATAACAGCTGTGTTATATACAGTACAGTATGGAGTCAGTAATAGTGGGATATAGAATAACAGCTGTGTTATATACGGTACAGTATGGAGTCAGTAATAGTGGGATATAGAATAACAGCTGTGTTATATACGGTACAGTATAGAGTCAGTAATAGTGGGATATAGAATAACAGCTGTGTTATATACAGTACAGTATGGAGTCAGTAATAGTGGGATATAGAATAACAGCTGTGTTATATACGGTACAGTATGGAGTCAGTAATAGTGGGATATAGAATAACAGCTGTGTTATATACAGGACAGTATGGAGTCAGTAATAGTGGGATATAGAATAACAGCTGTGTTATATACGGTACAGTATGGAGTCAGTAATAGTGGGATATAGAATAACAGCTGTGTTATATACAGTACAGTATGGAGTCAGTAATAGTGGGATATAGAATAACAGTTGTGTTATATACAGTACAGTATGGAGTCAGTAATAGTGGGATATAGAATAACAGCTGTGTTATATACGGTACAGTATGGAGTCAGTAATAGTGGGATATAGAATAACAGCTGTGTTATATACGGTACAGTATGGAGTCAGTAATAGTGGGATATAGAATAACAGCTGTGTTATATACAGTACAGTATGGAGTCAATAATAGTGGGATATAGAATAACAGCTGTGTTATATACGGTACAGTATGGAGTCAGTAATAGTGGGATATAGAATAACAGCTGTGTTATATACGGTACAGTATGGAGTCAGTAATAGTGGGATATAGAATAACAGCTGTGTTATATACAGTACAGTATGGAGTCAGTAATAGTGGGATATAGAATAACAGCTGTGTTATATACGGTACAGTATGGAGTCAGTAATAGTGGGATATAGAATGACAGCTGTGTTATATACGGTACAGTATAGAGTCAGTAATAGTGGGATATAGAATAACAGCTGTGTTATATACAGTACAGTATGGAGTCAGTAATAGTGGGATATAGAATAACAGCTGTGTTTTATACGGTACAGTATGGAGTCAGTAATAGTGGGATATAGAATAACAGCTGTGTTATATACAGGACAGTATGGAGTCAGTAATAGTGGGATATAGAATAACAGCTGTGTTATATACGGTACAGTATGGAGTCAGTAATAGTGGGATATAGAATAACAGCTGTGTTATATACAGTACAGTATGGAGTCAGTAATAGTGGGATATAGAATAACAGCTGTGTTATATACAGTACAGTATGGAGTCAGTAATAGTGGGATATAGAATAACTGCTGTGTTATATACAGTACAGTATGGAGTCAGTAATAGTGGGATATAGAATAACAGCTGTGTTATATACAGTACAGTATGGAGTCAGTAATAGTGGGATATAGAATAACAGCTGTGTTATATACGGTACAGTATGGAGTCAGTAATAGTGGGATATAGAATAACAGCTGTGTTATATACAGTACAGTATGGAGTCAGTAATAGTGGGATATAGAATAACAGCTGTGTTATATACGGTACAGTATGGAGTCAGTAATAGTGGGATATAGAATAACAGCTGTGTTATATACAGTACAGTATGGAGTCAGTAATAGTGGGATATAGAATAACAGCTGTGTTATATACGGTACAGTATGGAGTCAGTAATAGTGGGATATAGAATAACAGCTGTGTTATATACAGTACAGTATGGAGTCAGTGACAGTGGGATATATAACACCAGCTGTGTTATATACAGTACAGTGTGGAGTCAGTAATAGTGGAATACAGAATAACAGTTGTGTTATATACAGTACAGTATGGAGTCAGTAATAGTGGGATATATAACACCAGCTGTGTTATATACAGTACAGTGTGGAGTCAGTAATAGTGGGATATAGAATAACAGTTGTGTTATATACAGTACAGTATGGAGTCAGTAATAGTGGGATATATAACACCAGCTGTGTTATATACAGTACAGTGTGGAGTCAGTAATAGTGGGATATAGAATAACAGCTGTGTTATATACAGTACAGTGTGGAGTCAGTAATAGTGGGATATAGAATAACAGCTGTGTTATATACAGTACAGTATGGAGTCAGTAATAGTGGGATATAGAATAACAGTTGTGTTATATACAGTACAGTATGGAGTCAGTAATAGTGGGATATATAACACCAGCTGTGTTATATACAGTACAGTGTGGAGTCAGTAATAGTGGGATATAGAATAACAGCTGTGTTATATACAGTACAGTATGGAGTCAGTGACAGTGGAATATAGAATAACAGCTGTGTTATATACAGTACAGTATGGAGTCACTAATAGTGGGATATGGAATAACAGCTGTGGTATATACAGTACAGTGTGGAGTCAGTAATAGTGGGATATAGAATAACAGCTGTGTTATATAGAGTACAGTATGGAATCAGTAATACTGGGATATAGAATAACAGCTGTGTTATATACAGTACAGTATGGAGACAGTAATAGTGGAATATAGAATAACAGCTGTGTTATATACAGTACAGTATGGAGTCAGTAATAGTGGAATATAGAATAACAGCTGTGTTATATACAGTACAGTATGGAGTCAGTGACAGAGGGATATAGAATAACAGCTGTGTTATATACAGTACAGTATGGAGTCAGTAATAGTGGTATATAGAATAACAGTTGTGTTATATACAGTACAGTATGGAGTCAGTAATAGTGGGATATGGAATAACAGCTGTGTTATATACAGTACAGTATGGAGTCAGTAATAGTGGAATATAGAATAACAGCTGTGTTATATACAGTACAGTATGGAGTCAGTGACAGAGGGATATAGAATAACAGCTGTGTTATATACAGTACAGTATGGAGTCAGTAATAGTGGTATATAGAATAACAGTTGTGTTATATACAGTACAGTATGGAGTCAGTAATAGTGGGATATGGAATAACAGCTGTGTTATATACAGTACAGTATGGAGTCAGTAATAGTGGTATATAGAATAACAGTTGTGTTATATACAGTACAGTATGGAGTCAGTAATAGTGGGATATAGAATAACAGCCATGTTATATACAGTACAGTATGGAGTCAGTAATAGTGGGATATAGAATAACAGCTGTGTTATATACAGTACAGTATGGAGTCAGTAATAGTTGGATATAGAATAACAGCTGTGTTATATACAGTACAGTATGGAGTCAGTAATAGTTGGATATAGAATAACAGCTGTTTTATATACGGTACAATATGGGGTCAGTAATAGTGAGATATAGAATGACAGCTGTGTAATATACAGTACAGTACAGTATGGAGTCAGTAATAGTGGGATATAGAATAACAGCTGTGTTATATACAGTACAGTATGGAGTCAGTAATAGTTGGATATAGAATAACAGCTGTTTTATATACGGTACAATATGGGGTCAGTAATAGTGAGATATAGAATGACAGCTGTGTAATATACAGTACAGTATGGAGTCAGTAATAGTGGGATATAGAATAATAGCTGTGTTATATACAGTACAGTGTGGAGTCAGTAATAGTGGGATATAGAATAACAGCTGTGTTATATACAGTACAGTATGGAGTCAGTAATAGTGGGATATAGAATAACAGCTGTGTTATATATAGTACAGTATGGAGTCAGTAATAGTGGGATATGAAATAACAGTTGTGTTATATACGGTACAGTATGGAGTCAGTAATAGTGGGATATGGAATAACAGTAGTGTTATATACAGTACAGTATGGAGTCAGTAATAGTGAGATATAGAATAACAGTTGTGTTATATACAGTACAGTGTGGAGTCAGTAACAGTGGGATATAGAATAACAGCTGTGTTATATACAGTACAGTATGGAGTCAGTAACAGTGGTATATAGAATAACAGCTGTGTTATATACAGTACAGTATGGAGTCAGTAACAGTGGGATATAGAATAACTGCTGTGTTATATACAGTACAGTATGGAGTCAGTAACAGTGGTATATAGAATAACAGCTGTGTTATATACAGTACAGTATGGAGTCAGTAATAGTGGGATATAGAATAATAGATGTGTTATATACAGTACAGTATGGAGTCAGTGACAGTGGGATATAGAATAACAGCTGTTATATATAGTACAGTATGGAGTCAGTAATAGTGGGATATAGAATAGCAGCTGTGTTATATACAGTACAGTATGGAGTCAGTAATAGTGAGATATAGAATAACAGTTGTGTTATATACAGTACAGTATGGAATCAGTAATAGTAGGATATAGAATAACAGCTGTGTTATATACAGTACAGTATGGAGTCAGTAATAGTGGGATATAGAATAACAGCTGTGTTATATACAGTACAGTATGGAGTCAGTAATAGTGGAATATAGAATAACAGCTGTGTTATATACAGTACAGTATGGAGTCAGTAATAGTGGGATATAGAATAACAGCTGTGTTATATACAGTACAGTATGGAGTCAGTAATAGTGGGATATAGAATAACAGCTGTGTTATATACAGTACAGTATGGAGTCAGTAATAGTGGGATATAGAATAACAGTTGTGTTATATACAGTACAGTATGGAGTCAGTAATAGTGGGATATAGAATAACAGCTGTATTATATACGGTACAGTATGGAGTCAGTAATAGTGGGATATAGAATAACAGCTGTGTTATATAGAGTACAGTATGGAGTCAATAATAGTGGGATATAGAATAACAGCTGTGTTATATACGGTACAGTATGGAGTCAGTAAAAGTGGGATATAGAATAACAGCTGTGTTATATACGGTACAGTATGGAGTCAGTAATAGTGGGATATAGAATAACAGCTGTGTTATTGAAGGGTTAAATCTCCTCTGTCATTGTGCATTGTGTAAATATTGTTTCTTTTTCTTTTGCCTTGGATTTAGCTTGCATTGCATAAAATGAATATAGCTCCACCCATAGTTTGTTGGGAACTGTGTGAAATCACCACCCCTAGATGAAGTACTAGGCTGTATCCTACATCCCCCCCATGTAGCCTGTTTTATCCCTCCTATGCAGTAAAGTTAAACCAATAAAGTATTTACTTTTGCCTACCCCTCCCTGGACATTCCAATCCCTCCCTAGACAATGATGCCTTATATACCATTGTTATGAACAATAAACGCAGAGTGATTCTTAATTACATGGTGTCGTGTATAATCTGTAATTTTAAGGATTGCTCTCACTGACGTCAGTGGCCATCAAATCGAGGGGTACAAGAAGAGGCTGATATCCTTTTAAGTGGGGGCTCAGTCCTGGATTCAGTTGATCGCCCCCGAATCGGTAAGATAGAGAATTCATTGTCTGTCTTTTCCGTAAGGGATTGCGTTCAAACACTGAATTTGAACTCGCTCCGTGTTCCGGGAACACGTGACAAGGTAATATTTAAGTCCGGGACTTAATATTACGTAGTTTTATGTAAAGCCATAAAACAGGTATCAGGGATACCATATAATCTTTAATGTCTGGGACTTAAAGATACGTCTGAGAAAAGCGCAATTCTCCAAAGACGTTAGTATCTGGGATACTTAAAAAATAGACCTGGGGTCTATACGTAACGTAGAAAATACCCCGATTTGATCGCCTATATATTCTTGTATGTTTGTAGTGTGATAAGTTCTTATATTTGGTTCAGACGGCTGGTAAGTTTTCGTCTGCCAGATATCTTACTCAAACACTTTTCTTGCTTCCTGTTTAAAACGCTGTATTTTTTCTGACATCTTGTACGAAGGTAAGCGTACCCGTCAAAAGATTTCATGTTCTCATTATACAGATAATATTGTGATATTGTCAATGACTAATTAACTGGTGTTAGCTAATGCATGCATAGAAAGTCTTTTTGTTGTGAAATTGTATAGAAGGTTTTTTTTAAACTGCATTTTTGTTGTGATATTGCATAGACAGTTGTTATAAGTTGTTGTAGAAATTGCGTAGAAAGCTGGTGTAGATTGTATTCTTTACTATGGGAGGGGGTCAGAGTAAGACAGTCATTTATCCTCCACCTTTACCAGGAGAAACATGTAAGGAATATGTTGCCCGTAACTCCACCACAGATTATTATTTAGTTAACCCTTGGGTAGATAACTTAGCGGGGTGGACAGAGAAAGTTGGCAGCCCCAGTCCATTCCCCCGTGACGGTATTAATTATCCCTTTTATATGGACATGGTCAAAGGTCTTTGTCTGGAAGATAAGGAAGCCTGGCCGTGGTATGATCATGACCCACAATGGGACATGACATATATGCGCGCTGGAGGAGAGCAATGGCTCACGATAGCACCTCATTGGTATGACAAAAATATCAAGCAGAAACAGCGTAGAATAAAATCTGTAACTTCCCGACTACACAAAGCTGAGGAATTTAGAAGCAACAAGTTTCTAAAAAACTCTTCTCCTCCGCCCTACAGTCCCCTATACCCCTCCTTAAAAGACACAGATCTGTTAGCTGCAGTTGCTTTGTCACGAATTCCGATGCAAAGGGGAGGGGGAGGAGGGGAAGGGGAAGGAGAAGGAGGCTCAGTTGCTTTGTCACGAATGCCGATGCAAAGGGGAGGGGGAGGAGGGGAAGGGGAAGGAGAAGGAGGCTCAGGAGGAATAGCCCCCCCTGACAGTACCCTCCACATAGACGTAACCACCCCCGCCCCTAGTGCCCCTACTCCTAAACAAATCACCTCCCGCCGTAACGCTGACTCAACTGTTATCATTCACCACCCTCTTACCCCCTCCATAACGCGATCCGGCACTGGTTTCCTTGAAAACAGTGCTGATGCCAGCAGTGTCGCCACCCAGCACCTGCCCTTTATGACAGTAGGGGATCAGTTGTTAAAGAAACCCATTGAAATAGAGGATTTAGACAGAATTGTTAAGAACTGTCCCAAACCCACTGTTGCACCTGACGGCTGCATAGCTTACTTGAAAAAGGCTTGCACAGGACGCAGCTATACTCAAGAAGATATGAAGCTGATCATAGATGGGGTTATAGACCATTACAACGGGTGGGATTGGAAAAAGATTCCCACCATAAACACTCCTACCACCTTTAACGATGCCGTTCGCTACCCTCTCAATACTGGGGACGGTGTAACGGAGATGTGGAAGGAAATTGAGACCCATATGAAAGAGATTTTTAAAACCCGAGCTTCTCTTCCTATTGCCGTAGCATGTAAACAAAAGCCCACTGAAACTGTCACTGAGTTTTGGAAGAGGTTTAAAAAGTGTTGGTCTGAAGATGCAGGTCTTACTCTTGTAGATACAGACCATTTACTAATTTCTACCTTTGTAAATAACTTGTTGCCATCTGTTATGGTCCCTGTTAAGCAAGGTGTTTCTTCCTGGACCTCTGATAATATTAAGGAATTTGAAAAGCACTTATATGAAAAGGAAGCTGCAGGATGCTTTGATGTTAAAAAACCCTTGCAGAATGCCCCAACTCATAATTACCAAAATCACAGAAACCGGGGAGATAGACGCCAGCAGCACTTTACTGGCCCACCCCGCAATCCAGCCCGATATCAAAACCCACAAGCCAGGCCACCCCACCCCCCTGACTCTGCCAGCAGGAAACAAACCTCCTGCTTCAACTGTGGAAGGGACGATCACTGGGCAAGGGATTGCCCTTGTCCCTCACAAAACCACCGACAGCCCCAAGCTCCGGCTCCCTCCCGGGATCATCCCCGACAGTCACACAACAACCCCTTTCAGGATCATGTCCGATTCCGAGTTGACTGGCAGGATCCCTCCCACTGACGGGGCCCGGAGGAGGGTATCCCAGCCTTTGCCCAACTCACCAGACACTGGAAGGACCCACCGCTACTAACCTTGATTATAGGAAAGAGAGCAATCCCTTTCCTGGTAGATAGCGGGGCAACTACTAGTGTTTTGTGTGTCGACCTGTACGATGGTCATTTGGAAAAGACTGCTCCTTCAATGGGAATCAATGGGATACCCACAGATGCTTACCTGACAGATGCCCTTAGTGTCAGAACCACGGGAGGCACGTATATGGGTAAACACAATTTCACTGTAATACCTGAATGTCCAATTAATCTTCTGGGAAGGGATCTTCTTAGCAAACTCGAAATCTCCATTCTCCCTTCACCCACTAGCAGTGGCCTGGAGGTCGAGTCCCCACACCTACCGGTGTGGGAGGCAACAGACATTACACCTGATTTTGACAAAGTGAACCCTGCTCTATGGTCGGAGGGTCCCTATGACACTGGCCTCATTCCTTGCACACCATATAGAGCAACCCTGAAACCTGACACACAACCTGTCTATCAAAAGCAATACCCCTTGTCACAAGAGAAGGTTGAAGGTCTTAGACCAATGATACAACAGTTTCTCCAACAAGGCATTCTCAGACACATAATCTCACCTTACTGCACACCAGTCAACCCTGTTGCTAAGTCAGATGGTAGTGTAAGGTTTGTACAAGACCTCAGGGCAATTAACCAACTCATTGTGCCCATAGCACCCATTGTACCTGACATTAACTCACTCATTTCAGCTATCCCTGCAGATGCTGCAATTTTTTCTGTGATTGATTTAAAAAATGCATTTTTTAGCATTCCAGTGGATGCACAGACACAGTTACTTTTTGCATTTTCTTTTGAGGGCAAGCAACTCACCTGGTGTCGTTTACCCCAGGGCTATATTGACGCACCCGTTGTCTATAGCATTGTACTCCAGGCCACATTGGGGCCCTGGCAACCTCACCATGGTTCAGTCCTGCTACAGTATGCAGATGATCTGCTGCTCTGTAGTCAAACTGAGGAGGCCTGCCGGGAGGATGGTATATCACTGTTAAACTGGCTCTGTGAATGTGGACACAAGGTGTCCAAAACAAAAATGCAATGGTGTAAGAAGCATGTGGATTACTTAGGTTTTGTGCTCACTCAGGGGGAAAGGAAAGTCAGTCCACAGCGCATTCAGTCTGTATTGGGCCTGGTCACCCCAACTACCCAGAGAGAACTGCTGTCTTTTCTGGGTATGGTAAATTACTGCAGACAGTGGATATCTGATTGTTCCTATTATGATAACATTTTGAGACAAGCCACACTGAAAGACAAACCTAATATTGTACAATGGTCACAAGAAATGTTAACTGCATATGAAAGCTTAAAGTGTATGTTAATGAAAAGTCCGGCACTTGGCCTCCCCAACTATGTACTACCTTTTCATTTGTTTGCAAGGGACAATTGTAAAACCATGGCGGGGGTGCTCACACAGTTTCATGGAGGAAAGTTGCGCCCAGTGGCATTTTTTTCCAAAGTAATGCCTGTCACTGTGCAAGGTATGCCTGCTTGCCTCAGGGCACTTGCAGCCTGTGCAATGGTAACTGAAATGGCCACCACACTCACCCTAGGCCACACAACAATACTTCACACCACTCATGATGTTCTAACCATTTTAAAAGGGTTACACACACAACACATGTCAGCTCAGCGCCTCAGTGGATATGAGGTTCTCCTTTTAAACAACCCCTCACTCACCATTAAGTATGCCACCAACTCTTCAGGTCCTGCACCCATTCTCAACGCTCTCCTGGGGCTCAAAGGTCCTGAAGACCACCCTCCTGAACCCCATGACTGCTCAGCTTCCATTGAGTCAGAAACATCCCCCAGACTGGACATGTCCCCTGTCCCTGTCCCCGACGCGGATGTCATTTTTGTAGATGGTTCCTGTAGCAGACCCAATGACACCACGTACCAAGCGGGTTATGCTATTGTCACTCTCCCTGACATTATTCTGGAAGCACAGCCCATTCCTTACCAGTCAGCACAGGCTGCAGAGCTCATTGCTCTCACAAGGGCTTGTCACCTTTACCGGAATAAACCAGTCACCATCTACACTGACTCCAAATACGGGTACGGCGTCGTGCATGACCATGGGGTCATTTGGCAACGCCGTGGTTTCCTTGGAGCTGATGGAAAAGGCATATCACATGCCCAACTCATCTCTGACCTTCTGCATGCCATAACCTTACCCTCTGACATTGCAATCCTCCATTGCAGGGCACACACCGGGGGGAAGGATGCAATCTCCCTTGGAAATGCCCTTGCTGACTCTGCTGCCAAACATGCAGCCTCACAGCCCATCACTCAGGCCCACATGACCATCATGACCCCCCCAGCTCTCGACAACCATTACCTGATCACCCAGTTACAGGCCTCAGCCTCCACTGCCGACCTAGCTGACTGGACTTACCCAGTTTTGCAGAAGAATCCTAAAACAGGATTAATCTGCAAAGAGGGGAAACCTTGTATACCCCAGTCCAGTGCACCCTTGTTTATTGCCCACTACCATGGCATAGGACACCACAGTAAGGCAACAACTACCTTACTCTTACGTAATGATTTCTATGTCACGGATGCCAAGTCATTAGTAGATCAGTATGTCAGTAGATGCATCACTTGCCTGCGAAACAACCCCAACAACCCTGACAAGGCAAAACATCAGCATCTTGAATACCCCACCACACCCTTTACACACCTGCAAATTGACTTCACCCATATCCCAGGTACTGGTAAACAGGAGTATGCCCTGGTCATTGAAGACATGTTCTCTCGATGGCCAGAGGTATTCCCCACTAAATCTGAGGATGCAAAGACAGTTGCTAGGATCCTAACTCAGGAAATCATCCCCAGATGGGGGTGCCCATTGCAAATCAATAGTGATAAAGGCTCCGCCTTTACAGCAAAAATTACACAGGCTCTGGTAAAGACCCTGCAGGTGGAATGGAAATTCCACATTCCGTATCACCCGCAGAGTTCAGGGGTCGTAGAACGCATGAATAGGACCCTCAAAGACAAGCTTAGGAAGGCCACAGGAGGCACCTTCCACAAATGGAAGCAAGTCCTTCCCATTATCTTGGCAGAAATTAGAATGACACCACAAAAGACTTTGGGTTACTCCCCCTTTGAAATATTAATGGGTAGGCCCTTCCCTACACCTTGGGCTAAGAAACCATTAGTAATACAGGAGGGAGATCTAGAACTTATCAGAGAAGAGTATGTCAGGTCCCTGATAATAAAACTGAATGAAATTGAACATGAGGTTGTTTGTAAAAACCCTTTGAATCCACAGGAACCTACACACCCCTTTAAAGTCGGAGACAGAGTCGTGGTGAAGGTGCTCCCCAGGAACAAGAGCCCAGGAGACTTTACCTACGGTCCAGAGACAGAGGTCGTAGCAGTAACCAGAACAGCAGTCCTGACAGAGGAAAGCCCCACCTGGATCCATGCATCCCGAGTGAAAAAGGTTCCTAGACCAGACCTAGAGAGGGAAGCAAGTGATTCCAGCGAGGTACAAACGGGGGCAGACAGCCCTGACCTCCCACCTAGCGAAGACAGAAGAACAGAGGAGGATGAGGAACCTGTCCCCTACCTCTATCCTGGGGACTATGTTGATAATCCTAATGGTCCTCACTTGCCAAGCTACAGCTGAAGTAGACATTACACAAAAATCCGGCACCTACACATTTTGGTATAACTCCTCCAATACTGAGGTTGCCGCCTATAAAATAGATTTCTGTACCATTGCTCCCTGTCTTAACAAACATTATGCCTGGCAGTGTGATCAGTATGGTACACGTAATACCCCCACTGAAGCCTATATTTGTGTTACTAGTAAATATTGGGGAAATAAATGTGCGTATTGGGGATCAGTGGGATGGAATTCTGGCCATAGTTATGGATACCAGCCCAAAGAGGCTCTCTCAAGAAAAGACAAATATGGTGAGTCCCTGCTTACCCGTCTTACCCTTCATAGACAAAACAGATGTGATAGTAAATTCATATTAAGCATAAAACATCCCCAGTCTACTGATGCAGGCACCTATGTCCTAGGTGAATCTTTTTTTTTAAACCCATCCCTTACACCATTCTTGTTACAGGATATGTTTAACAATGAAAAGTATGCCCAGCTCAAGCCCCCTAAACCACGCCCCAACCTCTTGAAACCTCATATAACCACCTTCAAGGATATGATGGCCGTTAACAATCCCACCTTTAAAGACACCCTAGCTATTGAAACTGGTTTCTCTGACATCAATTTCTGGTTAGAATGGATGAAGTATAGTGCTAGCAAACATAATAAAAGTAACTGTTATGTCTGTGGCAAATCTAGGCCCCACCTAGGTACAGTGCCCCTTAATATACCCCTAGAACAGGAAAATTGTTTTTTCAGCCTTTTTAATGACACCAAAACAAATGACAGTCAGTGCGAAATGTGGAAAAGGGAATATCCCATATTGTCAAAAAATCCCAACCCAGGAAGCACCATAACCATATATCCTGGAAACTATACCTGTTATACATCTAACACCACCACAGGGAGAAATTTAAAAACCTTCCCACCAGGGTATTGTGCAAATAAAAGAACAACTGTTTTAGTCAACCAAACTAGATCATTAGGTGACATTTATTATATATGTGGGGATATGAAGCTTAGAACTAAATTAGACACACCATGGTATGGTGAGTGTGCCCTGGCCAAAGTCATAATGCCACTCCTAATGATCACCGATGACCCCACTCCTCCCTCTAATACTCCTGCTAATCGAAAGAAAAGAGCACTCCCAGGAGGTAGCTTTGACCCCCACGTATACATTGATGCTATAGGGGTCCCAAGAGGTGTTCCAAATGAGTTCAAAGCTAGAGATGAGGTGGCTGCGGGTTTTGAATCATTGTTCCCTATAGTAACTGTAAATAAAAACGTAGCCTGGATTAATTATATATATTATAACCAACAAAGATTTGTTAATGATACCAAAGATGCTCTTAAAGGTATAGCTGAACAGCTAGAAGCCACTTCCCAAATGACCTTCCAAAATAGAATGGCTCTTGACATGATTCTAGCAGAAAAAGGCGGTACATGTGTTTACATTAGTAAGGTGGAAGGCTGTTGTACATATATTCCTGACAACACTGGTCCCAATGGTAAGGTTACTTTAGCCATAAACAAATTAGAAACCTTATCCATAGAACTTAAGAAAAATTCAGGTGTTGATAACCCATGGAGCCAATATTTTGGGTGGATTGAAAATTGGAAACAGGCTCTTGTGCAAATAAGTATATTCATAATAATAACTTTAATCTTTATAGGTCTCATAGTTTATTGTGTGATTCCCTGTGGAAAGAAACTCACATCTAAAGGTATTGACACAGTCTTGATGTATTATGATGTTACCACTAGCCCCATCACCTCCTCTGATAGCAAAGGCCCCGATGATTATGTTCAATATCTAAAAAATTGGAGAAACAAAAAGGGGGCTCTACAGAAGAATCATGTCGTATAACAATCATGATTCTAAGAGGGGATTGAAGGGTTAAATCTCCTCTGTCATTGTGCATTGTGTAAATATTGTTTCTTTTTCTTTTGCCTTGGATTTAGCTTGCATTGCATAAAATGAATATAGCTCCACCCATAGTTTGTTGGGAACTGTGTGAAATCACCACCCCTAGATGAAGTACTAGGCTGTATCCTACATCCCCCCCATGTAGCCTGTTTTATCCCTCCTATGCAGTAAAGTTAAACCAATAAAGTATTTACTTTTGCCTACCCCTCCCTGGACATTCCAATCCCTCCCTAGACAATGATGCCTTATATACCATTGTTATGAACAATAAACGCAGAGTGATTCTTAATTACATGGTGTCGTGTATAATCTGTAATTTTAAGGATTGCTCTCACTGACGTCAGTGGCCATCAAATCGAGGGGTACAAGAAGAGGCTGATATCCTTTTAGTTATATACAGTACAGTATGGAGTCAGTAATAGTGGGATATAGAATAACAGCTGTGTTATATACGGTACAGTATGGAGTCAGTAATAGTGGGATATAGAATAACAGCTGTGTTATATACAGTGCAGTATGGAGTCAGTAATAGTGGGATATAGAATAACAGCTGTGTTATATACAGTACAGTATGGAGTCAGTAATAGTGGGATATAGAATAACAGCTGTGTTATATACAGTACAGTATGGAGTCAGTAATAGTGGGATATAGAATAACAGTTGTGTTATATACAGTACAGTATGGAGTCAGTAATAGTGGGATATAGAATAACAGCTGTATTATATACGATACAGTATGGAGTCAGTAATAGTGGGATATAGAATAACAGCTGTGTTATATACAGTACAGTATGGAGTCAGTAATAGTGGGATATAGAATAACAGCTGTGTTATATACAGTGCAGTATGGAGTCAGTAATAGTGGGATATAGAATAACAGCTGTGTTATATACAGTACAGTATGGAGTCAGTAATAGTGGGATATAGAATAACAGCTGTGTTATATACAGTACAGTATGGAGTCAGTAATAGTGGGATATAGAATAACAGTTGTGTTATATACAGTACAGTATGGAGTCAGTAATAGTGGGATATAGAATAACAGCTGTATTATATACGATACAGTATGGAGTCAGTAATAGTGGGATATAGAATAACAGCTGTGTTATATACAGTACAGTATGGAGTCAGTAACAGTGGGATATAACAGCTGTGTTATATACAGTACAGTATGGAGTCAGTAATAGTGGGATATAGAATAACAGCTGTGTTATATACAGTACAGTATGGAGTCAGTAATAGTGGGATATAGAATAACAGCTGTGTTATATACAGTACAGTATGGAGTCAGTAATAGTGGGATATAGAATAACAGCTGTGTTATATACAGTACAGTATGGAGTCAGTAATAGTGGGATATAGAATAACAGTTGTGTTATATACAGTACAGTATGGAGTCAGTAATAGTGGGATATAGAATAACAGCTGTATTATATACGATACAGTATGGAGTCAGTAATAGTGGGATATAGAATAACAGCTGTGTTATATACAGTACAGTATGGAGTCAGTAACAGTGGGATATAACAGCTGTGTTATATAAAGTACAGTATGGAGTCAGTAATAGTGGGATATAGAATAACAGCTGTGTTATATACAGTACAGTATGGAGTCAGTAATAGTGGGATATAGAATAACAGCTGTGTTATATACAGTACAGTATGGAGTCAGTAATAGTGGGATATAGAATAACAGCTGTGTTATATACAGTACAGTATGGAGTCAGTAATAGTGGGATATAGAATAACAGCTGTGTTATATACAGTACAGTATGGAGTCAGTAATAGTGGGATATAGAATAACAGCTGTATTATATACGATACAGTATGGAGTCAGTAATAGTGGGATATAGAATAACAGCTGTGTTATATACAGTACAGTATGGAGTCAGTAACAGTGGGATATAACAGCTGTGTTATATACAGTACAGTATGGAGTCAGTAATAGTGGGATATAGAATAACAGCTGTGTTATATACAGTACAGTATGGAGTCAGTAACAGTGGGATATAGAATAACAGCTGTGTTATATATAGTACAGTATGGAGTCAGTAATAGTGGGATATAGAATAACAGCTGTGTTATATACAGTACAGTATGGAGTCAGTAATAGTGGGATATAGAATAACAGCTGTGTTATATACAGTACAGTATGGAGTCAGTAATAGTGGAATATAGAATAACAGCTGTGTTATATACAGTACAGTATGGAGTCAGTAATAGTGGGATATAGAATAACAGCTGTGTTATATACAGTACAGTATGGAGTCAGTAATAGTGGGATATAGAATAACAGCTGTGTTATATACAGTACAGTATGGGGTCAGTAATAGTGGGATATAGAATAACAGTTGTGTTATATACAGTACAGTATGGAGTCAGTAATAGTGGGATATAGAATAACAGCTGTATTATATACGGTACAGTATGGAGTCAGTAATAGTGGGATATAGAATAACAGCTGTGTTATATACGGTACAGTATGGAGTCAGTAATAGGGGGATATAGAATAACAGCTGTGTTATATACAGTACAGTATGGAGTCAGTAATAGTGGGATATAGAATAACAGCTGTGTTATATACGGTACAGTATGGAGTCAGTAATAGTGTGATATAGAATAACAGCTGTGTTATATACGGTACAGTATAGAGTCAGTAATAGTGGGATATAGAATAACAGCTGTGTTATATACAGTACAGTATGGAGTCAGTAATAGTGGGATATAGAATAACAGCTGTGTTATATACGGTACAGTATGGAGTCAGTAATAGTGGGATATAGAATAACAGCTGTGTTATATACAGGACAGTATGGAGTCAGTAATAGTGGGATATAGAATAACAGCTGTGTTATATACAGTACAGTATGGAGTCAGTAATAGTGGGATATAGAATAACAGTTGTGTTATATACAGTACAGTATGGAGTCAGTAATAGTGGGATATAGAATAACAGCTGTATTATATACGATACAGTATGGAGTCAGTAATAGTGGGATATAGAATAACAGCTGTGTTATATACAGTACAGTATGGAGTCAGTAACAGTGGGATATAACAGCTGTGTTATATACAGTACAGTATGGAGTCAGTAATAGTGGGATATAGAATAACAGCTGTGTTATATACAGTACAGTATGGAGTCAGTAATAGTGGGATATAGAATAACAGCTGTGTTATATACAGTACAGTATGGAGTCAGTAATAGTGGGATATAGAATAACAGCTGTGTTATATACAGTACAGTATGGAGTCAGTAATAGTGGGATATAGAATAACAGCTGTGTTATATACAGTACAGTATGGAGTCAGTAATAGTGGGATATAGAATAACAGCTGTATTATATACGATACAGTATGGAGTCAGTAATAGTGGGATATAGAATAACAGCTGAGTTATATACAGTACAGTATGGAGTCAGTAACAGTGGGATATAACAGCTGTGTTATATACAGTACAGTATGGAGTCAGTAATAGTGGGATATAGAATAACAGCTGTGTTATATACAGTACAGTATGGAGTCAGTAACAGTGGGATATAGAATAACAGCTGTGTTATATATAGTACAGTATGGAGTCAGTAATAGTGGGATATAGAATAACAGCTGTGTTATATACAGTACAGTATGGAGTCAGTAATAGTGGGATATAGAATAACAGCTGTGTTATATACAGTACAGTATGGAGTCAGTAATAGTGGAATATAGAATAACAGCTGTGTTATATACAGTACAGTATGGAGTCAGTAATAGTGGGATATAGAATAACAGCTGTGTTATATACAGTACAGTATGGAGTCAGTAATAGTGGGATATAGAATAACAGCTGTGTTATATACAGTACAGTATGGGGTCAGTAATAGTGGGATATAGAATAACAGTTGTGTTATATACAGTACAGTATGGAGTCAGTAATAGTGGGATATAGAATAACAGCTGTATTATATACGGTACAGTATGGAGTCAGTAATAGTGGGATATAGAATAACAGCTGTGTTATATACGGTACAGTATGGAGTCAGTAATAGTGGGATATAGAATAACAGCTGTGTTATATAGAGTACAGTATGGAGTCAATAATAGTGGGATATAGAATAACAGCTGTGTTATATACGGTACAGTATGGAGTCAGTAATAGTGGGATATAGAATAACAGCTGTGTTATATACGGTACAGTATGGAGTCAGTAATAGTGGGATATAGAATAACAGCTGTGTTATATACAGTACAGTATGGAGTCAGTAATAGTGGAATATAGAATAACAGCTGTGTTATATACGGTACAGTATGGAGTCAGTAATAGTGGGATATAGAATAACAGCTGTGTTATATACGGTACAGTATAGAGTCAGTAATAGTGGGATATAGAATAACAGCTGTGTTATATACAGTACAGTATGGAGTCAGTAATAGTGGGATATAGAATAACAGCTGTGTTATATACGGTACAGTATGGAGTCAGTAATAGTGGGATATAGAATAACAGCTGTGTTATATACAGTACAGTATGGAGTCAGTAACAGTGGGATATAACAGCTGTGTTATATACAGTACAGTATGGAGTCAGTAATAGTGGGATATAGAATAACAGCTGTGTTATATACAGTACAGTATGGAGTCAGTAATAGTGGGATATAGAATAACAGCTGTGTTATATACAGTACAGTATGGAGTCAGTAATAGTGGGATATAGAATAACAGCTGTGTTATATACAGTACAGTATGGAGTCAGTAATAGTGGGATATAGAATAACAGCTGTGTTATATACAGTACAGTATGGAGTCAGTAATAGTGGGATATAGAATAACAGCTGTATTATATACGATACAGTATGGAGTCAGTAATAGTGGGATATAGAATAACAGCTGAGTTATATACAGTACAGTATGGAGTCAGTAACAGTGGGATATAACAGCTGTGTTATATACAGTACAGTATGGAGTCAGTAATAGTGGGATATAGAATAACAGCTGTGTTATATACAGTACAGTATGGAGTCAGTAACAGTGGGATATAGAATAACAGCTGTGTTATATATAGTACAGTATGGAGTCAGTAATAGTGGGATATAGAATAACAGCTGTGTTATATACAGTACAGTATGGAGTCAGTAATAGTGGGATATAGAATAACAGCTGTGTTATATACAGTACAGTATGGAGTCAGTAATAGTGGAATATAGAATAACAGCTGTGTTATATACAGTACAGTATGGAGTCAGTAATAGTGGGATATAGAATAACAGCTGTGTTATATACAGTACAGTATGGAGTCAGTAATAGTGGGATATAGAATAACAGCTGTGTTATATACAGTACAGTATGGGGTCAGTAATAGTGGGATATAGAATAACAGTTGTGTTATATACAGTACAGTATGGAGTCAGTAATAGTAGGATATAGAATAACAGCTGTATTATATACGGTACAGTATGGAGTCAGTAATAGTGGGATATAGAATAACAGCTGTGTTATATACGGTACAGTATGGAGTCAGTAATAGTGGGATATAGAATAACAGCTGTGTTATATAGAGTACAGTATGGAGTCAATAATAGTGGGATATAGAATAACAGCTGTGTTATATACGGTACAGTATGGAGTCAGTAATAGTGGGATATAGAATAACAGCTGTGTTATATACGGTACAGTATGGAGTCAGTAATAGTGGGATATAGAATAACAGCTGTGTTATATACAGTACAGTATGGAGTCAGTAATAGTGGAATATAGAATAACAGCTGTGTTATATACGGTACAGTATGGAGTCAGTAATAGTGGGATATAGAATAACAGCTGTGTTATATACGGTACAGTATAGAGTCAGTAATAGTGGGATATAGAATAACAGCTGTGTTATATACAGTACAGTATGGAGTCAGTAATAGTGGGATATAGAATAACAGCTGTGTTATATACGGTACAGTATGGAGTCAGTAATAGTGGGATATAGAATAACAGCTGTGTTATATACAGGACAGTATGGAGTCAGTAATAGTGGGATATAGAATAACAGCTGTGTTATATACGGTACAGTATGGAGTCAGTAATAGTGGGATATAGAATAACAGCTGTGTTATATACAGTACAGTATGGAGTCAGTAATAGTGGGATATAGAATAACAGCTGTGTTATATACAGTACAGTATGGAGTCAGTAATAGTGGGATATAGAATAACAGTTGTGTTATATACAGTACAGTATGGAGTCAGTAATAGTGGGATATAGAATAACAGCTGTATTATATACGGTACAGTATGGAGTCAGTAATAGTGGGATATAGAATAACAGCTGTGTTATATACGGTACAGTATGGAGTCAGTAATAGTGGGATATAGAATAACAGCTGTGTTATATACAGTACAGTATGGAGTCAATAATAGTGGGATATAGAATAACAGCTGTGTTATATACGGTACAGTATGGAGTCAGTAATAGTGGGATATAGAATAACAGCTGTGTTATATACGGTACAGTATGGAGTCAGTAATAGTGGGATATAGAATAACAGCTGTGTTATATACAGTACAGTATGGAGTCAGTAATAGTGGGATATAGAATAACAGCTGTGTTATATACGGTACAGTATGGAGTCAGTAATAGTGGGATATAGAATGACAGCTGTGTTATATACGGTACAGTATAGAGTCAGTAATAGTGGGATATAGAATAACAGCTGTGTTATATACAGTACAGTATGGAGTCAGTAATAGTGGGATATAGAATAACAGCTGTGTTATATACGGTACAGTATGGAGTCAGTAATAGTGGGATATAGAATAACAGCTGTGTTATATACAGGACAGTATGGAGTCAGTAATAGTGGGATATAGAATAACAGCTGTGTTATATACGGTACAGTATGGAGTCAGTAATAGTGGGATATAGAATAACAGCTGTGTTATATACAGTACAGTATGGAATCAGTAATAGTGGGATATAGAATAACTGCTGTGTTATATACAGTACAGTATGGAGTCAGTAATAGTGGGATATAGAATAACAGCTGTGTTATATACAGTACAGTATGGAGTCAGTAATAGTGGGATATAGAATAACAGCTGTGTTATATACGGTACAGTATGGAGTCAGTAATAGTGGGATATAGAATAACAGCTGTGTTATATACAGTACAGTATGGAGTCAGTAATAGTGGGATATAGAATAACAGCTGTGTTATATACGGTACAGTATGGAGTCAGTAATAGTGGGATATAGAATAACAGCTGTGTTATATACAGTACAGTATGGAGTCAGTGACAGTGGGATATATAACACCAGCTGTGTTATATACAGTACAGTGTGGAGTCAGTAATAGTGGAATACAGAATAACAGTTGTGTTATATACAGTACAGTATGGAGTCAGTAATAGTGGGATATATAACACCAGCTGTGTTATATACAGTACAGTGTGGAGTCAGTAATAGTGGGATATAGAATAACAGTTGTGTTATATACAGTACAGTATGGAGTCAGTAATAGTGGGATATATAACACCAGCTGTGTTATATACAGTACAGTGTGGAGTCAGTAATAGTGGGATATAGAATAACAGCTGTGTTATATACAGTACAGTGTGGAGTCAGTAATAGTGGGATATAGAATAACAGCTGTGTTATATACAGTACAGTATGGAGTCAGTAATAGTGGGATATAGAATAACAGTTGTGTTATATACAGTACAGTATGGAGTCAGTAATAGTGGGATATATAACACCAGCTGTGTTATATACAGTACAGTGTGGAGTCAGTAATAGTGGGATATAGAATAACAGCTGTGTTATATACAGTACAGTATGGAGTCAGTGACAGTGGAATATAGAATAACAGCTGTGTTATATACAGTACAGTATGGAGTCACTAATAGTGGGATATGGAATAACAGCTGTGGTATATACAGTACAGTGTGGAGTCAGTAATAGTGGGATATAGAATAACAGCTGTGTTATATACGGTACAGTATGGAGTCAGTAATAGTGGGATATAGAATAACAGCTGTGTTATATACAGTGCAGTATGGAGTCAGTAATAGTGGGATATAGAATAACAGCTGTGTTATATACAGTACAGTATGGAGTCAGTAATAGTGGGATATAGAATAACAGCTGTGTTATATACAGTACAGTATGGAGTCAGTAATAGTGGGATATAGAATAACAGTTGTGTTATATACAGTACAGTATGGAGTCAGTAATAGTGGGATATAGAATAACAGCTGTGTTATATACAGTACAGTATGGAGTCAGTAATAGTGGGATATAGAATAACAGTTGTGTTATATACAGTACAGTATGGAGTCAGTAATAGTGGGATATAGAATAACAGCTGTATTATATACGGTACAGTATGGAGTCAGTAATAGTGGGATATAGAATAACAGCTGTGTTATATACGGTACAGTATGGAGTCAGTAATAGTGGGATATAGAATAACAGCTGTGTTATATACAGTACAGTATGGAGTCAATAATAGTGGGATATAGAATAACAGCTGTGTTATATACGGTACAGTATGGAGTCAGTAATAGTGGGATATAGAATAACAGCTGTGTTATATACGGTACAGTATGGAGTCAGTAATAGTGGGATATAGAATAACAGCTGTGTTATATACAGTACAGTATGGAGTCAGTAATAGTGGGATATAGAATAACAGCTGTGTTATATACGGTACAGTATGGAGTCAGTAATAGTGGGATATAGAATGACAGCTGTGTTATATACGGTACAGTATAGAGTCAGTAATAGTGGGATATAGAATAACAGCTGTGTTATATACAGTACAGTATGGAGTCAGTAATAGTGGGATATAGAATAACAGCTGTGTTATATACGGTACAGTATGGAGTCAGTAATAGTGGGATATAGAATAACAGCTGTGTTATATACAGGACAGTATGGAGTCAGTAATAGTGGGATATAGAATAACAGCTGTGTTATATACGGTACAGTATGGAGTCAGTAATAGTGGGATATAGAATAACAGCTGTGTTATATACAGTACAGTATGGAATCAGTAATAGTGGGATATAGAATAACTGCTGTGTTATATACAGTACAGTATGGAGTCAGTAATAGTGGGATATAGAATAACAGCTGTGTTATATACAGTACAGTATGGAGTCAGTAATAGTGGGATATAGAATAACAGCTGTGTTATATACGGTACAGTATGGAGTCAGTAATAGTGGGATATAGAATAACAGCTGTGTTATATACAGTACAGTATGGAGTCAGTAATAGTGGGATATAGAATAACAGCTGTGTTATATACGGTACAGTATGGAGTCAGTAATAGTGGGATATAGAATAACAGCTGTGTTATATACAGTACAGTATGGAGTCAGTGACAGTGGGATATATAACACCAGCTGTGTTATATACAGTACAGTGTGGAGTCAGTAATAGTGGAATACAGAATAACAGTTGTGTTATATACAGTACAGTATGGAGTCAGTAATAGTGGGATATATAACACCAGCTGTGTTATATACAGTACAGTGTGGAGTCAGTAATAGTGGGATATAGAATAACAGTTGTGTTATATACAGTACAGTATGGAGTCAGTAATAGTGGGATATATAACACCAGCTGTGTTATATACAGTACAGTGTGGAGTCAGTAATAGTGGGATATAGAATAACAGCTGTGTTATATACAGTACAGTGTGGAGTCAGTAATAGTGGGATATAGAATAACAGCTGTGTTATATACAGTACAGTATGGAGTCAGTAATAGTGGGATATAGAATAACAGTTGTGTTATATACAGTACAGTATGGAGTCAGTAATAGTGGGATATATAACACCAGCTGTGTTATATACAGTACAGTGTGGAGTCAGTAATAGTGGGATATAGAATAACAGCTGTGTTATATACAGTACAGTATGGAGTCAGTGACAGTGGAATATAGAATAACAGCTGTGTTATATACAGTACAGTATGGAGTCACTAATAGTGGGATATGGAATAACAGCTGTGGTATATACAGTACAGTGTGGAGTCAGTAATAGTGGGATATAGAATAACAGCTGTGTTATATACGGTACAGTATGGAGTCAGTAATAGTGGGATATAGAATAACAGCTGTGTTATATACAGTGCAGTATGGAGTCAGTAATAGTGGGATATAGAATAACAGCTGTGTTATATACAGTACAGTATGGAGTCAGTAATAGTGGGATATAGAATAACAGCTGTGTTATATACAGTACAGTATGGAGTCAGTAATAGTGGGATATAGAATAACAGTTGTGTTATATACAGTACAGTATGGAGTCAGTAATAGTGGGATATAGAATAACAGCTGTATTATATACGATACAGTATGGAGTCAGTAATAGTGGGATATAGAATAACAGCTGTGTTATATACAGTACAGTATGGAGTCAGTAATAGTGGGATATAGAATAACAGCTGTGTTATATACAGTGCAGTATGGAGTCAGTAATAGTGGGATATAGAATAACAGCTGTGTTATATACAGTACAGTATGGAGTCAGTAATAGTGGGATATAGAATAACAGCTGTGTTATATACAGTACAGTATGGAGTCAGTAATAGTGGGATATAGAATAACAGTTGTGTTATATACAGTACAGTATGGAGTCAGTAATAGTGGGATATAGAATAACAGCTGTATTATATACGATACAGTATGGAGTCAGTAATAGTGGGATATAGAATAACAGCTGTGTTATATACAGTACAGTATGGAGTCAGTAACAGTGGGATATAACAGCTGTGTTATATACAGTACAGTATGGAGTCAGTAATAGTGGGATATAGAATAACAGCTGTGTTATATACAGTACAGTATGGAGTCAGTAATAGTGGGATATAGAATAACAGCTGTGTTATATACAGTACAGTATGGAGTCAGTAATAGTGGGATATAGAATAACAGCTGTGTTATATACAGTACAGTATGGAGTCAGTAATAGTGGGATATAGAATAACAGTTGTGTTATATACAGTACAGTATGGAGTCAGTAATAGTGGGATATAGAATAACAGCTGTATTATATACGATACAGTATGGAGTCAGTAATAGTGGGATATAGAATAACAGCTGTGTTATATACAGTACAGTATGGAGTCAGTAACAGTGGGATATAACAGCTGTGTTATATAAAGTACAGTATGGAGTCAGTAATAGTGGGATATAGAATAACAGCTGTGTTATATACAGTACAGTATGGAGTCAGTAATAGTGGGATATAGAATAACAGCTGTGTTATATACAGTACAGTATGGAGTCAGTAATAGTGGGATATAGAATAACAGCTGTGTTATATACAGTACAGTATGGAGTCAGTAATAGTGGGATATAGAATAACAGCTGTGTTATATACAGTACAGTATGGAGTCAGTAATAGTGGGATATAGAATAACAGCTGTATTATATACGATACAGTATGGAGTCAGTAATAGTGGGATATAGAATAACAGCTGTGTTATATACAGTACAGTATGGAGTCAGTAACAGTGGGATATAACAGCTGTGTTATATACAGTACAGTATGGAGTCAGTAATAGTGGGATATAGAATAACAGCTGTGTTATATACAGTACAGTATGGAGTCAGTAACAGTGGGATATAGAATAACAGCTGTGTTATATATAGTACAGTATGGAGTCAGTAATAGTGGGATATAGAATAACAGCTGTGTTATATACAGTACAGTATGGAGTCAGTAATAGTGGGATATAGAATAACAGCTGTGTTATATACAGTACAGTATGGAGTCAGTAATAGTGGAATATAGAATAACAGCTGTGTTATATACAGTACAGTATGGAGTCAGTAATAGTGGGATATAGAATAACAGCTGTGTTATATACAGTACAGTATGGAGTCAGTAATAGTGGGATATAGAATAACAGCTGTGTTATATACAGTACAGTATGGAGTCAGTAATAGTGGGATATAGAATAACAGTTGTGTTATATACAGTACAGTATGGAGTCAGTAATAGTGGGATATAGAATAACAGCTGTATTATATACGATACAGTATGGAGTCAGTAATAGTGGGATATAGAATAACAGCTGTGTTATATACAGTACAGTATGGAGTCAGTAACAGTGGGATATAACAGCTGTGTTATATAAAGTACAGTATGGAGTCAGTAATAGTGGGATATAGAATAACAGCTGTGTTATATACAGTACAGTATGGAGTCAGTAATAGTGGGATATAGAATAACAGCTGTGTTATATACAGTACAGTATGGAGTCAGTAATAGTGGGATATAGAATAACAGCTGTGTTATATACAGTACAGTATGGAGTCAGTAATAGTGGGATATAGAATAACAGCTGTGTTATATACAGTACAGTATGGAGTCAGTAATAG
Organism: Pseudophryne corroboree; assembly: GCF_028390025.1. Taxonomy (NCBI): domain Eukaryota; kingdom Metazoa; phylum Chordata; class Amphibia; order Anura; family Myobatrachidae; genus Pseudophryne; species Pseudophryne corroboree. The sequence continues at coordinate 43,032,510 of NC_086454.1, read as the reverse complement.
TGGGATATAGAATAACAGCTGTATTATATACGATACAGTATGGAGTCAGTAATAGTGGGATATAGAATAACAGCTGTGTTATATACAGTACAGTATGGAGTCAGTAACAGTGGGATATAACAGCTGTGTTATATACAGTACAGTATGGAGTCAGTAATAGTGGGATATAGAATAACAGCTGTGTTATATACAGTACAGTATGGAGTCAGTAACAGTGGGATATAGAATAACAGCTGTGTTATATATAGTACAGTATGGAGTCAGTAATAGTGGGATATAGAATAACAGCTGTGTTATATACAGTACAGTATGGAGTCAGTAATAGTGGGATATAGAATAACAGCTGTGTTATATACAGTACAGTATGGAGTCAGTAATAGTGGAATATAGAATAACAGCTGTGTTATATACAGTACAGTATGGAGTCAGTAATAGTGGGATATAGAATAACAGCTGTGTTATATACAGTACAGTATGGAGTCAGTAATAGTGGGATATAGAATAACAGCTGTGTTATATACAGTACAGTATGGGGTCAGTAATAGTGGGATATAGAATAACAGTTGTGTTATATACAGTACAGTATGGAGTCAGTAATAGTGGGATATAGAATAACAGCTGTATTATATACGGTACAGTATGGAGTCAGTAATAGTGGGATATAGAATAACAGCTGTGTTATATACGGTACAGTATGGAGTCAGTAATAGGGGGATATAGAATAACAGCTGTGTTATATACAGTACAGTATGGAGTCAGTAATAGTGGGATATAGAATAACAGCTGTGTTATATACGGTACAGTATGGAGTCAGTAATAGTGGGATATAGAATAACAGCTGTGTTATATACGGTACAGTATAGAGTCAGTAATAGTGGGATATAGAATAACAGCTGTGTTATATACAGTACAGTATGGAGTCAGTAATAGTGGGATATAGAATAACAGCTGTGTTATATACGGTACAGTATGGAGTCAGTAATAGTGGGATATAGAATAACAGCTGTGTTATATACAGGGCAGTATGGAGTCAGTAATAGTGGGATATAGAATAACAGCTGTGTTATATACAGTACAGTATGGAGTCAGTAATAGTGGGATATAGAATAACAGTTGTGTTATATACAGTACAGTATGGAGTCAGTAATAGTGGGATATAGAATAACAGCTGTATTATATACGATACAGTATGGAGTCAGTAATAGTGGGATATAGAATAACAGCTGTGTTATATACAGTACAGTATGGAGTCAGTAACAGTGGGATATAACAGCTGTGTTATATACAGTACAGTATGGAGTCAGTAATAGTGGGATATAGAATAACAGCTGTGTTATATACAGTACAGTATGGAGTCAGTAATAGTGGGATATAGAATAACAGCTGTGTTATATACAGTACAGTATGGAGTCAGTAATAGTGGGATATAGAATAACAGCTGTGTTATATACAGTACAGTATGGAGTCAGTAATAGTGGGATATAGAATAACAGCTGTGTTATATACAGTACAGTATGGAGTCAGTAATAGTGGGATATAGAATAACAGCTGTATTATATACGATACAGTATGGAGTCAGTAATAGTGGGATATAGAATAACAGCTGAGTTATATACAGTACAGTATGGAGTCAGTAACAGTGGGATATAACAGCTGTGTTATATACAGTACAGTATGGAGTCAGTAATAGTGGGATATAGAATAACAGCTGTGTTATATACAGTACAGTATGGAGTCAGTAACAGTGGGATATAGAATAACAGCTGTGTTATATATAGTACAGTATGGAGTCAGTAATAGTGGGATATAGAATAACAGCTGTGTTATATACAGTACAGTATGGAGTCAGTAATAGTGGGATATAGAATAACAGCTGTGTTATATACAGTACAGTATGGAGTCAGTAATAGTGGAATATAGAATAACAGCTGTGTTATATACAGTACAGTATGGAGTCAGTAATAGTGGGATATAGAATAACAGCTGTGTTATATACAGTACAGTATGGAGTCAGTAATAGTGGGATATAGAATAACAGCTGTGTTATATACAGTACAGTATGGGGTCAGTAATAGTGGGATATAGAATAACAGTTGTGTTATATACAGTACAGTATGGAGTCAGTAATAGTGGGATATAGAATAACAGCTGTATTATATACGGTACAGTATGGAGTCAGTAATAGTGGGATATAGAATAACAGCTGTGTTATATACGGTACAGTATGGAGTCAGTAATAGTGGGATATAGAATAACAGCTGTGTTATATAGAGTACAGTATGGAGTCAATAATAGTGGGATATAGAATAACAGCTGTGTTATATACGGTACAGTATGGAGTCAGTAATAGTGGGATATAGAATAACAGCTGTGTTATATACAGTACAGTATGGAGTCAGTAATAGTGGAATATAGAATAACAGCTGTGTTATATACGGTACAGTATGGAGTCAGTAATAGTGGGATATAGAATAACAGCTGTGTTATATACGGTACAGTATAGAGTCAGTAATAGTGGGATATAGAATAACAGCTGTGTTATATACAGTACAGTATGGAGTCAGTAATAGTGGGATATAGAATAACAGTTGTGTTATATACGGTACAGTATGGAGTCAGTAATAGTGGGATATAGAATAACAGCTGTGTTATATAGAGTACAGTATGGAGTCAATAATAGTGGGATATAGAATAACAGCTGTGTTATATACGGTACAGTATGGAGTCAGTAATAGTGGGATATAGAATAACAGCTGTGTTATATACGGTACAGTATGGAGTCAGTAATAGTGGGATATAGAATAACAGCTGTGTTATATACAGTACAGTATGGAGTCAGTAATAGTGGAATATAGAATAACAGCTGTGTTATATACGGTACAGTATGGAGTCAGTAATAGTGGGATATAGAATAACAGCTGTGTTATATACGGTACAGTATAGAGTCAGTAATAGTGGGATATAGAATAACAGCTGTGTTATATACAGTACAGTATGGAGTCAGTAATAGTGGGATATAGAATAACAGCTGTGTTATATACGGTACAGTATGGAGTCAGTAATAGTGGGATATAGAATAACAGCTGTGTTATATACAGGACAGTATGGAGTCAGTAATAGTGGGATATAGAATAACAGCTGTGTTATATACGGTACAGTATGGAGTCAGTAATAGTGGGATATAGAATAACAGCTGTGTTATATACAGTACAGTATGGAGTCAGTAATAGTGGGATATAGAATAACAGCTGTGTTATATACAGTACAGTATGGAGTCAGTAATAGTGGGATATAGAATAACAGTTGTGTTATATACAGTACAGTATGGAGTCAGTAATAGTGGGATATAGAATAACAGCTGTATTATATACGGTACAGTATGGAGTCAGTAATAGTGGGATATAGAATAACAGCTGTGTTATATACGGTACAGTATGGAGTCAGTAATAGTGGGATATAGAATAACAGCTGTGTTATATACAGTACAGTATGGAGTCAATAATAGTGGGATATAGAATAACAGCTGTGTTATATACGGTACAGTATGGAGTCAGTAATAGTGGGATATAGAATAACAGCTGTGTTATATACGGTACAGTATGGAGTCAGTAATAGTGGGATATAGAATAACAGCTGTGTTATATACAGTACAGTATGGAGTCAGTAATAGTGGGATATAGAATAACAGCTGTGTTATATACGGTACAGTATGGAGTCAGTAATAGTGGGATATAGAATGACAGCTGTGTTATATACGGTACAGTATAGAGTCAGTAATAGTGGGATATAGAATAACAGCTGTGTTATATACAGTACAGTATGGAGTCAGTAATAGTGGGATATAGAATAACAGCTGTGTTATATACGGTACAGTATGGAGTCAGTAATAGTGGGATATAGAATAACAGCTGTGTTATATACAGGACAGTATGGAGTCAGTAATAGTGGGATATAGAATAACAGCTGTGTTATATACGGTACAGTATGGAGTCAGTAATAGTGGGATATAGAATAACAGCTGTGTTATATACAGTACAGTATGGAATCAGTAATAGTGGGATATAGAATAACTGCTGTGTTATATACAGTACAGTATGGAGTCAGTAATAGTGGGATATAGAATAACAGCTGTGTTATATACAGTACAGTATGGAGTCAGTAATAGTGGGATATAGAATAACAGCTGTGTTATATACGGTACAGTATGGAGTCAGTAATAGTGGGATATAGAATAACAGCTGTGTTATATACAGTACAGTATGGAGTCAGTAATAGTGGGATATAGAATAACAGCTGTGTTATATACGGTACAGTATGGAGTCAGTAATAGTGGGATATAGAATAACAGCTGTGTTATATACAGTACAGTATGGAGTCAGTGACAGTGGGATATATAACACCAGCTGTGTTATATACAGTACAGTGTGGAGTCAGTAATAGTGGAATACAGAATAACAGTTGTGTTATATACAGTACAGTATGGAGTCAGTAATAGTGGGATATATAACACCAGCTGTGTTATATACAGTACAGTGTGGAGTCAGTAATAGTGGGATATAGAATAACAGTTGTGTTATATACAGTACAGTATGGAGTCAGTAATAGTGGGATATATAACACCAGCTGTGTTATATACAGTACAGTGTGGAGTCAGTAATAGTGGGATATAGAATAACAGCTGTGTTATATACAGTACAGTGTGGAGTCAGTAATAGTGGGATATAGAATAACAGCTGTGTTATATACAGTACAGTATGGAGTCAGTAATAGTGGGATATAGAATAACAGTTGTGTTATATACAGTACAGTATGGAGTCAGTAATAGTGGGATATATAACACCAGCTGTGTTATATACAGTACAGTGTGGAGTCAGTAATAGTGGGATATAGAATAACAGCTGTGTTATATACAGTACAGTATGGAGTCAGTGACAGTGGAATATAGAATAACAGCTGTGTTATATACAGTACAGTATGGAGTCACTAATAGTGGGATATGGAATAACAGCTGTGGTATATACAGTACAGTGTGGAGTCAGTAATAGTGGGATATAGAATAACAGCTGTGTTATATACGGTACAGTATGGAGTCAGTAATAGTGGGATATAGAATAACAGCTGTGTTATATACAGTGCAGTATGGAGTCAGTAATAGTGGGATATAGAATAACAGCTGTGTTATATACAGTACAGTATGGAGTCAGTAATAGTGGGATATAGAATAACAGCTGTGTTATATACAGTACAGTATGGAGTCAGTAATAGTGGGATATAGAATAACAGTTGTGTTATATACAGTACAGTATGGAGTCAGTAATAGTGGGATATAGAATAACAGCTGTATTATATACGATACAGTATGGAGTCAGTAATAGTGGGATATAGAATAACAGCTGTGTTATATACAGTACAGTATGGAGTCAGTAATAGTGGGATATAGAATAACAGCTGTGTTATATACAGTGCAGTATGGAGTCAGTAATAGTGGGATATAGAATAACAGCTGTGTTATATACAGTACAGTATGGAGTCAGTAATAGTGGGATATAGAATAACAGCTGTGTTATATACAGTACAGTATGGAGTCAGTAATAGTGGGATATAGAATAACAGTTGTGTTATATACAGTACAGTATGGAGTCAGTAATAGTGGGATATAGAATAACAGCTGTATTATATACGATACAGTATGGAGTCAGTAATAGTGGGATATAGAATAACAGCTGTGTTATATACAGTACAGTATGGAGTCAGTAACAGTGGGATATAACAGCTGTGTTATATACAGTACAGTATGGAGTCAGTAATAGTGGGATATAGAATAACAGCTGTGTTATATACAGTACAGTATGGAGTCAGTAATAGTGGGATATAGAATAACAGCTGTGTTATATACAGTACAGTATGGAGTCAGTAATAGTGGGATATAGAATAACAGCTGTGTTATATACAGTACAGTATGGAGTCAGTAATAGTGGGATATAGAATAACAGTTGTGTTATATACAGTACAGTATGGAGTCAGTAATAGTGGGATATAGAATAACAGCTGTATTATATACGATACAGTATGGAGTCAGTAATAGTGGGATATAGAATAACAGCTGTGTTATATACAGTACAGTATGGAGTCAGTAACAGTGGGATATAACAGCTGTGTTATATAAAGTACAGTATGGAGTCAGTAATAGTGGGATATAGAATAACAGCTGTGTTATATACAGTACAGTATGGAGTCAGTAATAGTGGGATATAGAATAACAGCTGTGTTATATACAGTACAGTATGGAGTCAGTAATAGTGGGATATAGAATAACAGCTGTGTTATATACAGTACAGTATGGAGTCAGTAATAGTGGGATATAGAATAACAGCTGTGTTATATACAGTACAGTATGGAGTCAGTAATAGTGGGATATAGAATAACAGCTGTATTATATACGATACAGTATGGAGTCAGTAATAGTGGGATATAGAATAACAGCTGTGTTATATACAGTACAGTATGGAGTCAGTAACAGTGGGATATAACAGCTGTGTTATATACAGTACAGTATGGAGTCAGTAATAGTGGGATATAGAATAACAGCTGTGTTATATACAGTACAGTATGGAGTCAGTAACAGTGGGATATAGAATAACAGCTGTGTTATATATAGTACAGTATGGAGTCAGTAATAGTGGGATATAGAATAACAGCTGTGTTATATACAGTACAGTATGGAGTCAGTAATAGTGGGATATAGAATAACAGCTGTGTTATATACAGTACAGTATGGAGTCAGTAATAGTGGAATATAGAATAACAGCTGTGTTATATACAGTACAGTATGGAGTCAGTAATAGTGGGATATAGAATAACAGCTGTGTTATATACAGTACAGTATGGAGTCAGTAATAGTGGGATATAGAATAACAGCTGTGTTATATACAGTACAGTATGGGGTCAGTAATAGTGGGATATAGAATAACAGTTGTGTTATATACAGTACAGTATGGAGTCAGTAATAGTGGGATATAGAATAACAGCTGTATTATATACGGTACAGTATGGAGTCAGTAATAGTGGGATATAGAATAACAGCTGTGTTATATACGGTACAGTATGGAGTCAGTAATAGGGGGATATAGAATAACAGCTGTGTTATATACAGTACAGTATGGAGTCAGTAATAGTGGGATATAGAATAACAGCTGTGTTATATACGGTACAGTATGGAGTCAGTAATAGTGGGATATAGAATAACAGCTGTGTTATATACGGTACAGTATAGAGTCAGTAATAGTGGGATATAGAATAACAGCTGTGTTATATACAGTACAGTATGGAGTCAGTAATAGTGGGATATAGAATAACAGCTGTGTTATATACGGTACAGTATGGAGTCAGTAATAGTGGGATATAGAATAACAGCTGTGTTATATACAGGACAGTATGGAGTCAGTAATAGTGGGATATAGAATAACAGCTGTGTTATATACAGTACAGTATGGAGTCAGTAATAGTGGGATATAGAATAACAGTTGTGTTATATACAGTACAGTATGGAGTCAGTAATAGTGGGATATAGAATAACAGCTGTATTATATACGATACAGTATGGAGTCAGTAATAGTGGGATATAGAATAACAGCTGTGTTATATACAGTACAGTATGGAGTCAGTAACAGTGGGATATAACAGCTGTGTTATATACAGTACAGTATGGAGTCAGTAATAGTGGGATATAGAATAACAGCTGTGTTATATACAGTACAGTATGGAGTCAGTAATAGTGGGATATAGAATAACAGCTGTGTTATATACAGTACAGTATGGAGTCAGTAATAGTGGGATATAGAATAACAGCTGTGTTATATACAGTACAGTATGGAGTCAGTAATAGTGGGATATAGAATAACAGCTGTGTTATATACAGTACAGTATGGAGTCAGTAATAGTGGGATATAGAATAACAGCTGTATTATATACGATACAGTATGGAGTCAGTAATAGTGGGATATAGAATAACAGCTGAGTTATATACAGTACAGTATGGAGTCAGTAACAGTGGGATATAACAGCTGTGTTATATACAGTACAGTATGGAGTCAGTAATAGTGGGATATAGAATAACAGCTGTGTTATATACAGTACAGTATGGAGTCAGTAACAGTGGGATATAGAATAACAGCTGTGTTATATATAGTACAGTATGGAGTCAGTAATAGTGGGATATAGAATAACAGCTGTGTTATATACAGTACAGTATGGAGTCAGTAATAGTGGGATATAGAATAACAGCTGTGTTATATACAGTACAGTATGGAGTCAGTAATAGTGGAATATAGAATAACAGCTGTGTTATATACAGTACAGTATGGAGTCAGTAATAGTGGGATATAGAATAACAGCTGTGTTATATACAGTACAGTATGGAGTCAGTAATAGTGGGATATAGAATAACAGCTGTGTTATATACAGTACAGTATGGGGTCAGTAATAGTGGGATATAGAATAACAGTTGTGTTATATACAGTACAGTATGGAGTCAGTAATAGTGGGATATAGAATAACAGCTGTATTATATACGGTACAGTATGGAGTCAGTAATAGTGGGATATAGAATAACAGCTGTGTTATATACGGTACAGTATGGAGTCAGTAATAGTGGGATATAGAATAACAGCTGTGTTATATAGAGTACAGTATGGAGTCAATAATAGTGGGATATAGAATAACAGCTGTGTTATATACGGTACAGTATGGAGTCAGTAATAGTGGGATATAGAATAACAGCTGTGTTATATACGGTACAGTATGGAGTCAGTAATAGTGGGATATAGAATAACAGCTGTGTTATATACGGTACAGTATGGAGTCAGTAATAGTGGAATATAGAATAACAGCTGTGTTATATACGGTACAGTATGGAGTCAGTAATAGTGGGATATAGAATAACAGCTGTGTTATATACGGTACAGTATAGAGTCAGTAATAGTGGGATATAGAATAACAGCTGTGTTATATACGGTACAGTATGGAGTCAGTAATAGTGGGATATAGAATAACAGCTGTGTTATATACAGGACAGTATGGAGTCAGTAATAGTGGGATATAGAATAACAGCTGTGTTATATACAGTACAGTATGGAGTCAATAATAGTGGGATATAGAATAACAGCTGTGTTATATACGGTACAGTATGGAGTCAGTAATAGTGGGATATAGAATAACAGCTGTGTTATATACGGTACAGTATGGAGTCAGTAATAGTGGGATATAGAATAACAGCTGTGTTATATACAGTACAGTATGGAGTCAGTAATAGTGGGATATAGAATAACAGCTGTGTTATATACGGTACAGTATGGAGTCAGTAATAGTGGGATATAGAATGACAGCTGTGTTATATACGGTACAGTATAGAGTCAGTAATAGTGGGATATAGAATAACAGCTGTGTTATATACAGTACAGTATGGAGTCAGTAATAGTGGGATATAGAATAACAGCTGTGTTATATACGGTACAGTATGGAGTCAGTAATAGTGGGATATAGAATAACAGCTGTGTTATATACAGGACAGTATGGAGTCAGTAATAGTGGGATATAGAATAACAGCTGTGTTATATACGGTACAGTATGGAGTCAGTAATAGTGGGATATAGAATAACAGCTGTGTTATATACAGTACAGTATGGAATCAGTAATAGTGGGATATAGAATAACTGCTGTGTTATATACAGTACAGTATGGAGTCAGTAATAGTGGGATATAGAATAACAGCTGTGTTATATACAGTACAGTATGGAGTCAGTAATAGTGGGATATAGAATAACAGCTGTGTTATATACGGTACAGTATGGAGTCAGTAATAGTGGGATACAGAATAACAGCTGTGTTATATACAGTACAGTATGGAGTCAGTAATAGTGGGATATAGAATAACAGCTGTGTTATATACGGTACAGTATGGAGTCAGTAATAGTGGGATATAGAATAACAGCTGTGTTATATACAGTACAGTATGGAGTCAGTGACAGTGGGATATATAACACCAGCTGTGTTATATACAGTACAGTGTGGAGTCAGTAATAGTGGAATACAGAATAACAGTTGTGTTATATACAGTACAGTATGGAGTCAGTAATAGTGGGATATATAACACCAGCTGTGTTATATACAGTACAGTGTGGAGTCAGTAATAGTGGGATATAGAATAACAGTTGTGTTATATACAGTACAGTATGGAGTCAGTAATAGTGGGATATATAACACCAGCTGTGTTATATACAGTACAGTGTGGAGTCAGTAATAGTGGGATATAGAATAACAGCTGTGTTATATACAGTACAGTGTGGAGTCAGTAATAGTGGGATATAGAATAACAGCTGTGTTATATACAGTACAGTATGGAGTCAGTAATAGTGGGATATAGAATAACAGTTGTGTTATATACAGTACAGTATGGAGTCAGTAATAGTGGGATATATAACACCAGCTGTGTTATATACAGTACAGTGTGGAGTCAGTAATAGTGGGATATAGAATAACAGCTGTGTTATATACAGTACAGTATGGAGTCAGTGACAGTGGAATATAGAATAACAGCTGTGTTATATACAGTACAGTATGGAGTCACTAATAGTGGGATATGGAATAACAGCTGTGGTATATACAGTACAGTGTGGAGTCAGTAATAGTGGGATATAGAATAACAGCTGTGTTATATAGAGTACAGTATGGAATCAGTAATACTGGGATATAGAATAACAGCTGTGTTATATACAGTACAGTATGGAGACAGTAATAGTGGAATATAGAATAACAGCTGTGTTATATACAGTACAGTATGGAGTCAGTAATAGTGGAATATAGAATAACAGCTGTGTTATATACAGTACAGTATGGAGTCAGTGACAGAGGGATATAGAATAACAGCTGTGTTATATACAGTACAGTATGGAGTCAGTAATAGTGGTATATAGAATAACGGTTGTGTTATATACAGTACAGTATGGAGTCAGTAATAGTGGTATATAGAATAACAGTTGTGTTATATACAGTACAGTATGGAGTCAGTAATAGTGGGATATGGAATAACAGCTGTGTTATATACAGTACAGTATGGAGTCAGTAATAGTGGTATATAGAATAACAGTTGTGTTATATACAGTACAGTATGGAGTCAGTAATAGTGGGATATAGAATAACAGCCATGTTATATACAGTACAGTATGGAGTCAGTAATAGTGGGATATAGAATAACAGCTGTGTTATATACAGTACAGTATGGAGTCAGTAATAGTTGGATATAGAATAACAGCTGTGTTATATACAGTACAGTATGGAGTCAGTAATAGTTGGATATAGAATAACAGCTGTTTTATATACGGTACAATATGGGGTCAGTAATAGTGAGATATAGAATGACAGCTGTGTAATATACAGTACAGTACAGTATGGAGTCAGTAATAGTGGGATATAGAATAACAGCTGTGTTATATACAGTACAGTATGGAGTCAGTAATAGTTGGATATAGAATAACAGCTGTTTTATATACGGTACAATATGGGGTCAGTAATAGTGAGATATAGAATGACAGCTGTGTAATATACAGTACAGTATGGAGTCAGTAATAGTGGGATATAGAATAATAGCTGTGTTATATACAGTACAGTGTGGAGTCAGTAATAGTGGGATATAGAATAACAGCTGTGTTATATACAGTACAGTATGGAGTCAGTAATAGTGGGATATAGAATAACAGCTGTGTTATATATAGTACAGTATGGAGTCAGTAATAGTGGGATATGAAATAACAGTTGTGTTATATACGGTACAGTATGGAGTCAGTAATAGTGGGATATGGAATAACAGTAGTGTTATATACAGTACAGTATGGAGTCAGTAATAGTGAGATATAGAATAACAGTTGTGTTATATACAGTACAGTGTGGAGTCAGTAACAGTGGGATATAGAATAACAGCTGTGTTATATACAGTACAGTATGGAGTCAGTAATAGTGGAATATAGAATAACAGCTGTGTTATATACAGTACAGTATGGAGTCAGTAACAGTGGGATATAGAATAACTGCTGTGTTATATACAGTACAGTATGAAGTCAGTAACAGTGGTATATAGAATAACAGCTGTGTTATATACAGTACAGTATGGAGTCAGTAATAGTGGGATATAGAATAATAGATGTGTTATATACAGTACAGTATGGAGTCAGTGACAGTGGGATATAGAATAACAGCTGTGTTATATATAGTACAGTATGGAGTCAGTAATAGTGGGATATAGAATAGCAGCTGTGTTATATACAGTACAGTATGGAGTCAGTAATAGTGAGATATAGAATAACAGTTGTGTTATATACAGTACAGTATGGAATCAGTAATAGTGGGATATAGAATAACAGCTGTGTTATATACAGTACAGTATGGAGTAAGTAATAGTGGGATATAGAATAACAGCTGTGTTATACACAGTACAGCATGTAGTCAGTAATAGTGGGATATATAATAACAGCTGTGTTATATACAGTACAGTATGGAATCAGTAACAGTGGGATACAGAATAACAGCTGTGTTATATACAGTACAGTATGGAGTCAGTAATAGTGGGATATAGAATAACAGCTGTGTTATATACAGTGCAGTATGGAGTCAGTAATAGTGGGATATAGAATAACAGCTGTGTTATATACGGTACAGTATGGAGTCAGTAATAGTGGGATATAGAATAACAGCTGTGTTATATACGGTACAGTATGGAGTCAGTAATAGTGGGATATAGAATAACAGCTGTGTTATATACAGTACAGTATGGAGTCAGTAATAGTGGGATATAGAATAACAGCTGTGTTATATACGGTACAGTATGGAGTCAGTAATAGTGGGATATAGAATGACAGCTGTGTTATATACGGTACAGTATAGAGTCAGTAATAGTGGGATATAGAATAACAGCTGTGTTATATACAGTACAGTATGGAGTCAGTAATAGTGGGATATAGAATAACAGCTGTGTTATATACAGTACAGTATGGAGTCAGTAATAGTGGGATATAGAATAACAGCTGTGTTATATACGGTACAGTATGGAGTCAGTAATAGTGGGATATAGAATAACAGCTGTGTTATATACAGTACAGTATGGAGTCAGTAATAGTGGGATATAGAATAACAGCTGTGTTATATACGGTACAGTATGGAGTCAGTAATAGTGGGATATAGAATAACAGCTGTGTTATATACAGTACAGTATGGAGTCAGTGACAGTGGGATATATAACACCAGCTGTGTTATATACAGTACAGTGTGGAGTCAGTAATAGTGGAATACAGAATAACAGTTGTGTTATATACAGTACAGTATGGAGTCAGTAATAGTGGGATATATAACACCAGCTGTGTTATATACAGTACAGTGTGGAGTCAGTAATAGTGGGATATAGAATAACAGTTGTGTTATATACAGTACAGTATGGAGTCAGTAATAGTGGGATATATAACACCAGCTGTGTTATATACAGTACAGTGTGGAGTCAGTAATAGTGGGATATAGAATAACAGCTGTGTTATATACAGTACAGTGTGGAGTCAGTAATAGTGGGATATAGAATAACAGCTGTGTTATATACAGTACAGTATGGAGTCAGTAATAGTGGGATATAGAATAACAGTTGTGTTATATACAGTACAGTATGGAGTCAGTAATAGTGGGATATATAACACCAGCTGTGTTATATACAGTACAGTGTGGAGTCAGTAATAGTGGGATATAGAATAACAGCTGTGTTATATACAGTACAGTATGGAGTCAGTGACAGTGGAATATAGAATAACAGCTGTGTTATATACAGTACAGTATGGAGTCACTAATAGTGGGATATGGAATAACAGCTGTGGTATATACAGTACAGTGTGGAGTCAGTAATAGTGGGATATAGAATAACAGCTGTGTTATATACGGTACAGTATGGAGTCAGTAATAGTGGGATATAGAATAACAGCTGTGTTATATACAGTGCAGTATGGAGTCAGTAATAGTGGGATATAGAATAACAGCTGTGTTATATACAGTACAGTATGGAGTCAGTAATAGTGGGATATAGAATAACAGCTGTGTTATATACAGTACAGTATGGAGTCAGTAATAGTGGGATATAGAATAACAGTTGTGTTATATACAGTACAGTATGGAGTCAGTAATAGTGGGATATAGAATAACAGCTGTATTATATACGATACAGTATGGAGTCAGTAATAGTGGGATATAGAATAACAGCTGTGTTATATACAGTACAGTATGGAGTCAGTAATAGTGGGATATAGAATAACAGCTGTGTTATATACAGTGCAGTATGGAGTCAGTAATAGTGGGATATAGAATAACAGCTGTGTTATATACAGTACAGTATGGAGTCAGTAATAGTGGGATATAGAATAACAGCTGTGTTATATACAGTACAGTATGGAGTCAGTAATAGTGGGATATAGAATAACAGTTGTGTTATATACAGTACAGTATGGAGTCAGTAATAGTGGGATATAGAATAACAGCTGTATTATATACGATACAGTATGGAGTCAGTAATAGTGGGATATAGAATAACAGCTGTGTTATATACAGTACAGTATGGAGTCAGTAACAGTGGGATATAACAGCTGTGTTATATACAGTACAGTATGGAGTCAGTAATAGTGGGATATAGAATAACAGCTGTGTTATATACAGTACAGTATGGAGTCAGTAATAGTGGGATATAGAATAACAGCTGTGTTATATACAGTACAGTATGGAGTCAGTAATAGTGGGATATAGAATAACAGCTGTGTTATATACAGTACAGTATGGAGTCAGTAATAGTGGGATATAGAATAACAGTTGTGTTATATACAGTACAGTATGGAGTCAGTAATAGTGGGATATAGAATAACAGCTGTATTATATACGATACAGTATGGAGTCAGTAATAGTGGGATATAGAATAACAGCTGTGTTATATACAGTACAGTATGGAGTCAGTAACAGTGGGATATAACAGCTGTGTTATATAAAGTACAGTATGGAGTCAGTAATAGTGGGATATAGAATAACAGCTGTGTTATATACAGTACAGTATGGAGTCAGTAATAGTGGGATATAGAATAACAGCTGTGTTATATACAGTACAGTATGGAGTCAGTAATAGTGGGATATAGAATAACAGCTGTGTTATATACAGTACAGTATGGAGTCAGTAATAGTGGGATATAGAATAACAGCTGTGTTATATACAGTACAGTATGGAGTCAGTAATAGTGGGATATAGAATAACAGCTGTATTATATACGATACAGTATGGAGTCAGTAATAGTGGGATATAGAATAACAGCTGTGTTATATACAGTACAGTATGGAGTCAGTAACAGTGGGATATAACAGCTGTGTTATATACAGTACAGTATGGAGTCAGTAATAGTGGGATATAGAATAACAGCTGTGTTATATACAGTACAGTATGGAGTCAGTAACAGTGGGATATAGAATAACAGCTGTGTTATATATAGTACAGTATGGAGTCAGTAATAGTGGGATATAGAATAACAGCTGTGTTATATACAGTACAGTATGGAGTCAGTAATAGTGGGATATAGAATAACAGCTGTGTTATATACAGTACAGTATGGAGTCAGTAATAGTGGAATATAGAATAACAGCTGTGTTATATACAGTACAGTATGGAGTCAGTAATAGTGGGATATAGAATAACAGCTGTGTTATATACAGTACAGTATGGAGTCAGTAATAGTGGGATATAGAATAACAGCTGTGTTATATACAGTACAGTATGGGGTCAGTAATAGTGGGATATAGAATAACAGTTGTGTTATATACAGTACAGTATGGAGTCAGTAATAGTGGGATATAGAATAACAGCTGTATTATATACGGTACAGTATGGAGTCAGTAATAGTGGGATATAGAATAACAGCTGTGTTATATACGGTACAGTATGGAGTCAGTAATAGGGGGATATAGAATAACAGCTGTGTTATATACAGTACAGTATGGAGTCAGTAATAGTGGGATATAGAATAACAGCTGTGTTATATACGGTACAGTATGGAGTCAGTAATAGTGGGATATAGAATAACAGCTGTGTTATATACGGTACAGTATAGAGTCAGTAATAGTGGGATATAGAATAACAGCTGTGTTATATACAGTACAGTATGGAGTCAGTAATAGTGGGATATAGAATAACAGCTGTGTTATATACGGTACAGTATGGAGTCAGTAATAGTGGGATATAGAATAACAGCTGTGTTATATACAGGACAGTATGGAGTCAGTAATAGTGGGATATAGAATAACAGCTGTGTTATATACAGTACAGTATGGAGTCAGTAATAGTGGGATATAGAATAACAGTTGTGTTATATACAGTACAGTATGGAGTCAGTAATAGTGGGATATAGAATAACAGCTGTATTATATACGATACAGTATGGAGTCAGTAATAGTGGGATATAGAATAACAGCTGTGTTATATACAGTACAGTATGGAGTCAGTAACAGTGGGATATAACAGCTGTGTTATATACAGTACAGTATGGAGTCAGTAATAGTGGGATATAGAATAACAGCTGTGTTATATACAGTACAGTATGGAGTCAGTAATAGTGGGATATAGAATAACAGCTGTGTTATATACAGTACAGTATGGAGTCAGTAATAGTGGGATATAGAATAACAGCTGTGTTATATACAGTACAGTATGGAGTCAGTAATAGTGGGATATAGAATAACAGCTGTGTTATATACAGTACAGTATGGAGTCAGTAATAGTGGGATATAGAATAACAGCTGTATTATATACGATACAGTATGGAGTCAGTAATAGTGGGATATAGAATAACAGCTGAGTTATATACAGTACAGTATGGAGTCAGTAACAGTGGGATATAACAGCTGTGTTATATACAGTACAGTATGGAGTCAGTAATAGTGGGATATAGAATAACAGCTGTGTTATATACAGTACAGTATGGAGTCAGTAACAGTGGGATATAGAATAACAGCTGTGTTATATATAGTACAGTATGGAGTCAGTAATAGTGGGATATAGAATAACAGCTGTGTTATATACAGTACAGTATGGAGTCAGTAATAGTGGGATATAGAATAACAGCTGTGTTATATACAGTACAGTATGGAGTCAGTAATAGTGGAATATAGAATAACAGCTGTGTTATATACAGTACAGTATGGAGTCAGTAATAGTGGGATATAGAATAACAGCTGTGTTATATACAGTACAGTATGGAGTCAGTAATAGTGGGATATAGAATAACAGCTGTGTTATATACAGTACAGTATGGGGTCAGTAATAGTGGGATATAGAATAACAGTTGTGTTATATACAGTACAGTATGGAGTCAGTAATAGTGGGATATAGAATAACAGCTGTATTATATACGGTACAGTATGGAGTCAGTAATAGTGGGATATAGAATAACAGCTGTGTTATATACGGTACAGTATGGAGTCAGTAATAGTGGGATATAGAATAACAGCTGTGTTATATAGAGTACAGTATGGAGTCAATAATAGTGGGATATAGAATAACAGCTGTGTTATATACGGTACAGTATGGAGTCAGTAATAGTGGGATATAGAATAACAGCTGTGTTATATACGGTACAGTATGGAGTCAGTAATAGTGGGATATAGAATAACAGCTGTGTTATATACGGTACAGTATGGAGTCAGTAATAGTGGAATATAGAATAACAGCTGTGTTATATACGGTACAGTATGGAGTCAGTAATAGTGGGATATAGAATAACAGCTGTGTTATATACGGTACAGTATAGAGTCAGTAATAGTGGGATATAGAATAACAGCTGTGTTATATACGGTACAGTATGGAGTCAGTAATAGTGGGATATAGAATAACAGCTGTGTTATATACAGGACAGTATGGAGTCAGTAATAGTGGGATATAGAATAACAGCTGTGTTATATACGGTACAGTATGGAGTCAGTAATAGTGGGATATAGAATAACAGCTGTGTTATATACAGTACAGTATGGAGTCAGTAATAGTGGGATATAGAATAACAGCTGTGTTATATACAGTACAGTATGGAGTCAGTAATAGTGGGATATAGAATAACAGTTGTGTTATATACAGTACAGTATGGAGTCAGTAATAGTGGGATATAGAATAACAGCTGTATTATATACGGTACAGTATGGAGTCAGTAATAGTGGGATATAGAATAACAGCTGTGTTATATACGGTACAGTATGGAGTCAGTAATAGTGGGATATAGAATAACAGCTGTGTTATATACAGTACAGTATGGAGTCAATAATAGTGGGATATAGAATAACAGCTGTGTTATATACGGTACAGTATGGAGTCAGTAATAGTGGGATATAGAATAACAGCTGTGTTATATACGGTACAGTATGGAGTCAGTAATAGTGGGATATAGAATAACAGCTGTGTTATATACAGTACAGTATGGAGTCAGTAATAGTGGGATATAGAATAACAGCTGTGTTATATACGGTACAGTATGGAGTCAGTAATAGTGGGATATAGAATGACAGCTGTGTTATATACGGTACAGTATAGAGTCAGTAATAGTGGGATATAGAATAACAGCTGTGTTATATACAGTACAGTATGGAGTCAGTAATAGTGGGATATAGAATAACAGCTGTGTTATATACGGTACAGTATGGAGTCAGTAATAGTGGGATATAGAATAACAGCTGTGTTATATACAGGACAGTATGGAGTCAGTAATAGTGGGATATAGAATAACAGCTGTGTTATATACGGTACAGTGTGGAGTCAGTAATAGTGGGATATAGAATAACAGCTGTGTTATATACAGTACAGTATGGAATCAGTAATAGTGGGATATAGAATAACTGCTGTGTTATATACAGTACAGTATGGAGTCAGTAATAGTGGGATATAGAATAACAGCTGTGTTATATACAGTACAGTATGGAGTCAGTAATAGTGGGATATAGAATAACAGCTGTGTTATATACGGTACAGTATGGAGTCAGTAATAGTGGGATACAGAATAACAGCTGTGTTATATACAGTACAGTATGGAGTCAGTAATAGTGGGATATAGAATAACAGCTGTGTTATATACGGTACAGTATGGAGTCAGTAATAGTGGGATATAGAATAACAGCTGTGTTATATACAGTACAGTATGGAGTCAGTGACAGTGGGATATATAACACCAGCTGTGTTATATACAGTACAGTGTGGAGTCAGTAATAGTGGAATACAGAATAACAGTTGTGTTATATACAGTACAGTATGGAGTCAGTAATAGTGGGATATATAACACCAGCTGTGTTATATACAGTACAGTGTGGAGTCAGTAATAGTGGGATATAGAATAACAGTTGTGTTATATACAGTACAGTATGGAGTCAGTAATAGTGGGATATATAACACCAGCTGTGTTATATACAGTACAGTGTGGAGTCAGTAATAGTGGGATATAGAATAACAGCTGTGTTATATACAGTACAGTGTGGAGTCAGTAATAGTGGGATATAGAATAACAGCTGTGTTATATACAGTACAGTATGGAGTCAGTAATAGTGGGATATAGAATAACAGTTGTGTTATATACAGTACAGTATGGAGTCAGTAATAGTGGGATATATAACACCAGCTGTGTTATATACAGTACAGTGTGGAGTCAGTAATAGTGGGATATAGAATAACAGCTGTGTTATATACAGTACAGTATGGAGTCAGTGACAGTGGAATATAGAATAACAGCTGTGTTATATACAGTACAGTATGGAGTCACTAATAGTGGGATATGGAATAACAGCTGTGGTATATACAGTACAGTGTGGAGTCAGTAATAGTGGGATATAGAATAACAGCTGTGTTATATAGAGTACAGTATGGAATCAGTAATACTGGGATATAGAATAACAGCTGTGTTATATACAGTACAGTATGGAGACAGTAATAGTGGAATATAGAATAACAGCTGTGTTATATACAGTACAGTATGGAGTCAGTAATAGTGGAATATAGAATAACAGCTGTGTTATATACAGTACAGTATGGAGTCAGTGACAGAGGGATATAGAATAACAGCTGTGTTATATACAGTACAGTATGGAGTCAGTAATAGTGGTATATAGAATAACGGTTGTGTTATATACAGTACAGTATGGAGTCAGTAATAGTGGTATATAGAATAACAGTTGTGTTATATACAGTACAGTATGGAGTCAGTAATAGTGGGATATGGAATAACAGCTGTGTTATATACAGTACAGTATGGAGTCAGTAATAGTGGTATATAGAATAACAGTTGTGTTATATACAGTACAGTATGGAGTCAGTAATAGTGGGATATAGAATAACAGCCATGTTATATACAGTACAGTATGGAGTCAGTAATAGTGGGATATAGAATAACAGCTGTGTTATATACAGTACAGTATGGAGTCAGTAATAGTTGGATATAGAATAACAGCTGTGTTATATACAGTACAGTATGGAGTCAGTAATAGTTGGATATAGAATAACAGCTGTTTTATATACGGTACAATATGGGGTCAGTAATAGTGAGATATAGAATGACAGCTGTGTAATATACAGTACAGTACAGTATGGAGTCAGTAATAGTGGGATATAGAATAACAGCTGTGTTATATACAGTACAGTATGGAGTCAGTAATAGTTGGATATAGAATAACAGCTGTTTTATATACGGTACAATATGGGGTCAGTAATAGTGAGATATAGAATGACAGCTGTGTAATATACAGTACAGTATGGAGTCAGTAATAGTGGGATATAGAATAATAGCTGTGTTATATACAGTACAGTGTGGAGTCAGTAATAGTGGGATATAGAATAACAGCTGTGTTATATACAGTACAGTATGGAGTCAGTAATAGTGGGATATAGAATAACAGCTGTGTTATATATAGTACAGTATGGAGTCAGTAATAGTGGGATATGAAATAACAGTTGTGTTATATACGGTACAGTATGGAGTCAGTAATAGTGGGATATGGAATAACAGTAGTGTTATATACAGTACAGTATGGAGTCAGTAATAGTGAGATATAGAATAACAGTTGTGTTATATACAGTACAGTGTGGAGTCAGTAACAGTGGGATATAGAATAACAGCTGTGTTATATACAGTACAGTATGGAGTCAGTAATAGTGGAATATAGAATAACAGCTGTGTTATATACAGTACAGTATGGAGTCAGTAACAGTGGGATATAGAATAACTGCTGTGTTATATACAGTACAGTATGAAGTCAGTAACAGTGGTATATAGAATAACAGCTGTGTTATATACAGTACAGTATGGAGTCAGTAATAGTGGGATATAGAATAATAGATGTGTTATATACAGTACAGTATGGAGTCAGTGACAGTGGGATATAGAATAACAGCTGTGTTATATATAGTACAGTATGGAGTCAGTAATAGTGGGATATAGAATAGCAGCTGTGTTATATACAGTACAGTATGGAGTCAGTAATAGTGAGATATAGAATAACAGTTGTGTTATATACAGTACAGTATGGAATCAGTAATAGTGGGATATAGAATAACAGCTGTGTTATATACAGTACAGTATGGAGTAAGTAATAGTGGGATATAGAATAACAGCTGTGTTATACACAGTACAGCATGTAGTCAGTAATAGTGGGATATATAATAACAGCTGTGTTATATACAGTACAGTATGGAATCAGTAACAGTGGGATACAGAATAACAGCTGTGTTATATACAGTACAGTATGGAGTCAGTAATAGTGGGATATAGAATAACAGCTGTGTTATATACAGTGCAGTATGGAGTCAGTAATAGTGGGATATAGAATAACAGCTGTGTTATATACGGTACAGTATGGAGTCAGTAATAGTGGGATATAGAATAACAGCTGTGTTATATACGGTACAGTATGGAGTCAGTAATAGTGGGATATAGAATAACAGCTGTGTTATATACAGTACAGTATGGAGTCAGTAATAGTGGGATATAGAATAACAGCTGTGTTATATACGGTACAGTATGGAGTCAGTAATAGTGGGATATAGAATGACAGCTGTGTTATATACGGTACAGTATAGAGTCAGTAATAGTGGGATATAGAATAACAGCTGTGTTATATACAGTACAGTATGGAGTCAGTAATAGTGGGATATAGAATAACAGCTGTGTTATATACGGTACAGTATGGAGTCAGTAATAGTGGGATATAGAATAACAGCTGTGTTATATACGGTACAGTATGGAGTCAGTAATAGTGGGATATAGAATAACAGCTGTGTTATATACAGTACAGTATGGAGTCAGTAATAGTGGGATATAGAATAACAGCTGTGTTATATACGGTACAGTATGGAGTCAGTAATAGTGGGATATAGAATGACAGCTGTGTTATATACGGTACAGTATAGAGTCAGTAATAGTGGGATATAGAATAACAGCTGTGTTATATACAGTACAGTATGGAGTCAGTAATAGTGGGATATAGAATAACAGCTGTGTTATATACGGTACAGTATGGAGTCAGTAATAGTGGGATATAGAATAACAGCTGTGTTATATACAGGACAGTATGGAGTCAGTAATAGTGGGATATAGAATAACAGCTGTGTTATATACGGTACAGTATGGAGTCAGTAATAGTGGGATATAGAATAACAGCTGTGTTATATACAGTACAGTATGGAATCAGTAATAGTGGGATATAGAATAACTGCTGTGTTATATACAGTACAGTATGGAGTCAGTAATAGTGGGATATAGAATAACAGCTGTGTTATATACAGTACAGTATGGAGTCAGTAATAGTGGGATATAGAATAACAGCTGTGTTATATACGGTACAGTATGGAGTCAGTAATAGTGGGATACAGAATAACAGCTGTGTTATATACAGTACAGTATGGAGTCAGTAATAGTGGGATATAGAATAACAGCTGTGTTATATACGGTACAGTATGGAGTCAGTAATAGTGGGATATAGAATAACAGCTGTGTTATATACAGTACAGTATGGAGTCAGTGACAGTGGGATATATAACACCAGCTGTGTTATATACAGTACAGTGTGGAGTCAGTAATAGTGGAATACAGAATAACAGTTGTGTTATATACAGTACAGTATGGAGTCAGTAATAGTGGGATATATAACACCAGCTGTGTTATATACAGTACAGTGTGGAGTCAGTAATAGTGGGATATAGAATAACAGTTGTGTTATATACAGTACAGTATGGAGTCAGTAATAGTGGGATATATAACACCAGCTGTGTTATATACAGTACAGTGTGGAGTCAGTAATAGTGGGATATAGAATAACAGCTGTGTTATATACAGTACAGTGTGGAGTCAGTAATAGTGGGATATAGAATAACAGCTGTGTTATATACAGTACAGTATGGAGTCAGTAATAGTGGGATATAGAATAACAGTTGTGTTATATACAGTACAGTATGGAGTCAGTAATAGTGGGATATATAACACCAGCTGTGTTATATACAGTACAGTGTGGAGTCAGTAATAGTGGGATATAGAATAACAGCTGTGTTATATACAGTACAGTATGGAGTCAGTGACAGTGGAATATAGAATAACAGCTGTGTTATATACAGTACAGTATGGAGTCACTAATAGTGGGATATGGAATAACAGCTGTGGTATATACAGTACAGTGTGGAGTCAGTAATAGTGGGATATAGAATAACAGCTGTGTTATATAGAGTACAGTATGGAATCAGTAATACTGGGATATAGAATAACAGCTGTGTTATATACAGTACAGTATGGAGACAGTAATAGTGGAATATAGAATAACAGCTGTGTTATATACAGTACAGTATGGAGTCAGTAATAGTGGAATATAGAATAACAGCTGTGTTATATACAGTACAGTATGGAGTCAGTGACAGAGGGATATAGAATAACAGCTGTGTTATATACAGTACAGTATGGAGTCAGTAATAGTGGTATATAGAATAACGGTTGTGTTATATACAGTACAGTATGGAGTCAGTAATAGTGGTATATAGAATAACAGTTGTGTTATATACAGTACAGTATGGAGTCAGTAATAGTGGGATATGGAATAACAGCTGTGTTATATACAGTACAGTATGGAGTCAGTAATAGTGGTATATAGAATAACAGTTGTGTTATATACAGTACAGTATGGAGTCAGTAATAGTGGGATATAGAATAACAGCCATGTTATATACAGTACAGTATGGAGTCAGTAATAGTGGGATATAGAATAACAGCTGTGTTATATACAGTACAGTATGGAGTCAGTAATAGTTGGATATAGAATAACAGCTGTGTTATATACAGTACAGTATGGAGTCAGTAATAGTTGGATATAGAATAACAGCTGTTTTATATACGGTACAATATGGGGTCAGTAATAGTGAGATATAGAATGACAGCTGTGTAATATACAGTACAGTACAGTATGGAGTCAGTAATAGTGGGATATAGAATAACAGCTGTGTTATATACAGTACAGTATGGAGTCAGTAATAGTTGGATATAGAATAACAGCTGTTTTATATACGGTACAATATGGGGTCAGTAATAGTGAGATATAGAATGACAGCTGTGTAATATACAGTACAGTATGGAGTCAGTAATAGTGGGATATAGAATAATAGCTGTGTTATATACAGTACAGTGTGGAGTCAGTAATAGTGGGATATAGAATAACAGCTGTGTTATATACAGTACAGTATGGAGTCAGTAATAGTGGGATATAGAATAACAGCTGTGTTATATATAGTACAGTATGGAGTCAGTAATAGTGGGATATGAAATAACAGTTGTGTTATATACGGTACAGTATGGAGTCAGTAATAGTGGGATATGGAATAACAGTAGTGTTATATACAGTACAGTATGGAGTCAGTAATAGTGAGATATAGAATAACAGTTGTGTTATATACAGTACAGTGTGGAGTCAGTAACAGTGGGATATAGAATAACAGCTGTGTTATATACAGTACAGTATGGAGTCAGTAATAGTGGAATATAGAATAACAGCTGTGTTATATACAGTACAGTATGGAGTCAGTAACAGTGGGATATAGAATAACTGCTGTGTTATATACAGTACAGTATGAAGTCAGTAACAGTGGTATATAGAATAACAGCTGTGTTATATACAGTACAGTATGGAGTCAGTAATAGTGGGATATAGAATAATAGATGTGTTATATACAGTACAGTATGGAGTCAGTGACAGTGGGATATAGAATAACAGCTGTGTTATATATAGTACAGTATGGAGTCAGTAATAGTGGGATATAGAATAGCAGCTGTGTTATATACAGTACAGTATGGAGTCAGTAATAGTGAGATATAGAATAACAGTTGTGTTATATACAGTACAGTATGGAATCAGTAATAGTGGGATATAGAATAACAGCTGTGTTATATACAGTACAGTATGGAGTAAGTAATAGTGGGATATAGAATAACAGCTGTGTTATACACAGTACAGCATGTAGTCAGTAATAGTGGGATATATAATAACAGCTGTGTTATATACAGTACAGTATGGAATCAGTAACAGTGGGATACAGAATAACAGCTGTGTTATATACAGTACAGTATGGAGTCAGTAATAGTGGGATATAGAATAACAGCTGTGTTATATACAGTGCAGTATGGAGTCAGTAATAGTGGGATATAGAATAACAGCTGTGTTATATACAGTACAGTATGGAGTCAGTAATAG
This sequence comes from Pseudophryne corroboree, assembly GCF_028390025.1. Lineage (NCBI taxonomy): Eukaryota > Metazoa > Chordata > Amphibia > Anura > Myobatrachidae > Pseudophryne > Pseudophryne corroboree. The sequence continues at coordinate 43,006,710 of NC_086454.1, read as the reverse complement.
TGGGATATAGAATAACAGCTGTGTTATATACAGTACAGTATGGAGTCAGTAATAGTGGGATATAGAATAACAGTTGTGTTATATACAGTACAGTATGGAGTCAGTAATAGTGGGATATAGAATAACAGCTGTATTATATACGATACAGTATGGAGTCAGTAATAGTGGGATATAGAATAACAGCTGTGTTATATACAGTACAGTATGGAGTCAGTAATAGTGGGATATAGAATAACAGCTGTGTTATATACAGTGCAGTATGGAGTCAGTAATAGTGGGATATAGAATAACAGCTGTGTTATATACAGTACAGTATGGAGTCAGTAATAGTGGGATATAGAATAACAGCTGTGTTATATACAGTACAGTATGGAGTCAGTAATAGTGGGATATAGAATAACAGTTGTGTTATATACAGTACAGTATGGAGTCAGTAATAGTGGGATATAGAATAACAGCTGTATTATATACGATACAGTATGGAGTCAGTAATAGTGGGATATAGAATAACAGCTGTGTTATATACAGTACAGTATGGAGTCAGTAACAGTGGGATATAACAGCTGTGTTATATACAGTACAGTATGGAGTCAGTAATAGTGGGATATAGAATAACAGCTGTGTTATATACAGTACAGTATGGAGTCAGTAATAGTGGGATATAGAATAACAGCTGTGTTATATACAGTACAGTATGGAGTCAGTAATAGTGGGATATAGAATAACAGCTGTGTTATATACAGTACAGTATGGAGTCAGTAATAGTGGGATATAGAATAACAGTTGTGTTATATACAGTACAGTATGGAGTCAGTAATAGTGGGATATAGAATAACAGCTGTATTATATACGATACAGTATGGAGTCAGTAATAGTGGGATATAGAATAACAGCTGTGTTATATACAGTACAGTATGGAGTCAGTAACAGTGGGATATAACAGCTGTGTTATATAAAGTACAGTATGGAGTCAGTAATAGTGGGATATAGAATAACAGCTGTGTTATATACAGTACAGTATGGAGTCAGTAATAGTGGGATATAGAATAACAGCTGTGTTATATACAGTACAGTATGGAGTCAGTAATAGTGGGATATAGAATAACAGCTGTGTTATATACAGTACAGTATGGAGTCAGTAATAGTGGGATATAGAATAACAGCTGTGTTATATACAGTACAGTATGGAGTCAGTAATAGTGGGATATAGAATAACAGCTGTATTATATACGATACAGTATGGAGTCAGTAATAGTGGGATATAGAATAACAGCTGTGTTATATACAGTACAGTATGGAGTCAGTAACAGTGGGATATAACAGCTGTGTTATATACAGTACAGTATGGAGTCAGTAATAGTGGGATATAGAATAACAGCTGTGTTATATACAGTACAGTATGGAGTCAGTAACAGTGGGATATAGAATAACAGCTGTGTTATATATAGTACAGTATGGAGTCAGTAATAGTGGGATATAGAATAACAGCTGTGTTATATACAGTACAGTATGGAGTCAGTAATAGTGGGATATAGAATAACAGCTGTGTTATATACAGTACAGTATGGAGTCAGTAATAGTGGAATATAGAATAACAGCTGTGTTATATACAGTACAGTATGGAGTCAGTAATAGTGGGATATAGAATAACAGCTGTGTTATATACAGTACAGTATGGAGTCAGTAATAGTGGGATATAGAATAACAGCTGTGTTATATACAGTACAGTATGGGGTCAGTAATAGTGGGATATAGAATAACAGTTGTGTTATATACAGTACAGTATGGAGTCAGTAATAGTGGGATATAGAATAACAGCTGTATTATATACGGTACAGTATGGAGTCAGTAATAGTGGGATATAGAATAACAGCTGTGTTATATACGGTACAGTATGGAGTCAGTAATAGGGGGATATAGAATAACAGCTGTGTTATATACAGTACAGTATGGAGTCAGTAATAGTGGGATATAGAATAACAGCTGTGTTATATACGGTACAGTATGGAGTCAGTAATAGTGGGATATAGAATAACAGCTGTGTTATATACGGTACAGTATAGAGTCAGTAATAGTGGGATATAGAATAACAGCTGTGTTATATACAGTACAGTATGGAGTCAGTAATAGTGGGATATAGAATAACAGCTGTGTTATATACGGTACAGTATGGAGTCAGTAATAGTGGGATATAGAATAACAGTTGTGTTATATACAGTACAGTATGGAGTCAGTAATAGTGGGATATAGAATAACAGCTGTATTATATACGATACAGTATGGAGTCAGTAATAGTGGGATATAGAATAACAGCTGTGTTATATACAGTACAGTATGGAGTCAGTAACAGTGGGATATAACAGCTGTGTTATATACAGTACAGTATGGAGTCAGTAATAGTGGGATATAGAATAACAGCTGTGTTATATACAGTACAGTATGGAGTCAGTAATAGTGGGATATAGAATAACAGCTGTGTTATATACAGTACAGTATGGAGTCAGTAATAGTGGGATATAGAATAACAGCTGTGTTATATACAGTACAGTATGGAGTCAGTAATAGTGGGATATAGAATAACAGCTGTGTTATATACAGTACAGTATGGAGTCAGTAATAGTGGGATATAGAATAACAGCTGTATTATATACGATACAGTATGGAGTCAGTAATAGTGGGATATAGAATAACAGCTGAGTTATATACAGTACAGTATGGAGTCAGTAACAGTGGGAAATAACAGCTGTGTTATATACAGTACAGTATGGAGTCAGTAATAGTGGGATATAGAATAACAGCTGTGTTATATACAGTACAGTATGGAGTCAGTAACAGTGGGATATAGAATAACAGCTGTGTTATATATAGTACAGTATGGAGTCAGTAATAGTGGGATATAGAATAACAGCTGTGTTATATACAGTACAGTATGGAGTCAGTAATAGTGGGATATAGAATAACAGCTGTGTTATATACAGTACAGTATGGAGTCAGTAATAGTGGAATATAGAATAACAGCTGTGTTATATACAGTACAGTATGGAGTCAGTAATAGTGGGATATAGAATAACAGCTGTGTTATATACAGTACAGTATGGAGTCAGTAATAGTGGGATATAGAATAACAGCTGTGTTATATACAGTACAGTATGGGGTCAGTAATAGTGGGATATAGAATAACAGTTGTGTTATATACAGTACAGTATGGAGTCAGTAATAGTGGGATATAGAATAACAGCTGTATTATATACGGTACAGTATGGAGTCAGTAATAGTGGGATATAGAATAACAGCTGTGTTATATACGGTACAGTATGGAGTCAGTAATAGTGGGATATAGAATAACAGCTGTGTTATATAGAGTACAGTATGGAGTCAATAATAGTGGGATATAGAATAACAGCTGTGTTATATACGGTACAGTATGGAGTCAGTAATAGTGGGATATAGAATAACAGCTGTGTTATATACGGTACAGTATGGAGTCAGTAATAGTGGGATATAGAATAACAGCTGTGTTATATACAGTACAGTATGGAGTCAGTAATAGTGGAATATAGAATAACAGCTGTGTTATATACGGTACAGTATGGAGTCAGTAATAGTGGGATATAGAATAACAGCTGTGTTATATACGGTACAGTATAGAGTCAGTAATAGTGGGATATAGAATAACAGCTGTGTTATATACAGTACAGTATGGAGTCAGTAATAGTGGGATATAGAATAACAGCTGTGTTATATACGGTACAGTATGGAGTCAGTAATAGTGGGATATAGAATAACAGCTGTGTTATATACAGGACAGTATGGAGTCAGTAATAGTGGGATATAGAATAACAGCTGTGTTATATACGGTACAGTATGGAGTCAGTAATAGTGGGATATAGAATAACAGCTGTGTTATATACAGTACAGTATGGAGTCAGTAATAGTGGGATATAGAATAACAGCTGTGTTATATACAGTACAGTATGGAGTCAGTAATAGTGGGATATAGAATAACAGTTGTGTTATATACAGTACAGTATGGAGTCAGTAATAGTGGGATATAGAATAACAGCTGTATTATATACGGTACAGTATGGAGTCAGTAATAGTGGGATATAGAATAACAGCTGTGTTATATACGGTACAGTATGGAGTCAGTAATAGTGGGATATAGAATAACAGCTGTGTTATATACAGTACAGTATGGAGTCAATAATAGTGGGATATAGAATAACAGCTGTGTTATATACGGTACAGTATGGAGTCAGTAATAGTGGGATATAGAATAACAGCTGTGTTATATACGGTACAGTATGGAGTCAGTAATAGTGGGATATAGAATAACAGCTGTGTTATATACAGTACAGTATGGAGTCAGTAATAGTGGGATATAGAATAACAGCTGTGTTATATACGGTACAGTATGGAGTCAGTAATAGTGGGATATAGAATGACAGCTGTGTTATATACGGTACAGTATAGAGTCAGTAATAGTGGGATATAGAATAACAGCTGTGTTATATACAGTACAGTATGGAGTCAGTAATAGTGGGATATAGAATAACAGCTGTGTTATATACGGTACAGTATGGAGTCAGTAATAGTGGGATATAGAATAACAGCTGTGTTATATACAGGACAGTATGGAGTCAGTAATAGTGGGATATAGAATAACAGCTGTGTTATATACAGTACAGTATGGAGTCAGTAATAGTGGGATATAGAATAACAGCTGTGTTATATACAGTACAGTATGGAATCAGTAATAGTGGGATATAGAATAACTGCTGTGTTATATACAGTACAGTATGGAGTCAGTAATAGTGGGATATAGAATAACAGCTGTGTTATATACAGTACAGTATGGAGTCAGTAATAGTGGGATATAGAATAACAGCTGTGTTATATACGGTACAGTATGGAGTCAGTAATAGTGGGATACAGAATAACAGCTGTGTTATATACAGTACAGTATGGAGTCAGTAATAGTGGGATATAGAATAACAGCTGTGTTATATACGGTACAGTATGGAGTCAGTAATAGTGGGATATAGAATAACAGCTGTGTTATATACAGTACAGTATGGAGTCAGTGACAGTGGGATATATAACACCAGCTGTGTTATATACAGTACAGTGTGGAGTCAGTAATAGTGGAATACAGAATAACAGTTGTGTTATATACAGTACAGTATGGAGTCAGTAATAGTGGGATATATAACACCAGCTGTGTTATATACAGTACAGTGTGGAGTCAGTAATAGTGGGATATAGAATAACAGTTGTGTTATATACAGTACAGTATGGAGTCAGTAATAGTGGGATATATAACACCAGCTGTGTTATATACAGTACAGTGTGGAGTCAGTAATAGTGGGATATAGAATAACAGCTGTGTTATATACAGTACAGTGTGGAGTCAGTAATAGTGGGATATAGAATAACAGCTGTGTTATATACAGTACAGTATGGAGTCAGTAATAGTGGGATATAGAATAACAGTTGTGTTATATACAGTACAGTATGGAGTCAGTAATAGTGGGATATATAACACCAGCTGTGTTATATACAGTACAGTGTGGAGTCAGTAATAGTGGGATATAGAATAACAGCTGTGTTATATACAGTACAGTATGGAGTCAGTGACAGTGGAATATAGAATAACAGCTGTGTTATATACAGTACAGTATGGAGTCACTAATAGTGGGATATGGAATAACAGCTGTGGTATATACAGTACAGTGTGGAGTCAGTAATAGTGGGATATAGAATAACAGCTGTGTTATATAGAGTACAGTATGGAATCAGTAATACTGGGATATAGAATAACAGCTGTGTTATATACAGTACAGTATGGAGACAGTAATAGTGGAATATAGAATAACAGCTGTGTTATATACAGTACAGTATGGAGTCAGTAATAGTGGAATATAGAATAACAGCTGTGTTATATACAGTACAGTATGGAGTCAGTGACAGAGGGATATAGAATAACAGCTGTGTTATATACAGTACAGTATGGAGTCAGTAATAGTGGTATATAGAATAACGGTTGTGTTATATACAGTACAGTATGGAGTCAGTAATAGTGGTATATAGAATAACAGTTGTGTTATATACAGTACAGTATGGAGTCAGTAATAGTGGGATATGGAATAACAGCTGTGTTATATACAGTACAGTATGGAGTCAGTAATAGTGGTATATAGAATAACAGTTGTGTTATATACAGTACAGTATGGAGTCAGTAATAGTGGGATATAGAATAACAGCCATGTTATATACAGTACAGTATGGAGTCAGTAATAGTGGGATATAGAATAACAGCTGTGTTATATACAGTACAGTATGGAGTCAGTAATAGTTGGATATAGAATAACAGCTGTGTTATATACAGTACAGTATGGAGTCAGTAATAGTTGGATATAGAATAACAGCTGTTTTATATACGGTACAATATGGGGTCAGTAATAGTGAGATATAGAATGACAGCTGTGTAATATACAGTACAGTACAGTATGGAGTCAGTAATAGTGGGATATAGAATAACAGCTGTGTTATATACAGTACAGTATGGAGTCAGTAATAGTTGGATATAGAATAACAGCTGTTTTATATACGGTACAATATGGGGTCAGTAATAGTGAGATATAGAATGACAGCTGTGTAATATACAGTACAGTATGGAGTCAGTAATAGTGGGATATAGAATAATAGCTGTGTTATATACAGTACAGTGTGGAGTCAGTAATAGTGGGATATAGAATAACAGCTGTGTTATATACAGTACAGTATGGAGTCAGTAATAGTGGGATATAGAATAACAGCTGTGTTATATATAGTACAGTATGGAGTCAGTAATAGTGGGATATGAAATAACAGTTGTGTTATATACGGTACAGTATGGAGTCAGTAATAGTGGGATATGGAATAACAGTAGTGTTATATACAGTACAGTATGGAGTCAGTAATAGTGAGATATAGAATAACAGTTGTGTTATATACAGTACAGTGTGGAGTCAGTAACAGTGGGATATAGAATAACAGCTGTGTTATATACAGTACAGTATGGAGTCAGTAATAGTGGAATATAGAATAACAGCTGTGTTATATACAGTACAGTATGGAGTCAGTAACAGTGGGATATAGAATAACTGCTGTGTTATATACAGTACAGTATGAAGTCAGTAACAGTGGTATATAGAATAACAGCTGTGTTATATACAGTACAGTATGGAGTCAGTAATAGTGGGATATAGAATAACAGCTGTGTTATATACAGTACAGAATGGAGTCAGTAATAGTGGGATATAGAATAACAGCTGTATTATATACGGTACAGTATGGAGTCAGTAATAGTGGGATATAGAATAACAGCTGTGTTATATACGGTACAGTATGGAGTCAGTAATAGTGGGATATAGAATAACAGCTGTGTTATATAGAGTACAGTATGGAGTCAATAATAGTGGGATATAGAATAACAGCTGTGTTATATACGGTACAGTATGGAGTCAGTAATAGTGGGATATAGAATAACAGCTGTGTTATATACGGTACAGTATGGAGTCAGTAATAGTGGGATATAGAATAACAGCTGTGTTATATACAGTACAGTATGGAGTCAGTAATAGTGGGATATAGAATAACAGCTGTGTTATATACGGTACAGTATGGAGTCAGTAATAGTGGGATATAGAATAACAGCTGTGTTATATACGGTACAGTATAGAGTCAGTAATAGTGGGATATAGAATAACAGCTGTGTTATATACAGTACAGTATGGAGTCAGTAATAGTGGGATATAGAATAACAGCTGTGTTATATACGGTACAGTATGGAGTCAGTAATAGTGGGATATAGAATAACATCTGTGTTATATACAGGACAGTATGGAGTCAGTAATAGTGGGATATAGAATAACAGCTGTGTTATATACGGTACAGTATGGAGTCAGTAATAGTGGGATATAGAATAACAGCTGTGTTATATACAGTACAGTATGGAGTCAGTAATAGTGGGATATAGAATAACAGCTGTGTTATATACAGTACAGTATGGAGTCAATAATAGTGGGATATAGAATAACAGCTGTGTTATATACGGTACAGTATGGAGTCAGTAATAGTGGGATATAGAATAACAGCTGTGTTATATACGGTACAGTATGGAGTCAGTAATAGTGGGATATAGAATAACAGCTGTGTTATATACAGTACAGTATGGAGTCAGTAATAGTGGCATATAGAATAACAGCTGTGTTATATACGGTACAGTATGGAGTCAGTAATAGTGGGATATAGAATGACAGCTGTGTTATATACGGTACAGTATAGAGTCAGTAATAGTGGGATATAGAATAACAGCTGTGTTATATACAGTACAGTATGGAGTCAGTAATAGTGGGATATAGAATAACAACTGTGTTATATACGGTACAGTATGGAGTCAGTAATAGTGGGATATAGAATAACAGCTGTGTTATATACAGGACAGTATGGAGTCAGTAATAGTGGGATATAGAATAACAGCTGTGTTATATACGGTACAGTATGGAGTCAGTAATAGTGGGATATAGAATAACAGCTGTGTTATATACAGTACAGTATGGAGTCAGTAATAGTGGGATATAGAATAACAGCTGTGTTATATACAGTACAGTATGGAGTCAGTAATAGTGGGATATAGAATAACTGCTGTGTTATATACAGTACAGTATGGAGTCAGTAATAGTGGGATATAGAATAACAGCTGTGTTATATACAGTACAGTATGGAGTCAGTAATAGTGGGATATAGAATAACAGCTGTGTTATATACGGTACAGTATGGAGTCAGTAATAGTGGGATATAGAATAACAGCTGTGTTATATACAGTACAGTATGGAGTCAGTAATAGTGGGATATAGAATAACAGCTGTGTTATATACGGTACAGTATGGAGTCAGTAATAGTGGGATATAGAATAACAGCTGTGTTATATACAGTACAGTATGGAGTCAGTAATAGTGGGATATAGAATAACAGCTGTGTTATATACGGTACAGTATGGAGTCAGTAATAGTGGGATATAGAATAACAGCTGTGTTATATACAGTACAGTGTGGAGTCAGTAATAGTGGAATACAGAATAACAGTTGTGTTATATACAGTACAGTATGGAGTCAGTAATAGTGGGATATATAACACCAGCTGTGTTATATACAGTACAGTGTGGAGTCAGTAATAGTGGGATATAGAATAACAGTTGTGTTATATACAGTACAGTATGGAGTCAGTAATAGTGGGATATATAACACCAGCTGTGTTATATACAGTACAGTGTGGAGTCAGTAATAGTGGGATATAGAATAACAGCTGTGTTATATACAGTACAATGTGGAGTCAGTAATAGTGGGATATAGAATAACAGCTGTGTTATATACAGTACAGTATGGAGTCAGTAATAGTGGGATATAGAATAACAGTTGTGTTATATACAGTACAGTATGGAGTCAGTAATAGTGGGATATATAACACCAGCTGTGTTATATACAGTACAGTGTGGAGTCAGTAATAGTGGGATATAGAATAACAGCTGTGTTATATACAGTACAGTATGGAGTCAGTGACAGTGGAATATAGAATAACAGCTGTGTTATATACAGTACAGTATGGAGTCACTAATAGTGGGATATGGAATAACAGCTGTGGTATATACAGTACAGTGTGGAGTCAGTAATAGTGGGATATAGAATAACAGCTGTGTTATATAGAGTACAGTATGGAATCAGTAATACTGGGATATAGAATAACAGCTGTGTTATATACAGTACAGTATGGAGACAGTAATAGTGGAATATAGAATAACAGCTGTGTTATATACAGTACAGTATGGAGTCAGTAATAGTGGAATATAGAATAACAGCTGTGTTATATACAGTACAGTATGGAGTCAGTGACAGAGGGATATAGAATAACAGCTGTGTTATATACAGTACAGTATGGAGTCAGTAATAGTGGTATATAGAATAACAGTTGTGTTATATACAGTACAGTATGGAGTCAGTAATAGTGGTATATAGAATAACAGTTGTGTTATATACAGTACAGTATGGAGTCAGTAATAGTGGGATATGTAATAACAGCTGTGTTATATACAGTACAGTATGGAGTCAGTAATAGTGGAATATAGAATAACAGCTGTGTTATATACAGTACAGTATGGAGTCAGTGACAGAGGGATATAGAATAACAGCTGTGTTATATATAGTACAGTATGGAGTCAGTAATAGTGGGATATAGAATAACGGTTGTGTTATATACAGTACAGTATGGAGTCAGTAATAGTGGTATATAGAATAACAGTTGTGTTATATACAGTACAGTATGGAGTCAGTAATAGTGGGATATGGAATAACAGCTGTGTTATATACAGTACAGTATGGAGTCAGTAATAGTGGTATATAGAATAACAGTTGTGTTATATACAGTACAGTATGGAGTCAGTAATAGTGGGATATAGAATAACAGCCATGTTATATACAGTACAGTATGGAGTCAGTAATAGTGGGATATAGAATAACAGCTGTGTTATATACAGTACAGTATGGAGTCAGTAATAGTTGGATATAGAATAACAGCTGTGTTATATACAGTACAGTATGGAGTCAGTAATAGTTGGATATAGAATAACAGCTGTTTTATATACGGTACAATATGGGGTCAGTAATAGTGAGATATAGAATGACAGCTGTGTAATATACGGTACAGTACAGTATGGAGTCAGTAATAGTGGGATATAGAATAACAGCTGTGTTATATACAGTACAGTATGGAGTCAGTAATAGTTGGATATAGAATAACAGCTGTTTTATATACGGTACAATATTGGGTCAGTAATAGTGAGATATAGAATGACAGCTGTGTAATATACAGTACAGTATGGAGTCAGTAATAGTGGGATATAGAATAATAGCTGTGTTATATACAGTACAGTGTGGAGTCAGTAATAGTGGGATATAGAATAACAGCTGTGTTATATACAGTACAGTATGGAGTCAGTAATAGTGGGATATAGAATAACAGCTGTGTTATATATAGTACAGTATGGAGTCAGTAATAGTGGGATATGAAATAACAGTTGTGTTATATACGGTACAGTATGGAGTCAGTAATAGTGGGATATGGAATAACAGTAGTGTTATATACAGTACAGTATGGAGTCAGTAATAGTGAGATATAGAATAACAGTTGTGTTATATACAGTACAGTGTGGAGTCAGTAACAGTGGGATATAGAATAACAGCTGTGTTATATACAGTACAGTATGGAGTCAGTAATAGTGGAATATAGAATAACAGCTGTGTTATATACAGTACAGTATGGAGTCAGTAACAGTGGGATATAGAATAACTGCTGTGTTATATACAGTACAGTATGAAGTCAGTAACGGTGGTATATAGAATAACAGCTGTGTTATATACAGTACAGTATGGAGTCAGTAATAGTGGGATATAGAATAATAGATGTGTTATATACAGTACAGTATGGAGTCAGTGACAGTGGGATATAGAATAACAGCTGTGTTATATATAGTACAGTATGGAGTCAGTAATAGTGGGATATAGAATAGCAGCTGTGTTATATACAGTACAGTATGGAGTCAGTAATAGTGAGATATAGAATAACAGTTGTGTTATATACAGTACAGTATGGAGTCAGTAACAGTGGGATATAACAGCTGTGTTATATACAGTACAGTATGGAGTCAGTAATAGTGGGATATAGAATAACAGCTGTGTTATATACAGTACAGTATGGAGTCAGTAACAGTGGGATATAGAATAACAGCTGTGTTATATATAGTACAGTATGGAGTCAGTAATAGTGGGATATAGAATAACAGCTGTGTTATATACAGTACAGTATGGAGTCAGTAATAGTGGGATATAGAATAACAGCTGTGTTATATACAGTACAGTATGGAGTCAGTAATAGTGGAATATAGAATAACAGCTGTGTTATATACAGTACAGTATGGAGTCAGTAATAGTGGGATATAGAATAACAGCTGTGTTATATACAGTACAGTATGGAGTCAGTAATAGTGGGATATAGAATAACAGCTGTGTTATATACAGTACAGTATGGGGTCAGTAATAGTGGGATATAGAATAACAGTTGTGTTATATACAGTATAGTATGGAGTCAGTAATAGTGGGATATAGAATAACAGCTGTATTATATACGGTACAGTATGGAGTCAGTAATAATAAGAATTTACTTACCGATAATTCTATTTCTCGGAGTCCGTAGTGGATGCTGGGGTTCCTGAAAGGACCATGGGGAATAGCGGCTCCGCAGGAGACAGGGCACAAAAAGTAAAGCTTTAGGATCAGGTGGTGTGCACTGGCTCCTCCCCCTATGACCCTCCTCCAAGCCTCAGTTAGGATACTGTGCCCGGACGAGCGTACACAATAAGGAAGGATTTATGAATCCCGGGTAAGACTCATACCAGCCACACCAATCACACTGTACAACCTGTGATCTGAACCCAGTTAACAGTATGATAACAGCGGAGCCTCTGAAAGATGGCTCACAACAATAATAACCCGATTTTTGTAACTATGTACAAGTATTGCAGATAATCCGCACTTGGGATGGGCGCCCAGCATCCACTACGGACTCCGAGAAATAGAATTATCGGTAAGTAAATTCTTATTTTCTCTATCGTCCTAGTGGATGCTGGGGTTCCTGAAAGGACCATGGGGATTATACCAAAGCTCCCAAACGGGCGGGAGAGTGCGGATGACTCTGCAGCACCGAACGAGAGAACTCCAGGTCCTCCTTAGCCAGGTTATCAAATTTGTAGGATTTTACAAACGTGTTTGCCCCTGACTAAATAGCCGCTCGGCAAAGTTGTAAAGCCGAGACCCCTCGGGCAGCCGCCCAAGATGAGCCCACCTTCCTTGTGGAATGGGCATTTACATATTTTGGCTGTGGCAGGCCTGCCACAGAATGTGCAAGCTGAATTGTATTACACATCCAACTAGCAAAAGTCTGCTTAGAAGCAAGAGCACCCAGTTTGTTGGGTGCATACAGGATAACAGCAAGTCAGTTTTCCTGACTCCAGCCGTCCTGGAACCTATATTTTCAGGGCCCTGACCACATCTAGCAACTTGGAGTCCTCCAAGTCCCTAGTAGGCGCAAGACACCACAATAAGCTGGTTCAGGTGAAACCCTGACACCACCTTAGGGAGAGAACTGGGGACGAGTCCGCAGCTCTGCCCTGTCCGAATGGACAAACAGATATGGGCTTTTTTGAGAAAAAAACCACCAATTTGACACTCGCCTGGTCCAGGCCAGGTCCAAGAGCATGTTCACTTTTCATGTGAGATGCTTCAAATCCACAGATTTGACTGGTTTTAAACCAATGTGTTTTGAGGAATCCCAGAACTACGTTGAGATCCCACAGTGCCACTGGAGGCACAAAAGGGGGTTGTATATGCAATACTCCCTTGACAAACTTCTGGACTTCAGGAACTGAAGCCAATTCTTTCTGGAAGAAAAATCGACAGGGCCGAAATTTGAACCTTAATGGACCCCAATTTGAGGCCCATAGACACTCCTGTTTGCAAGAAATGCAGGAATCGACCGAGTTGAGATTTCTTCGTGGGGCCTTCCTGGCCTCACACCACGCAACATATTTTCGCCACATGTGGTGATAATGTTGTGCGGTCACCTCCTTTCTGGCTTTGACCAGGGTAGGAATGACCTCTTCCTGAATGCCTTTTCCCTTAGGATCCGGCGTTCCACCGCCATGCCGTCAAACGCAGCTGCGGTAAGTCTTGGAACAGACATGGTACTTGCTGAAACAAGTCCCTTCTTAGCGGCAGAGGCCATAAGTCCTCTGTGAGCATCTCTTGAAGTTCCGGGTACCAAGTCCTTCTTGGCCAATCCGGAGCCATGAGTATAGTTCTTACTCCTCTACGTCTTATAATTCTCAGTACCTTAGGTATGAAAAGCAGAGGATGGAACACATACACCGACTGGTACACCCACGGTGTTACCAGAAACGTCCACAGCTATTGCCTGAGGGTCTCTTAACCTGGCGCAATACCTGTCCCGTTTTTTGTTCAGACGGGACGCCATCATGTCCACCTTTGGTAATTCCCAACGGTTTACAATTATGTGGAAAACTTCCCCATGAAGTTCCCACTCTGCCGGGTGGAGGTCGTGCCTACTGAGGAAGTCTGCTTCCCAGTTTCCATTCCCGGAATGAAACACTGCTGACAGTGCTATCACATGATTTTCCGCCCAGCGAAAAGTCCTTGCAGTTTTTGCCACTGCCCTCCTGCTTCTTGTGCCGCCCTGTCTATTTACGTGGGCGACTGCCGTGATGTTTTATCCCACTGGATCAATACCGGCTGACCTTGAAGCAGAGGTCTTGCTAAGCTTAGAGCATTATAAATTTACCCTTAGCTATATTTATGTGGAGAAAAATCTCCAGACTTGATCACACTCCCTGGAAATTTTTTCCTTGTGTGACTGCTCCCCAGCCTCTCGGGCTGGCCTCCGTGGTTACCAACATCCAAAACTGAATGCCGAATCTGCGGCCCTCTAGAAGATGAGCACTCTGTAACCACCACAGGAGAGACACCCTTGTCCTTGGATATAGGGTTATCCGCTGATGCATCTGAAGATGCGATCCGGACCATTTGTCCAGCAGATCCCACTGAAAAGTTCTTGCATGAAATCTGCCGACTGGAATTGCTTCGAAGGAAGTCACCATTTTTTTTTACCATGGCCCTTGTGCAATGATGCACTGATTTTAGGAGGTTCCTGACTAGCTCGGATAACTCCCTGGCTTTCTCTTCCGGGAGAAACACCTTTTTCTGGACTGTGTCCAGAATCATCCCTAAGCACAGGAGACTTGTTGTCGGGATCAGCTGCGATTTTGGAATCTTTAGAATCCACCCCTGCTGTTGTAACAGTATCCGAGATAGTGCTACTCCGACCTCCAACTGTTCCCTGGACTTTGCCCTTATCAGGAGATCGTCCAAGTAAGGGATAATTAAGACGCCTTTTCTTCGAAGAAGAACCATCATTTCGGCCATTACCTTGGTAAAGACCCGGGGTGCCGTAGACAATCCAAACGGCAGCGTCTGAAACTGATAGTGACAGTTTTATACCACGAACCTGAGGTACCCTTAGTGATAAGGGCAAATTTGGGACATGGAGGTAAGCATCCCTGATGTCTCGGGACACCAGATAGTCCCCTTCTTCCCGGTTCGTTATCACTGCTCTGAGTGACTCCATCTTGATTTGAACCTTTGTAAGTGTTCAAATTTTTTTAGATTTAGAATAGGTCTCACCTAGCCTTCTGGCTTCAGTACCACAATATAGTGTGGAATAATACCCCTTTTCTTGTTGTAGGAGGGGTAATTTTAATTATCACCTGCTGGGAATACAGCTCGTGAATTTTTTCCCATACTGCCTCCTTGTCGGAGGGAGACCTTGGTAAAGCAGCCTTCAGGAGCCTGCGCAGGGGAAACGTCTCGACACTCCAAACTGTACCCCTGGGATACTACTTGTAGGATCCAGGGGTCCTATACGGTCTCAGCGTCATGCTGAGAGCTTGTCAGAAGCGGTGGAACGCTTCTGTTCCTGGGAATGGCCTGCCTGCTGCAGTCTTCTTCCCTTTCCTCTATCCCTGGGCAGATATGACTCTTATAGGGACGAAAGGACTGAAGCTGAAAAGACGGTGTCTTTTTCTGCAGAGATGTGACTTAGGGTAAAAACGGTGGATTTTCCAGCAGTTGCCGTGGCCACCAGGTCCGATGGACCGACCCCAAATAACTCCTCTTCCTTTATACGGCAATACACCTTTGTGCCGTTTGGAATCTGCATCACCTGACCACTGTCGTGTCCATAAACATCTTCTGGCAGATATGGACATCGCACTTACTCTTGATGCCAGAGTGCAAATATCCCTCTGTGCATCTCGCATATATAGAAATACATCCTTTAAATGCTCTATAGTCAATAAAATACTGTCCCTGTCAAGGGTATCAATATTTTTAGTCAGGGAATCCGACCAAGCCACCCCAGCTCTGCACATCCAGGCTGAGGCGATCGCTGGTCGCAGTATAACACCAGTATGTGTGTATATACTTTTTATGATATTTTTCCAGCCTCCTGTCAGCTGGCTCCTTGAGGACGGCCCTATCTATAGACGGTACCGCCACTTGTTCTGATAAGCGTGTGAGCGCCTTATCCACCCTAAGGGGTGTTTCCCAACGCGCCCTAACTTCTGGCGGGAAAGGGTATACCGCCCATATTTTCTATCGGGGGGAACCCACGCATCATCACACACTTCATTTAATTTTTCTGATTCAGGAAAAACTACGGTAGTTTTTTCACATCCCACATAATACCCTCTTTTGTGGTACTTGTAGTATCAGAAATATGTAACACCTCCTTCATTGCCCTTAACGTGTGGCCCTAATAAGGAATACGTTTGTTTATTCACCGTCGACACTGGATTCAGTGTCCCTGTCTGTGTCTGTGTCGACCGACTAAAGTAAACGGGCGTTTTAAAACCCCTGACGGTGTTTTTGAGACGTCTGGACCGGTACTAATTGTTTGTCGGCCGTCTCATGTCGTCAACCGACCTTGGCGCGTGTTGACATTATCACGTAATTCCCTAAATAAGCCATCCATTCTGGTGTCGACTCCCTAGAGAGTGACATCACCATTACAGGCAATTGCTCCGCCTCCTCACCAACATCGTCCTCATACATGTCGACACACACGTACCGACACACAGCACACACACAGGGAATGCTCTGATAGAGGACAGGACCTACTAGCCCTTTGGAGAGACAGAGGGAGAGTTTGCCAGCACACACCAAAAACGCTATAATTATATAGGGACAACCTTATATAAGTGTTTTCCCTTATAGCATCTTTTTTATATATTTCTAACGCCAAATTAGTGCCCCCCCTCTCTGTTTTAACCCTGTTTCTGTAGTGCAGTGCAGGGGAGAGCCTGGGAGCCTTCCCTCCAGCCTTTCTGTGAGGGAAAATGGCGCTGTGTGCTGAGGAGATAGGCCCCGCCCCTTTTTCGGCGGCCTCGTCTCCCGCTCTTAACGGATTCTGGCAGGGGTTAAATATCTCCATATAGCCCCCGGAGGCTATATGTGAGGTAATTTTAGCCAAAAAAGGTTTTCATTTGCCTCCCAGGGCGCCCCCCTCCCAGCGCCCTGCACCCTCAGTGACTGCCGTGTGAAGTGTGCTGAGAGGAAAATGGCGCACAGCTGCAGTGCTGTGCGCTACCTTAAGAAGACTGAGGAGTCTTCTGCCGCCGATTCTGGACCTCTTCTCGTTTCAGCATCTGCAAGGGGGCCGGCGGCGAGGCTCCGGTGACCATCCAGGCTGTACCTGTGATCGTCCCTCTGGAGCTAATGTCCAGTAGCCAAGAAGCCAATCCATCCTGCACGCAGGTGAGTTCACTTCTTCTCCCCTAAGTCCCTCGTTGCAGTGATCCTGTTGCCAGCAGGACTCACTGTAAAATAAAAAACCTAAGCTAAACTTTTCTAAGCAGCTCTTTAGGAGAGCCACCTAGATTGCACCCTTCTCGGCCGGGCACAAAAATCTAACTGAGGCTTGGAGGAGGGTCATAGGGGGAGGAGCCAGTGCACACCACCTGATCCTAAAGCTTTACTTTTTGTGCCCTGTCTCCTGCGGAGCCGCTATTCCCCATGGTCCTTTCAGGAACCCCAGCATCCACTAGGACGATAGAGAAAGTGGGATATAGAATAACAGCTGTGTTATATACGGTACAGTATGGAGTCAGTAATAGTGGGATATAGAATAACAGCTGTGTTATATAGAGTACAGTATGGAGTCAGTAATAGTGGGATATAGAATAACAGCTGTGTTATATACAGTACAGTATGGAGTCAGTAATAGTGGGATATAGAATAACAGCTGTGTTATATACGGTACAGTATGGAGTCAGTAATAGTGGGATATAGAATAACAGCTGTGTTATATACGGTACAGTATAGAGTCAGTAATAGTGGGATATAGAATAACAGCTGTGTTATATACAGTACAGTATGGAGTCAGTAATAGTGGGATATAGAATAACAGCTGTGTTATATACGGTACAGTATGGAGTCAGTAATAGTGGGATATAGAATAACAGCTGTGTTATATACAGGACAGTATGGAGTCAGTAATAGTGGGATATAGAATAACAGCTGTGTTATATACGGTACAGTATGGAGTCAGTAATAGTGGGATATAGAATAACAGCTGTGTTATATACAGTACAGTATGGAGTCAGTAATAGTGGGATATAGAATAACAGCTGTGTTATATACAGTACAGTATGGAGTCAATAATAGTGGGATATAGAATAACAGCTGTGTTATATACGGTACAGTATGGAGTCAGTAATAGTGGGATATAGAATAACAGCTGTGTTATATACGGTACAGTATGGAGTCAGTAATAGTGGGATATAGAATAACAGCTGTGTTATATACAGTACAGTATGGAGTCAGTAATAGTGGGATATAGAATAACAGCTGTGTTATATACGGTACAGTATGGAGTCAGTAATAGTGGGATATAGAATGACAGCTGTGTTATATACGGTACAGTATAGAGTCAGTAATAGTGGGATATAGAATAACAGCTGTGTTATATACAGTACAGTATGGAGTCAGTAATAGTGGGATATAGAATAACAGCTGTGTTATATACGGTACAGTATGGAGTCAGTAATAGTGGGATATAGAATAACAGCTGTGTTATATACAGGACAGTATGGAGTCAGTAATAGTGGGATATAGAATAACAGCTGTGTTATATACGGTACAGTATGGAGTCAGTAATAGTGGGATATAGAATAACAGCTGTGTTATATACAGTACAGTATGGAGTCAGTAATAGTGGGATATAGAATAACAGCTGTGTTATATACAGTACAGTATGGAGTCAGTAATAGTGGGATATAGAATAACTGCTGTGTTATATACAGTACAGTATGGAGTCAGTAATAGTGGGATATAGAATAACAGCTGTGTTATATACAGTACAGTATGGAGTCAGTAATAGTGGAATATAGAATAACAGCTGTGTTATATACGGTACAGTATGGAGTCAGTAATAGTGGGATATAGAATAACAGCTGTGTTATATACAGTACAGTATGGAGTCAGTAATAGTGGGATATAGAATAACAGCTGTGTTATATACGGTACAGTATGGAGTCAGTAATAGTGGGATATAGAATAACAGCTGTGTTATATACAGTACAGTATGGAGTCAGTAATAGTGGGATATAGAATAACAGCTGTGTTATATACGGTACAGTATGGAGTCAGTAATAGTGGGATATAGAATAACAGCTGTGTTATATACAGTACAGTATGGAGTCAGTGACAGTGGGATATATAACACCAGCTGTGTTATATACAGTACAGTGTGGAGTCAGTAATAGTGGAATACAGAATAACAGTTGTGTTATATACAGTACAGTATGGAGTCAGTAACAGTGGGATATATAACACCAGCTGTGTTATATACAGTACAGTGTGGAGTCAGTAATAGTGGGATATAGAATAACAGTTGTGTTATATACAGTACAGTATGGAGTCAGTAACAGTGGGATATATAACACCAGCTGTGTTATATACAGTACAGTGTGGAGTCAGTAATAGTGGGATATAGAATAACAGCTGTGTTATATACAGTACAATGTGGAGTCAGTAATAGTGGGATATAGAATAACAGCTGTGTTATATACAGTACAGTATGGAGTCAGTAATAGTGGGATATAGAATAACAGTTGTGTTATATACAGTACAGTATGGAGTCAGTAATAGTGGGATATATAACACCAGCTGTGTTATATACAGTACAGTGTGGAGTCAGTAATAGTGGGATATAGAATAACAGCTGTGTTATATACAGTACAGTATGGAGTCAGTGACAGTGGAATATAGAATAACAGCTGTGTTATATACAGTACAGTATGGAGTCACTAATAGTGGGATATGGAATAACAGCTGTGGTATATACAGTACAGTGTGGAGTCAGTAATAGTGGGATATAGAATAACAGCTGTGTTATATAGAGTACAGTATGGAATCAGTAATACTGGGATATAGAATAACAGCTGTGTTATATACAGTACAGTATGGAGACAGTAATAGTGGAATATAGAATAACAGCTGTGTTATATACAGTACAGTATGGAGTCAGTAATAGTGGAATATAGAATAACAGCTGTGTTATATACAGTACAGTATGGAGTCAGTGACAGAGGGATATAGAATAACAGCTGTGTTATATACAGTACAGTATGGAGTCAGTAATAGTGGTATATAGAATAACAGTTGTGTTATATACAGTACAGTATGGAGTCAGTAATAGTGGTATATAGAATAACAGTTGTGTTATATACAGTACAGTATGGAGTCAGTAATAGTGGGATATGGAATAACAGCTGTGTTATATACAGTACAGTATGGAGTCAGTAATAGTGGAATATAGAATAACAGCTGTGTTATATACAGTACAGTATGGAGTCAGTGACAGAGGGATATAGAATAACAGCTGTGTTATATATAGTACAGTATGGAGTCAGTAATAGTGGGATATAGAATAACGGTTGTGTTATATACAGTACAGTATGGAGTCAGTAATAGTGGTATATAGAATAACAGTTGTGTTATATACAGTACAGTATGGAGTCAGTAATAGTGGGATATGGAATAACAGCTGTGTTATATACAGTACAGTATGGAGTCAGTAATAGTGGGATATAGAATAACAGTTGTGTTATATACAGTACAGTATGGAGTCAGTAATAGTGGGATATAGAATAACAGCCATGTTATATACAGTACAGTATGGAGTCAGTAATAGTGGGATATAGAATAACAGCTGTGTTATATACAGTACAGTATGGAGTCAGTAATAGTTGGATATAGAATAACAGCTGTGTTATATACAGTACAGTATGGAGTCAGTAATAGTTGGATATAGAATAACAGCTGTTTTATATACGGTACAATATGGGGTCAGTAATAGTGAGATATAGAATGACAGCTGTGTAATATACAGTACAGTACAGTATGGAGTCAGTAATAGTGGGATATAGAATAACAGCTGTGTTATATACAGTACAGTATGGAGTCAGTAATAGTTGGATATAGAATAACAGCTGTTTTATATACGGTACAATATGGGGTCAGTAATAGTGAGATATAGAATGACAGCTGTGTAATATACAGTACAGTATGGAGTCAGTAATAGTGGGATATAGAATAATAGCTGTGTTATATACAGTACAGTGTGGAGTCAGTAATAGTGGGATATAGAATAACAGCTGTGTTATACACAGTACAGTATGGAGTCAGTAATAGTGGGATATAGAATAACAGCTGTGTTATATATAGTACAGTATGGAGTCAGTAATAGTGGGATATGAAATAACAGTTGTGTTATATACGGTACAGTATGGAGTCAGTAATAGTGGGATATGGAATAACAGTAGTGTTATATACAGTACAGTATGGAGTCAGTAATAGTGAGATATAGAATAACAGTTGTGTTATATACAGTACAGTGTGGAGTCAGTAACAGTGGGATATAGAATAACAGCTGTGTTATATACAGTACAGTATGGAGTCAGTAATAGTGGAATATAGAATAACAGCTGTGTTATATACAGTACAGTATGGAGTCAGTAACAGTGGGATATAGAATAACAGCTGTGTTATATACAGTACAGTATGGAGTCAGAAACAGTGGGATATAGAATAACTGCTGTGTTATATACAGTACAGTATGGAGTCAGTAATAGTGGGATATAACAGCTGTGTTATATACAGTACAGTATGGAGTCAGTAACAGTGGGATATAGAATAACAGCTGTGTTATATACAGTACAGTATGGAGTCAGTAATAGTGAGATATAGAATAACAGTTGTGTTATATACAGTACAGTATGGAATCAGTAACAGTGGGATATAGAATAACAGTTGTGTTATATACAGTACAGTATGGAGTCAGTAATAGTGGGATATAGAATAACAGTTGTGTTATATACAGTACAGTATGGAGTCAGTAATAGTGGGATATAGAATAACAGTTGTGTTATATACAGTACAGTATGGAGTCAGTAACAGTGGGATACAGAATAACAGCTGTGTTATATACAGTACAGTGTGGAGTCAGTAATAGTGGGATATAGAATAACAGCTGTGTTATATACAGTACAGTATGGAGTCAGTAACAGTGGGATATATAATAACAGCTGTGTTATATACAGTACAGTATGGAGTCAGTAACAATGGGATATGGAATAACAGCTGTGTTATATATAGTACAGTATGGAGTCAGTAATAGTGGGATATAGAATAACAGTTGTGTTATATACAGTACAGTGTGGAGTCAGTAATAGTGGGATATAGAATAACAGCTGTGTTATATACGGTACAATATGGAGTCAGTAACAGTGGGATATAGAATACCAGCTGTGTTATATACAGTACAGTATAGAGTCAGTGACAGTGGGATATAGAATAACAGCTGTGTTATATACGGTACAGTATGGAGTCAGTAATAGTGGGATATAGAATAACAGCTGTGTTATATACAGTACAGTATGGAGTCAGTAATAGTGGGATATAGAATAACTGCTGTGTTATATACAGTACAGTATGGAGTCAGTAATAGTGGGATATAGAATAACAGCTGTGTTATATACAGTACAGTATGGAGTCAGTAATAGTGGGATATAGAATAACAGCTGTGTTATATACGGTACAGTATGGAGTCAGTAATAGTGGGATATAGAATAACAGCTGTGTTAGATACAGTACAGTATGGAGTCAGTAATAGTGGGATATAGAATAACAGCTGTGTTATATACGGTACAGTATGGAGTCAGTAATAGTGGGATATAGAATAACAGCTGTGTTATATACAGTACAGTATGGAGTCAGTAATAGTGGGATATAGAATAACAGCTGTGTTATATACGGTACAGTATGGAGTCAGTAATAGTGGGATATAGAATAACAGCTGTGTTATATACAGTACAGTATGGAGTCAGTGACAGTGGGATATATAACACCAGCTGTGTTATATACAGTACAGTGTGGAGTCAGTAATAGTGGGATATAGAATAACAGTTGTGTTATATACAGTACAGTATGGAGTCAGTAATAGTGGGATATATAACACCAGCTGTGTTATATACAGTACAGTGTGGAGTCAGTAATAGTGGGATATAGAATAACAGCTGTGTTATATACAGTACAGTGTGGAGTCAGTAATAGTGGGATATAGAATAACAGCTGTGTTATATACAGTACAGTATGGAGTCAGTAATAGTGGGATATAGAATAACAGTTGTGTTATATACAGTACAGTATGGAGTCAGTAATAGTGGGATATATAACACCAGCTGTGTTATATACAGTACAGTGTGGAGTCAGTAATAGTGGGATATAGAATAACAGCTGTGTTATATACAGTACAGTATGGAGTCAGTGACAGTGGAATATAGAATAACAGCTGTGTTATATACAGTACAGTATGGAGTCACTAATAGTGGGATATGGAATAACAGCTGTGGTATATACAGTACAGTGTGGAGTCAGTAATAGTGGGATATAGAATAACAGCTGTGTTATATAGAGTACAGTATGGAATCAGTAATACTGGGATATAGAATAACAGCTGTGTTATATACAGTACAGTATGGAGACAGTAATAGTGGAATATAGAATAACAGCTGTGTTATATACAGTACAGTATGGAGTCATTAATAGTGGAATATAGAATAACAGCTGTGTTATATACAGTACAGTATGGAGTCAGTGACAGAGGGATATAGAATAACAGCTGTGTTATATACAGTACAGTATGGAGTCAGTAATAGTGGTATATAGAATAACAGTTGTGTTATATACAGTACAGTATGGAGTCAGTAATAGTGGTATATAGAATAACAGTTGTGTTATATACAGTACAGTATGGAGTCAGTAATAGTGGGATATGGAATAACAGCTGTGTTATATACAGTACAGTATGGAGTCAGTAATAGTGGTATATAGAATAACAGTTGTGTTATATACAGTACAGTATGGAGTCAGTAATAGTGGGATATAGAATAACAGCCATGTTATATACAGTACAGTATGGAGTCAGTAATAGTGGGATATAGAATAACAGCTGTGTTATATATAGTACAGTATGGAGTCAGTAATAGTTGGATATAGAATAACAGCTGTTTTATATACGGTACAATATGGGGTCAGTAATAGTGAGATATAGAATGACAGCTGTGTAATATACAGTACAGTATGGAGTCAGTAATAGTGGGATATAGAATAATAGCTGTGTTATATACAGTACAGTGTGGAGTCAGTAATAGTGGGATATAGAATAACAGCTGTGTTATATACAGTACAGTATGGAGTCAGTAATAGTGGGATATAGAATAACAGCTGTGTTATATATAGTACAGTATGGAGTCAGTAATAGTGGGATATGAAATAACAGTTGTGTTATATACGGTACAGTATGGAGTCAGTAATAGTGGGATATGGAATAACAGTAGTGTTATATACAGTACAGTATGGAGTCAGTAATAGTGAGATATAGAATAACAGTTGTGTTATATACAGTACAGTGTGGAGTCAGTAACAGTGGGATATAGAATAACAGCTGTGTTATATACAGTACAGTATGGAGTCAGTAATAGTGGAATATAGAATAACAGCTGTGTTATATACAGTACAGTATGGAGTCAGTAACAGTGGGATATAGAATAACTGCTGTGTTATATACAGTACAGTATGGAGTCAGTAACAGTGGTATATAGAATAACAGCTGTGTTATATACAGTACAGTATGGAGTCAGTAATAGTGGGATATAGAATAATAGATGTGTTATATACAGTACAGTATGGAGTCAGTGACAGTGGGATATAGAATAACAGCTGTGTTATATATAGTACAGTATGGAATCAGTAATAGTGGGATATAGAATAACAGCTGTGTTATATACAGTACAGTATGGAGTAAGTAATAGTGGGATATAGAATAACAGCTGTGTTATACACAGTACAGCATGTAGTCAGTAATAGTGGGATATATAATAACAGCTGTGTTATATACAGTACAGTATGGAATCAGTAACAGTGGGATACAGAATAACAGCTGTGTTATATACAGTACAGTATGGAGTCAGTAATAGTGGGATATAGAATAACAGCTGTGTTATATACAGTACAGTGTGGAGTCAGTAATAGTGGGATATAGAATAACAGCTGTGTTATATACAGTACAGTATGGAGTCAGTAATAGTGGGATATAGAATAACAGCTGTGTTATATATAGTACAGTATGGAGTCAGTAATAGTTGGATATAGAATAACAGCTGTGTTATATACGGTACAGTATGGAGTCAGTAATAGTGGGATATGGAATAACAGTTGTGTTATATACAGTACAGTATGGAATTAGTAATAGTGGGATATAGAATAACAGTTGTGTTATATACAGTACAGTATGGATTCAGTAACAGTGGGATATAAAATAACAGCTGTGTTATATACAGTACAGTGTGGAGTCAGTAATAGTGGGATATAGAATAACAGCTGTGTTATATACAGTACAGTATGGAGTCAGTAACAGTGGGATATATAATAACAGCTGTGTTATATACAGTACAGTATGGAGTCAGTAACAATGGGATATGGAATAACAGCTGTGTTATATATAGTACAGTATGGAGTCAGTAATAGTGGGATATAGAATAACAGTTGTGTTATATACAGTACAGTGTGGAGTCAGTAATAGTGGGATATAGAATAACAGCTGTGTTATATACGGTACAATATGGAGTCAGTAACAGTGGGATATAGAATACCAGCTGTGTTATATACAGTACAGTATAGAGTCAGTGACAGTGGGATATAGAATAACAGCTGTGTTATATACAGTACAGTATGGAGTCAGTGACAGAGGGATATAGAATAACAGCTGTGTTATATACAGTACAGTGCGGAGTCAGTAATAGTGGGAAATGGAATAACAGCTGTGTTTTATACGGTACAGTATGGAGTTAGTAATAGTGGGATATAGAATAACAGCTGTGTTATATACAGTACAGTATGGAGTCAGTAACAGTGGGCTATAGAATAACAGCTGTGTTATATACAGTACAGCATGGAGTCAGTAACAGTGGGGTATATAACACCAGCTGTGTTATATACAGTACTGTATGGAGTCAGTAACAGTGGGATATAAAATAACAGCTGTGTTATATACGGTACAGTATGGAGTCAGTAATAGTGGAATATAGAATAACAGCTGTGTTATATACAGTACAGTATGGAGTCAGTAACAGTGGGCTATAGAATAACAGCTGTGTTATATATAGTACAGTATGGAGTCAGTAATAGTGGGATATAGAATAACAGCTGTGTTATATACAGTACAGTATGGAGTCAGTAACTGTGGGCTATAGAATAACAGCTGTGTTATATATAGTACAGTATGGAGTCAGTAACAGTGGGCTATAGAATAACAGCTGTGTTATATATAGTACAGTATGGAGTCAGTAATAGTGGGATATAGAATAACAGCTGTGTTATATACAGTACAGTATGGAGTCAGTAACAGTGGGATATGGAATAACAGCTGTGTTATATACAGTACAGTATGGAATCAGTAATAGTGGGATATAGAATAACAGCTGTGTTATATACAGTACAGTATGGAGTCAGTAACAGTGGGATATAGAATAACAGCTGTGTTATATACGGTATAGTATGGAGTCAGTAACAGTGGGATATAGAATAACAGCTGTGTTATATACGGTATAGTATGGAGTCAGTAACAGTGGGATATAGAATAACAGCTGTGTTATATACAGTACAGTATGGAGTCAGTAATAGTTGGATATAGAATAACAGCTGTTTTATATACGGTACAATATGGGGTCAGTAATAGTGAGATATAGAATGACAGCTGTGTAATATACAGTACAGTATGGAGTCAGTAATAGTGGGATATAGAATAACAGCTGTGTTATATACAGTACAGTATGGAGTCAGTAACAGTGGGATATGGAATAACAGCTGTGTTATATACAGTACAGTATGGAATCAGTAATAGTGGAATATAGAATAACAGCTGTGTTATATACAGTACAGTGCGGAGTCAGTAATAGTGGGAAATGGAATAACAGCTGTGTTATATACGGTACAGTATGGAGTTAGTAATAGTGGGATATAGAATAACAGCTGTGTTATATACAGTACAGTATGGAGTCAGTAATAGTGGGATATAGAATAACAGCTGTGTTATATACAGTACAGTATGGAGTCAGTAACAGTGGGCTATAGAATAACAGCTGTGTTATATACAGTACAGCATGGAGTCAGTAACAGTGGGGTATATAACACCAGCTGTGTTATATACAGTACTGTATGGAGTCAGTAACAGTGGGATATAAAATAACAGCTGTGTTATATACGGAACAGTATGGAGTCAGTAATAGTGGAATATAGAATAACAGCTGTGTTATATACAGTACAGTATGGAGTCAGTAACAGTGGGCTATAGAATAACAGCTGTGTTATATATAGTACAGTATGGAGTCAGTAATAGTGGGATATAGAATAACAGCTGTGTTATATATAGTACAGTATGGAGTCAGTAATAGTGGGATATAGAATAACAGCTGTGTTATATATAGTACAGTATGGAGTCAGTAATAGTGGGATATAGAATAACAGTTGTGTTATATACAGTACAGTATGGAGTCAGTAACAGTGGGATATGGAATAACAGCTGTGTTATATACAGTACAGTATGGAATCAGTAATAGTGGGATATAGAATGACAGCTGTGTAATATACAGTACAGTATGGAGTCAGTAATAGTGGGATATAGAATAACAGCTGTGTTATATACAGTACAGTATGGAGTCAGTAACAGTGGGATATGGAATAACAGCTGTGTTATATACAGTACAGTATGGAATCAGTAATAGTGGGATATAGAATGACAGCTGTGTAATATACAGTACAGTATGGAGTCAGTAATAGTGGGATATAGAATAACAGCTGTGTTATATATAGTACAGTATGGAGTCAGTAATAGTGGGATATAGAATAACAGCTGTGTTATATACAGTACAGTGTGGAGTCAGTAATACTGGGATATAGAATAACAGTTGTGTTATATATAGTACAGTATGGAGTCAGTAATAGTGGGATATAGAATAACAGATGTGTTATATACAGTACAGTATGGAGTCAGTAACAGTGGGATATGGAATAACAGCTGTGTTATATACAGTACAGTATGGAGTCAGTAATAGTTGGATATAGAATAACAGCTGTGGTATATACAGTACAGTATGGAGTCAGTAATAGTGGGATATATAATAACAGCTGTGTTATATACAGTACAGTATGGAGTCAGTAATACTGGGATATAGAATAGCAGCTGTGTTATATACAGTATGGAATCAGTAATAGTGGAATATAGAATAACAGCTGTGTTATATACAGTACAGTATGGAGTCAGTAACAGTGGGATATAGAATAACAGCTGTGTTATATACAGTACAGTATGGAGTCAGTAACAGTGGGATATGGAATAACAGCTGTGTTATATACAGTACAGTATGGAGTCAGTAACAGTGGGATATGGAATAACAGCTGTGTTATATACAGTACAGTATGGAGTCAGTAATAGTGGGATATAGAATAACAGCTGTGTTATATACAGTACAGTATGGAGTCAATAACAGTGGGATACAGAATAACAGCTGTGTTATATACAGTACAGTATGGAGTCAGTAATAGTGGGATATAGAATAACAGCTGTGTTATATACAGTACAGTATGGAATCAGTAATAGTGGTATATAGAATAACAGCTGTGTTATATACAGTACAGTATGGAGTCAGTAATAGTGCAATATAGAATGACAGCTGTGTTATATACAGAGAGTACAGAAAAATATAAATATTTTGCTACTTACTCAGGTCACACAATGTATATGTGATATATCTAGGCTCTACAAAACTGTCATGTAGAACTTCACACCTGAATCTCTTCCCCATGTCCGTTATTGTCGGGTGGAATTTCATAGTGCTAGTGACATAAAACAGGCCATTTGGTTCAGGGAGGGCGTTACTGGTGTGTGAGTCTTTTATGGTCTCATCTTCCTTGTACCATGTAACTGTGATCTGTGATGGGGAAAATGAATGAATTCTACATGACAGATCTATCTGGTCACCGACAGAGAGAGAGTTCTGTGTCCTCTGTATTCTATCCAGCACAGGACGAGCTGAAATATAACATAGTATAGTCAGTAAGGATAAGTAGAGATGAGATATCACACAGTACAGTCAGTAAGGATAAGAAGAGATGAGATATCACACAGTACAGTCAGTAAGGGTAAGAGGAGATGAGATATCACACAGTACAGTCAGTAAGGATAAGAAGAGATGAGATATCACACAGTACAGTCAGTAAGGATAAGAGGAGATGAGATATCACACAGTACAGTCAGTAAGGGTAAGAAGAGATGAGATATCATACAGTACAGTCAGTAGGGATAAGAGGAGCTGAGATATCACACAGTACAGTCAGTAAGGATAAGAGGAGATGAGATATCACACGGTGCAGTCAGTAAGGATAAGAGGAGATGAGATATCACACGGTGCAGTCAGTAAGGATAAGAGGAGATGAGATATCACACAGTACAGTCAGTAAGGATAAGAGGAGATGAGATATCACACGGTGCAGTCAGTAAGGATAAGAGGAGATGAGATATCACACAGTACAGTCAGTAAGGATAAGAGGAGATGAGATATCACACAGTACAGTCAGTAAGGATAAGAGGAGATGAGATATCACACGGTGCAGTCAGTAAGGATAAGAGGAGATGAGATATCACACAGTACAGTCAGTAAGGATAAGAGGAGATGAGATATCACACGGTGCAGTCAGTAAGGATAAGAGGAGATGAGATATCACACAGTACAGTCAGTAAGGATAAGAGGAGATGAGATATCACACAGTACAGTCAGTAAGGATAAGAGGAGATGAGATATCACACGGTGCAGTCAGTAAGGATAAGAGGAGATGAGATATCACACAGTACAGTCAGTAAGGATAAGAGGAGATGAGATATCACACGGTGCAGTCAGTAAGGATAAGAGGAGATGAGATATCACACAGTACAGTCAGTAAGGATAAGAGGAGATGAGATATCACACAGTACAGTCAGTAAGGATACCAGGAGATGAGATATCACACAGTACAGTCAGTAAGGATAAGAGGAGATGAGATATCACACAGTACAGTCAGTAAGGATAAGAGGAGATGAGATATCACACAGTACAGTCAGTAAGGATAAGAGGAGATGAGATATCACATGGTACAGTCAGTAAGGATAAGAGGAGATGAGATATCACACAGTACAGTCAGTAATGATAGGAGGAGAAGAGATATCACACAGTACAGTCAGTAAGGATAAGAGGAGATGAGATATCACACAGTACAGTCAGTAAGGATAAGAGGAGAGGAGATATCACACAGTACAGTCAGTAAGGATAAGAGGAGAGGCGATATCACACAGTACAGTCAGTGAGGATAAGAGGAGATGAGATATCACACAGTACAGTCAGTAAGGATAAGAAGAGATGAGATATCACACAGTACAGTCAGTAAGGATAAGAGGAGATGAGATATCACCATGTATAATTGATAAGCTATAGTGGCCAGACACTGTGCCAGCATCATAGTTAACATTTGGCAAATACACATTTTAATTATATATATACAGTTTCGGGCACTCATGCTATCCATAGATAAGAGGATTTTAATTACCTACTCGTATTATTATTACATTTTATTTCTAAGGTGCCACAAGTGTTTTGCAGCGTCATACAGAGGACAGTACAAGGAGACAAAACTTAGCATTACAGTAAATAAATAACAGAAATAGAGTACAGGTAACAGAGAGCAGCACAATTCTCAATACATAATACAGCTAAGATGTAAGTAGCAAGGGAGTGATCATCGTACTACTAGGGGCTGATGGCCATAGATGGAGATGAGCTTTTACTAGCAGAATAAACGCGGAGTAGGGGAGAGCTGCGAGTGAAATGTGTCGAGAAGAGGGCTTAGATAACAAGAGGAAAGAGGGTCCTGCTCTGAAGAGCTAACAATCTACTGTTAAATCCTTTTCACCGAGTACATAAGGGATACTAAGGACACTTAGTACGATGGGGTATAGATGGGGTCCAAAGGAGCAGGTGCACTTTAAATTTCTTCAACAGGGTGTGCTGGCTACTCCCCTCTATGCCCTCCCCCGCAGCCCAGTCTAGGAAAACTGTGCCCGAAGGAGATGGACATACTTGAGAAGGAAACATGACAAATACAATAGGTGGTGATATTAACGAACCAGCACACAGCAGAACAAACGCACTAGCAACAGCTAGTGAAACTAGAAAACAGCAACAGCTGCATAACCAACATCACATAAGAACAATAACTTGCAGGAAGGCAAAGCACAGAGGCGGACGCCCAGTATCCCTTATGGACTCTATCATCCATAAGGGATACTGGGGACACTATGGCCCTCATTCCGAGTTGTTCGCTCGCTAGCTAGTTTTAGCAGCCGTGCAAACGCATAGTCGCCGCCCACGGGGGAGTGTATTTTCGCTTTGCAGGAGTGCGATCGCTTGTGCAGCAGAGCGCCTGAAAACACATTTTGTGCAAAACACGACCAGCCCTGTAGTTACTTATTCTGTGCAATGATTGCTGCGACGAGTGACGTGGTATTGACGTCAGATACCCGCCCAGCAAACGCCCGACCACGCCTGTGTTTTTCCAAACACTCCCAGAAAACGGTCAGTTGCCACCCAGAAACTCCCACTTCCTATCAATCTCCTTGCGTTCGGCACAGCGACTGAAAACATCGCTAGAACCTGTGCAAAACCACGATGCTCTTTGTACCCGTATGCCACACGTGTGCATTGTGGTGCATATGCATACGCAGTTTTGCAGTTTTTTTTACTGATCGCTACGCAGCGAACAGTGGCAGCTAGCGATCAACTCGGAATGAGGGCCTTAGTATGATGGGGACGTCCCAAAGCTCCCAGAACAGGTGGGAACATGCTGAGATGCCTGCAGCACCGTACGTCCAAACTGGACATCCTCAGTAGTCAGGGTATCAAACCTGTAAAATTTTACAAACGTGTTTGTCCCTGACCAGGTGGCGGCCCGGCACAGTTGCAAGGCTGAGACACCACGGGCAGCCGCCCAGGAAGAACTCACAGACCTGGTATAGTGGGCCTTGACAGACCGAGGAATAGGCAAGGCAGCCGAAGCGTAGGCCTGTTGAATAGTAAGCCTAATCCAACAGGCAATAGACTGTTTTGAAGCAGCACAAAGAGGGAATCTGATTTTCGGACAGTAGCAGTCCTCTTGACGTAAATCCTCAGGGCTCGCACCACATCCAAGGACTCAGGATTTGAGGAAATGCCCGAAGCTGCTGGAACCACAATAGGCTGATTTAGGTGGAATGCAGAAACCACCTTAGGCAGGAACTGTTGTCGAGTCCTGAGTTCTGCTCTATACTCTTGAAAGACCAGGTAGGGACTCCTACAGGACAAAGCGCCAAGTTCTGAAACGTGCCTAGCGGAAGCTCCTGGCCGGAGCATGACCGTTTTCCACATAAGGTACTTGTCCTCCACTGACATCAGAGGTTCAAACCAAGAGGACTGTAGAAAAGTCAGAACAACGTGTAGATCCCAAGGTGCCGTGGGTGGCACAAAAGGAGGCTGGATGTGAAGGACACCCTGCAGGAATGTCTGTACCTCAGGCAAAGCAGCCAATTTCTTCTGAAAGACAATGGACAAGGCCGAGATCTGAACCTTAGAGCCCAACCTCAGGCCCATATCCACACCAGCCTGTAAGAAACGCAAAAAGCGCCCAGGTTGAAATCCGCAAGTGGATATTTTCGGCCCTCACACCAGGATATGTATAGTTTCCAGATATGGTGGTAATGCTTTGACGTGACAGCTTTCCTGGCTTGAATCATGGTTGCAATAACCTTACCCGGAATTCCCTTCTCAGCTAGAAGGTTCCGCTCAACCACCATGCCGTTGAACGAAGCCGCCGTAAGCCCGGGTAGACAAATGGCATTTACAGAAGAAGATCCTTCCGAAGTGGCAGGGGCCAGGGGTCTTCTATTGCCATGGCCAGAAGATCCGCATACCAAACCCTTTAAAGCCAGCCGGGGGCAATGAGAATTGCCTGAACTCCCTCTCTTCTGATTCTTTTTAGAACCCTAGGAAGCAACGGAATTGGAGGAAAGAGGTACACCTGCCGGTAAACCCATGGCGTTGCCATTGCGTCCACTGTCGCTGCCAGAGGGCCCTCATCCTGGAACAATAGCACTGAAGCTTGTTGTTGAGCCGAGAGGCCATCAGATCGATCTGTGGACAGCCCCACTGATCTGTTATCAGTCAAAATACCTGCGGGTGGAGACCCCACTCTCCTGGGTGAAGGTCGCGATGACAAAGGAAGTCCGCCTCCCAGTTGTCTACTCCTGGAATTAATATGGCTGATACCGCCGTTGCATTCCTTTCAACCCAGAGGAGAATCTTGGATACCTCCCGCATGCAGGCCCTGCTCTTCGTCCCTCCTTGCCGATTGACGTAAGCCCCCGCCGTGGCATTGTCTGATTGAATTTGAATGGCTTGACCTTGGAGCAGATGAGAAGCCTGCAGCAGAGCGCTGTATATTGCTCTGAATTCCAGTATGTTTATAGGAAGGCAGGCTTCGAGGCTTGACCACCTGCCCTGAAACTGTGCCCCTTGGGTGACCGCTCCCCAGGCAGAAGGCTCGCGTCCGTGGTCAAGAGAATCCAATCCTGGATTACGAAGCTCCGCCCCTCAAAGAGGATGGAGGGTTTCAACCACCACAGGAAAGAAATCCTGGCCTGCGGTGAGAGACGTATGACCCGGTGCATCTGCAGATGCGAACCCGACCACTTCTTCAGGAGATCCAGTTGGAATGTCCTTGCATGGAATCTGCCAAATTGAATGGCCTCAAAGGAGGCCACAATCTTTCCCATCAGACGGGTGCAAAGATGTACCGAGACCCTGTCTGGCTGCAGAACTGCCCGAACCAACTCCTGAAGTGCCTTTGCCTTGTCTGCAGGAAGGAAGACCTTCTGAGTGACCGTGTCCAGGATCATTCCGAGGAACTGGAGATGCTGGATTGAGATGAGATATCACACAGTGCAGTCAGTAAGGATAAGAGGAGATGAGATATCACACAGTACAGTCACTATGGATAAGAGGAGATGAGATATCACACAGTACAGTCAGTAAGAATAAGAGGAGAAGAGATATCACACAGTACAGTCAGTAAGGATAAGAGGAGATGAGATATCACACAGTACAGTCAGTAAGGATAAGAAGAGATGAGATATCACACAGTACAGTCAGTAAGGGTAAGAAGAGATGAGATATCATACAGTACAGTCAGTAGGGATAAGAGGAGCTGAGATATCACACAGTACAGTCAGTAAGGATAAGAGGAGATGAGATATCACACAGTACAGTCAGTAAGGATAAGAGGAGATGAGATATCACACGGTACAGTCAGTAAGGATAAGAGGAGATGAGATATCACACGGTGCAGTCAGTAAGGATAAGAGGAGATGAGATATCACACAGTACAGTCAGTAAGGATAAGAGGAGATGAGATATCACACAGTACAGTCAGTAAGGATAACAGGAGATGAGATATCACACAGTACAGTCAGTAAGGATAAGAGGAGATGAGATATCACACAGTACAGTCAGTAAGGGATAAGAGGAGATGAGATATCACACAGTACAGTCAGTAAGGATAAGAGGAGATGAGATATCACACAGTGCAGTCAGTAAGGATAAGAGGAGATGAGATATCACACAGTACAGTCACTATGGATAAGAGGAGATGAGATATCACACAGTGCAGTCAGTAAGGATAAGAGGAGATGAGATATCACAAAGTACAGTCACTATGGATAAGAGGAGATGAGATATCACACAGTACAGTCAGTAAGAATAAGAGGAGAAGAGATATCACACAGTACAGTCAGTAAGGATAAGAGGAGATGAGATATCACACAGTACAGTCAGTAAGGATAAGAGGAGATGAGATATCACACAGTACAGTCAGTAAGGATAAGAGGAGATGAGATATCACACAGTACAGTCAGTAAGGATAAGAGGAGATGAGATATCACATGGTGCAGTCAGTAAGGATAAGAGGAGA
This sequence comes from Pseudophryne corroboree, assembly GCF_028390025.1. Lineage (NCBI taxonomy): Eukaryota > Metazoa > Chordata > Amphibia > Anura > Myobatrachidae > Pseudophryne > Pseudophryne corroboree. Next base: position 42,971,341 of record NC_086454.1, on the reverse strand, counting down.
TGAGATATCACACAGTACAGTCAGTAAGGATAAGAGGAGATGAGATATCACACAGTACAGTCAGTAAGGATAAGAGGAGATGAGATATCATACGGTACAGTCAGTATGGACAAGAGGAGATGAGATATCACACAGTACAGTCAGTAAGGATAAGAGGAGATGAGATATCACACAGTACAGTCAGTAAGGATAAGAGGAGATGAGATATCACACAGTACAGTCAGTAAGGGTAAGAGGAGATGAGCTATCACACAGTACAGTCAGTAAGAATAAGAGGAGATGAGATATCACACAGTACAGTCAGTGAGGATAAGAGGAGATGAGATATCACACAGTACAGTCAGTGAGGATAAGAGGAGATGAGATATCACACAGTACAGTCAGTAAGGATAAGAGGAGATGAGATATCACACAGTACAGTCAGTAAGGATAAGAGGAGATGAGATATCACACAGTACAGTCAGTAAGGATAAGAGGAGATGAGATATCACATGGTACAGTCAGTAAGGATAAGAGGAGATGAGATATCACACAGTACAGTCAGTAATGATAGGAGGAGAAGAGATATCACACAGTACAGTCAGTAAGGATAAGAGGAGATGAGATATCACACAGTACAGTCAGTAAGGATAAGAGGAGATGAGATATCACACAGTACAGTCAGTAAGGATAAGAGGAGAGGCGATATCACACAGTACAGTCAGTGAGGATAAGAGGAGATGAGATATCACACAGTACAGTCAGTAAGGATAAGAAGAGATGAGATATCACACAGTACAGTCAGTAAGGATAAGAGGAGATGAGATATCACCATGTATAATTGATAAGCTATAGTGGCCAGACACTGTGCCAGCATCATAGTTAACATTTGGCAAATACACATTTTAATTATATATATACAGTTTCGGGCACTCATGCTATCCATAGATAAGAGGATTTTAATTACCTACTCGTATTATTATTACATTTTATTTCTAAGGTGCCACAAGTGTTTTGCAGCGTCATACAGAGGACAGTACAAGGAGACAAAACTTAGCATTACAGTAAATAAATAACAGAAATAGAGTACAGGTAACAGAGAGCAGCACAATTCTCAATACATAATACAGCTAAGATGTAAGTAGCAAGGGAGTGATCATCGTACTACTAGGGGCTGATGGCCATAGATGGAGATGAGCTTTTACTAGCAGAATAAACGCGGAGTAGGGGAGAGCTGCGAGTGAAATGTGTCGAGAAGAGGGCTTAGATAACAAGAGGAAAGAGGGTCCTGCTCTGAAGAGCTAACAATCTACTGTTAAATCCTTTTCTCCGAGTACATAAGGGATACTAAGGACACTTAGTACGATGGGGTATAGATGGGGTCCAAAGGAGCAGGTGCACTTTAAATTTCTTCAACAGGGTGTGCTGGCTACTCCCCTCTATGCCCTCCCCCGCAGCCCAGTCTAGGAAAACTGTGCCCGAAGGAGATGGACATACTTGAGAAGGAAACATGACAAATACAATAGGTGGTGATATTAACGAACCAGCACACAGCAGAACAAACGCACTAGCAACAGCTAGTGAAACTAGAAAACAGCAACAGCTGCATAACCAACATCACATAAGAACAATAACTTGCAGGAAGGCAAAGCACAGAGGCGGACGCCCAGTATCCCTTATGGACTCTATGATCCATAAGGGATACTGGGGACACTATGGCCCTCATTCCGAGTTGTTCGCTCGCTAGCTAGTTTTAGCAGCCGTGCAAACGCATAGTCGCCGCCCACGGGGGAGTGTATTTTCGCTTTGCAGGAGTGCGATCGCTTGTGCAGCAGAGCGCCTGAAAACACATTTTGTGCAAAACACGACCAGCCCTGTAGTTACTTATTCTGTGCAATGATTGCTGCGACGAGTGACGTGGTATTGACGTCAGATACCCGCCCAGCAAACGCCCGACCACGCCTGTGTTTTTCCAAACACTCCCAGAAAACGGTCAGTTGCCACCCAGAAACTCCCACTTCCTATCAATCTCCTTGCGTTCGGCACAGCGACTGAAAACATCGCTAGAACCTGTGCAAAACCACGATGCTCTTTGTACCCGTATGCCACACGTGTGCATTGTGGTGCATATGCATACGCAGTTTTGCAGTTTTTTTTACTGATCGCTACGCAGCGAACAGTGGCAGCTAGCGATCAACTCGGAATGAGGGCCTTAGTATGATGGGGACGTCCCAAAGCTCCCAGAACAGGTGGGAACATGCTGAGATGCCTGCAGCACCGTACGTCCAAACTGGACATCCTCAGTAGTCAGGGTATCAAACCTGTAAAATTTTACAAACGTGTTTGTCCCTGACCAGGTAGCGGCCCGGCACAGTTGCAAGGCTGAGACACCACGGGCAGCCGCCCAGGAAGAACTCACAGACCTGGTATAGTGGGCCTTGACAGACCGAGGAATAGGCAAGGCAGCCGAAGCGTAGGCCTGTTGAATAGTAAGCCTAATCCAACAGGCAATAGACTGTTTTGAAGCAGCACAAAGAGGGAATCTGATTTTCGGACAGTAGCAGTCCTCTTGACGTAAATCCTCAGGGCTCGCACCACATCCAAGGACTCAGGATTTGAGGAAATGCCCGAAGCTGCTGGAACCACAATAGGCTGATTTAGGTGGAATGCAGAAACCACCTTAGGCAGGAACTGTTGTCGAGTCCTGAGTTCTGCTCTATACTCTTGAAAGACCAGGTAGGGACTCCTACAGGACAAAGCGCCAAGTTCTGAAACGTGCCTAGCGGAAGCTAAGGCCAGGAGCATGACCGTTTTCCACATAAGGTACTTGTCCTCCACTGACATCAGAGGTTCAAACCAAGAGGACTGTAGAAAAGTCAGAACAACGTGTAGATCCCAAGGTGCCGTGGGTGGCACAAAAGGAGGCTGGATGTGAAGGACACCCTGCAGGAACGTCTGTACCTCAGGCAAAGCAGCCAATTTCTTCTGAAAGACAATGGACAAGGCCGAGATCTGAACCTTAGAGCCCAACCTCAGGCCCATATCCACACCAGCCTGTAAGAAACGCAAAAAGCGCCCAGGTTGAAATCCGCAAGTGGATATTTTCGGCCCTCACACCAGGATATGTATAGTTTCCAGATATGGTGGTAATGCTTTGACGTGACAGCTTTCCTGGCTCGAATCATGGTTGCAATAACCTTACCCGGAATTCCCTTCTCAGCTAGAAGGTTCCGCTCAACCACCATGCCGTTGAACGAAGCCGCCGTAAGCCCGGGTAGACAAATGGCATTTACAGAAGAAGATCCTTCCGAAGTGGCAGGGGCCAGGGGTCTTCTATTGCCATGGCCAGAAGATCCGCGTACCAAACCCTTTAAAGCCAGCCGGGGGCAATGAGAATTGCCTGAACTCCCTCTCTTCTGATTCTTTTTAGAACCCTAGGAAGCAACGGAATTGGAGGAAAGAGGTACACCTGCCGGTAAACCCATGGCGTTGCCATTGCGTCCACTGTCGCTGCCAGAGGGCCCTCATCCTGGAACAATAGCACTGAAGCTTGTTGTTGAGCCGAGAGGCCATCAGATCGATCTGCGGACAGCCCCACTGATCTGTTATCAGTCAAAATACCTGCGGGTGGAGACCCCACTCTCCTGGGTGTAGGTCGCGATGACAAAGGAAGTCCGCCTCCCAGTTGTCTACTCCTGGAATGAATATGGCTGATACCGCCGTTGCATTCCTTTCAACCCAGAGGAGAATCTTGGATACCTCCCGCATGCAGGCCCTGCTCTTCGTCCCTCCTTGCCGATTGACGTAAGCCCCCGCCGTGGCATTGTCTGATTGAATTTGAATGGCTTGACCTTGGAGCAGATGAGAAGCCTGCAGCAGAGCGCTGTATATTGCTCTGAATTCCAGTATGTTTATAGGAAGGCAGGCTTCGAGGCTTGACCACCTGCCCTGAAACTGTGCCCCTTGGGTGACCGCTCCCCAGGCAGAAGGCTCGCGTCCGTGGTCAAGAGAATCCAATCCTGGATTACGAAGCTCCGCCCCTCAAAGAGGATGGAGGGTTTCAACCACCACAGGAAAGAAATCCTGGCCTGCGGTGAGAGACGTATGACCCGGTGCATCTGCAGATGCGAACCCGACCACTTCTTCAGGAGATCCAGTTGGAATGTCCTTGCATGGAATCTGCCAAATTGAATGGCCTCAAAGGAGGCCACAATCTTTCCCATCAGACGGGTGCAAAGATGTACCGAGACCCTGTCTGGCTGCAGAACTGCCCGAACCAACTCCTGAAGTGCCTTCGCCTTGTCTGCAGGAAGGAAGACCTTCTGAGTGACCGTGTCCAGGATCATTCCGAGGAACTGGAGATGCTGGATTGGCTCCAGGTGGGATTTTTGAAAATTCAGAATCCAACCGTGGTGTGACAACAGGGATGTCATGCGGCAGATGCTGTCCAGCAGTAGTTCCTTTGATCTTGATTTGATCAGCAGATCCTCCAGGTAGGAGACAATGTTCATGCCCTGAATCCTGAGTTGGAACATCATTTTCACCATCACTTTGGTGAAGACCCTTGGGGCTGTGGATAGGCCGAAGGGTAGAGCCTGGAACTGGTAGTGTTCCTCCAACAGAGCAAACTTGAGGTAGGCCTGATGAAGCGGCCATATTGGAATATGGAGGTAGGCATCCTTTATGTGCAGAGAGACCAAGAACTCCCCCTCCTCCAGACATGAGATAACTGCTCTCAAAGACTCCATTTTGAACCGGAAAAACCCCAGCTATGCTTTTAACGATTTGAGGTTCAAAATGGGCCTCACTGAACCGTCTGGTTTTGGTACCACAAAAAGTCTGGAATAGTATCCCTCGCCTTGTTGCTGAAGTGGCACAGGAACAATGACATGGGTCTGAGCTAACTTTTGAATGGCCTCCTGTAGCGTGAGGCGCATGGTTTCTGAAGCCGGTAAACCCGACTTGAAAAACCTGTGAGTCGGAGAACTTTCGAACTCTAGTTTGTAGTCCTGGGAGATCAGGTCTTTTACCAAGGCATCCTGGCAGGAGCTGTTCCAAATGGAGATGAAGAATCTCAGACAAGCTTTCACACTGAGATTCCCCTGGAGCGGAGGGACACCGTCATGCGGAGGGTTTTAAGGAGACAGAGCTGACGCCCTGATCCTGAGACCCAGTGGTGGCAGTTTTACGTGTTACCTCTGGAGCCTCGTGATACATTTGAGGCACTTCTTGCCTTACTCCTAAAGCATGCTGTCCGAAAGGACTGCAATGAAGGCCCAGTGTAAGAACGTCTAGCCGATGGAGCAGCAGAGGGGAGGTACGTGGACTTTTCAGCAGTAGCCTTAGAAATCCAGGTATCTAATTCACATCCGCACAGCCAATCACCTGTGAAGGGCAAAGCTTCCACACTCGTTTTAGACTCCGTGTCCGCCACCCACGCAACCACAATGCTCTTCATGCAGAAACCACCATGGTAGAGGTACGGGTATTTGTAATGCCAATTCCTTTCATGGTATCACAGAGGAAGCGGGCAGAATCTTGGATGTGCTGAATCTGCGTCACCATATCAGCCAGGGACTTATCCCAGTGAGGCCCTCCTGAAGATTACCAGCCCAAGTATGTATGGCATGAGTCACGCAACAACCTGCAATAACAGGTCATCGGGAGGCTCCTGCTGCAACATAAAATAGGATTTTAATTACCTACTGGTAAATCCTTTTCTCGTAGTCCGTAGAGGATACTGGGGTCCACATTAGTACCATGGGGTATAGACGGGTCCACTAGGAGCGTTGGGCACTTTAAGAAATTATTAGTGTGTGCTGGCTCCTCCCTCTAAGCCCCTCCTACCAGACTCAGTCTAGAAACTGTGCCCAAGCAGACGGACATACCTTGAGAGAAGGCTGTAAAGGACAGTGGTGAGATTTGAACCAGCACACACAAACCATGAGGAAAGCCATGCTAACCCAACTTGAACAGGAACAGCAACAGCTGAACCAACAACAATACTTAACCAAGCAACTGTGCAGAAAACACAAAGCACTGGGCGGGCACCCAGTATCCTCTACAGACTACAAGAAAAGGTTTACTGGTAGGTAATTAAAATCCTATTTTCTCTTACGTTCTAGAGGATACTGGGTCCACATTAGTACCATGGGGATGTACCAAAGCTCCCAAACCAGGTGGGAGAGTGTGGAGATTCCTGCAGAACTGATTGAAATTGAAGGTCCTCAGCGGCCAAAGTATTGAACTTGTAGAACTTAGCAAAAGTGATCGAACCCGACCAAGTAGCTGCTCGGCAGAGCTGTAAAGCCGAGACACCTCGGGCAGCCGCCCAGGAAGAACCCACTGACCTAGTAGAGTGGGCCTGTACAGATCTTGGAACCGGCAAACCTGCCGTAGAGAAAGCATGCTGGATAGTAAGCCTGATCCAGCGAGCAATAGAATGCTTTGAAGCAGGACACCTAATTTTATTGGGGTCATAGAGAACAAACAGCCAGTCCGACTTTCTGTGACGAGCTGTACGCTTCACATAAATCTGCAAAGCCCTCACAACATCTAAGGACTTTGAGGTAGAAGAAGTGTCGGTAACCACCGGAACAATAATAGGTTGGTTGATAGGAAACGCAAACACCACCTTTGGAAGAAATTACTGACGAGTTCTGAGTTCCGCTCTATCCTCATGAAAAATCAAATAGGGGCTCTTGTGAGACAATGCGCCCAGTTCCGACACCCGCCTGGCTGAAGTCAGGGCCAACAGTGTGACAGTCTTCCACGTAAGAAACTTTACGTCCACCTCCTGTAAGGGCTCAAATCATTCTGATTGGAGGAACTGCAACACCACGTTGAGATCCCAAGGTGACGTGGAAGGCACAAAGGGCAGTTGGATGTGCAGAACACCCTTCAACAACGTCTGAACCTCAGGGAGGGAAGTCAATTGTTTCTGGAAGAAAATGGATAAGGCTGAAATCTGGACTTTTATGGAGCCCAGGCTTAGGGCCCACATCCACACCTCACTGCAGAAAAAACAGAAAACGTTCCAGTTAAAATTCCACCGCAGGAAATTTCCTGTTCTCACACCAAGAGACGTATTTTTTTCAAATACGGTGGTAATGCTTAGATGTTACCCCTTTTTTGGCTTGGATCAAAGTCGGAATAACCTTTTCCGGGATTCTTTTCCGGGCTAGAATTTGACGCTCAACTTCCATGCCGTCAAACGTAGCCGTGGTAAGTCTTGCTAGACGAACGGTCCCTGTTGCAGGAGAACCTCTCAAAGAGGTAGAGGCCATGGATCCTCCAGGAGCATGTCCAGTAGATCCGCGTACCAAGCCCATCTTGGCCAGTCCAGAGCAATGAGAGTTGCTTGAACCTTTGCCCTTTTTATTCTTTTTAAGAATCTTTGGGATCAATGGAAGTGGCGGAAACACATACACCATCTGGTAGACCCATGGAGACGCCAGAGCGTCCACCGCCACTGCCTGTGGGTCCCTCGACCTGGAACAATACCGCTGGAGTTTCTTGTTTAGAAGAGAGGCCATCATGTCGATTTGTGGAATGCCCCACCGACATGTCAAGCACCCGAACACCTCCCGGTGGAAGCCCCACTCTCCTGGGTAGAGGTTATGTCTGCTGAGGAAGTCTGCTTCCCAGTTGTCTACCCCCAGAATGAAGATTGCCGACAACGCCACCGCGTGTCTTTCTGCCCAGAGGAGAATTCTTGTGACCTCTGACATTGCTGCTCTGCTCTTTGTTCCGCCTTGTCAGTTTATGTATGTTACTGCCGTCACATTGTCCGACTGAACTTGAATGGCTTGATCTTGAAGAAGATGTGATGCCTGTAGAAGGGCGTTGTATATGGCCCTTAGTTCCAGAATGTTGATTGGAAGAATGGTTTCCTGACTTGACCATTTTCCTTGGAACCAGTTTCCCCGGGGTGACTGCTCCCCAACCTCTGAGGCTTGCGTCTGTGGTTAGCAGAACCCAATTTTGAATCCCGTACCTTCGGCCCTCGGTCAGGTGAGAAGTCTGAATCCACCATAGAAGAGAAATCCTGGCTTTTGGCGACAAACATATCCTCTGGTGCATGTGAAGATGCAATCAGGACCATTTGTCTATCAGATCCAGCTGGAAGGGCCTTGTGTGAAACCTTCCGAACTGTAGCGCCTCGTAGGCGGGCTACCATCTTCCCCAGAAGGCGAATGCAAAGATGCACCGATATCCGGGTTGGTTTCAAGACACCCCGCACCATCGACTGTATTACCAATGCCTTTTCCAATGGAAGGAATACCTTCTGTGCCTCCATATCCAGTATCATCCCCAGGAACGGAAGCCTCTGTGTTAGTTCCAGGTGAGTTTTTGGGAGGTTCAGAATCCACCCGTGATGCCGGAGTAGTCGAGTTGAGAGGGCAATGTTGTCTAACAACCTCTCCCTGGATGGTGCCTTGATCAGCAGGCAGTCCAAGTACGGAATTATGTTATGTGACAGGGCTGCATCCCCTCCACTTAAGTCCTCCTCTGGGTCTGACACATCATCATCAGTGTCAGCCTGCAAGATTTGGGCCAGTGTACGCTTTTGTGGACAAATGGCAAGGGACTGAGACGCTGGTATGGGACTGAATCTCTATTCATCAGGTCATCCACAGACTGTCTTAATTGTTGCGTCTCTTTCTCATTATGGGACAATTTAGTAGAAATATTTGAGATCATCCCTTTTAGAGAATCCAACCATGCTGGTTTGGATCCACTAGCCTGAGAATGTGTACTATCCTGAGTACATTGTAGTGATCCCCCTGGGGAAGAAAAATACTCTGCAGTGCATGAAACACACTCACGGACCGGCGCCTAATTAGAGAGAAACAACGCCGCCGGAGAGTGGAGACTGAGTGGCAGGACAAGCGCATGCTGCGCTCTCCTCCCCTCAAAGGCAGCAGACTGAGGAGAGCAGTAGCGCGGCGGTGAGCAGCACATGGGGGGGCGCAGTGTGGGGACATGTGTATCTTACACTGGGGGCTTATCTGGCACTGGGGGGACGTGTATCTGGCACTGGAGGCATAACTGGCACTGGGGGGACATGTGTTTCTGGCACTGGGAGCATATCTGGCACTGGGGGGATGTGTATCTGGCACTGGGGGCATATCTGGCACTGGGGGGACATGTGTATCTGGCACTGGGGGCATATCTGGCACTGGGGGGACATGTGTATCTGGCACTGGGCATATCTGGCACTAGGGAGACGTGTAGCTGGCAGTGGGGGCATATCTGGCACTGGGGAGACGTGTAGCTGACAATGGGGGCATATTTGGCACTGGGGGCATATCTGGCACTGGGGGGACATGTGTATCTGGCAGTGGGGAGACGTGTAGCTAGCAGTGGGGTATCTGGCACTGGGGGGACATGTGTATCTGGCACTGGGGGCATATCTGGCACTGGGGGGGGGGGGGGGGGGGCATGTGTACCTGGCACTGGGATCATATCTGGCACTAGGGGCATATCTGGCACTGGGGGGACATGTGTATCTGGCACTGTGGGCATATCTGGCACTGTTGGCATATTTGGCACTGGGGGATGTGTGTATCTGGCACTGGGGGAATATCTGGCACTGGGGGCACAGGTATATCTTACACTGGGGGCATATCTGGCACTGGGGAGATGTGTATATGGCAGTGGGGGCCAATCTGGCACTATGGGGACATATATGTATCTGTCACTGTGGGGGCATACATGTATCTGGCACTGTGGAGGAAAATATGTATCTGGCACTATGGAGACATATATGTATCTGCCACTGTGGGGACATATATGTATCTGGCACTGTGGGGACATATATGTATCTGGCACTGTGGGGACATATATGTATCTGGCACTATGGGGACATATATGTATCTGGCACTGTGGGGCATATATGTATCTGGCGCTGTGGAGGAATAATAGGATTTTAATTACCTACCGGTAAATCCTTTTCTCGTAGTCCGTAGAGGATGCTGGGGTCCACATTAGTACCATGGGGTATAGACGGGTCCACCAGGAGCCACTGGCACTTTAAGAGTTTAATAGTGTGGGCTGGCTCCTCCCTCTATGCCCCTCCTACCAGACTCAGTCTAGAAACTGTGCCCGAGGAGACGGACATACTACGAGAGAAGGATTATACACAGATAGTGGTGAGATTCACACCAGCTCACACATGCAAGGCACATCAAGCTAACGAGCTTGAAAAACTTCAGCAACAGCTGAAACATTACTTACCCAGTAATAATGCAGTACATAACAACAAAGTTGTACTGAACCAGATAACAACTGTAGGAAAACGACTACGGACTACGAGAAAAGGATTTACTGGTAGGTAATTAAAATCCTATTTTCTCTTACGTCTTAGAGGATGCTGGGGTCCACATTAGTACCATGGGGATGTACCAAAGCTCCCAGAACGGGAGGGAGAGCGCGAAGGCTCCTGCAAAACTGATTGACTGAACTTCAGATCATCAGAGGCCAAAGTATTGAACTTGTAGAACTTTGCAAACGTGTTCGACCCAGACCAAGTCGCTGCTCGGCAAAGTTGCAATGCCAAGACACCCCGGGCAGCCGCCCAGGAAGACCCCACCTTACGAGTAGAGTGGGCCTTGACAGACGTAGGACACGGCAATCCCACCATAGAATACGCATGCTGGATAGTGAACCTGATCTAGTGAGAGATCGTCTGCTTAGAAGCAGGACAACCAATTTTCTTGGGATCATAAAGGACAAAAAGAGAGTCCAATTTTCTGTGAGGAGCAGTCCTCTTCACATAGATCTTCAGAGCCCTTACAACATCCAAGGACTTTGATGTAATTGAGGAGTCAGTAGCAACTGGCACCACAATAGGTTGGTTGATATGAATTGCCGACTCAATCTTCGGTTGACCTCTACCTCTTGCAGAGGTTCAAACCAGTCCGACTGGAGAAACTGCAACACCACGTTAAGATCCCATGGCGCCATAGGCGGTACAAACAGGGCCGGCACTACCACTAGGCAGCTTTAGGCAGCTGCCTATGGGCGGCGACCACTGGAGGGCAGCACCGCACACTGAATGAAAGCTAGAACGCTTTCTTTATCACCCTGCCTCGCCTCAGTTAAGCCAAGCTCCTCCTCTTCTTTAAGAGACAAGTCGAAGAGCAGCCAGAGATGTTGTGGGCGCCCACCGAGTCTGTGTTCAATGTGAGTCAGTGAATAATGCATCGATTCCTTTCTAAACACTGTCTGTCCTTACTCCTGTTTCTGCAATCCTGCCGCCCCCCACCTCCGCCGATAGCATAGCACCCACCCGGCATAGATATACCTGGCCACATAGTGGAATGCCCCCAACCGTTTTTAGGCTCCCGAGTCCGGCATATTACCAGCTGGCAGCTCCCCCCGTTATTGGCTCCCGTGTCATGTTGCCCGCTATCCCCCCCCCCCCCCCCCCCCCCTGCGATTGGGCTCCTCAATGTTACTCGCTCCCCTCACGCATATCTCCACCCCCTCCCCCCCCGCAATTGGTCTCCCGCTCCCCCCCCCCAGAGGTATCTGCCAGTAACTAGTGTCTATATCAGTTAGGGGGTGTCTGTCAGTAAGTATGTATGTGCCAACAAGTGATGTCTGTGTCAGTAAGTGGTGGTAGTGTATCTGTGTCAGTAAGTGTGTATGTGTCAGCGGAATCTGTGTCAGTAAGCGTGTCTTTTTTTACATATTTTTTTTTTAGGGGACGATCTCTTTTTGACAGCTGTGGAACTTCTAAGAAGCCACTGCCGCACTTTTACCTGAGGGGCGGGTGGGTGTGTGTAGTGTGAGAGGGGGGGGGGGGGGGGGGGGGGAAGCAGCAGGCAGAAGTTTTGCCTAGGGTGCCGAGAAGCCTTGCACCGGCCCTGGGTACAAAGGGAGGCCGGATGTGCAGAACTCCCTTCAAAAAGGTCTGAACCTCAGGGAGGGCATCCAATTGTTTCTGGAAGAAAATGGATAGGGCGAAATCTGGACCTTCACAGGTCCCAGCCTCAGGCCCATATCCACTCCTGCCTGTAGGAAGAGGAGAAACCGTCTCAGTTGAAACTCCACCGTAGGAAACCTCTTGGACTCACTCCAAGACACATATTTTTTACAAATACAATGGTAATGTTTAGACATTACTCCTTACCTAGCCTGTATCAGGGTAGGAATAACCTTGTTCGGAATGCCCTTCCGAGCAAGAATCTGGCGTTCAACCTCCATGCCGTCAAACGTAGCCCTGGTAAGTCCTGATAGGCGAACGGCCCCTGCTGCAGCAGGTCCTCTCGAAGAGGAAGGGGCCTCGGCTCTTCTTGTAGTAGATCCAGAAGGTCCGCGTACCAAGCCCTTCTCAGCCAGTCTGGAGCAATGAGGATCGCTTGAACCCTTGTTCTCCTTATGAGCTTTAGGATTCTTGGGATGAGTGGGAGTGGCGAAAACGCACAGCAGCGAACAGGTCTGAATTAGCCCCTATGTTGACTCCCATCATGCGCAACTGTAGCATCATCTCCGCTATGACTTTTGTGAACACCATTGGAGCTGTGGAGAGGACAAAGGGTAAGGCCTGGAACTGGAAGTGTTGATCCAATACGGCGAACCGAAGGTATGCCTGATGGCGCGGCCATATCGGGATATGAAGGTATGCATCCTTGATATCCAAAGATACCAGGAACTCCCCCTCCTCCAGACCGGAGATCACTGCCCTTAGGGATTCCATCTTGAATTTGAACACCCGAAGATTCGGGTTCAGGGATTTGAGATTCAAGATTGCCCGTGCCGAGCCGTCCGGCTTCGAGACCACAAAGAGACTTGAGTAAAATCCCTTTTTTCGCAGTGGAGGAGGTACTGGAACAATAACTTCTGTGTGTAGCAGTTTTTGAATGGCTACTTGCAATGCAACTCTTGCTACAGGTGAAGCTGGTAAGGCCGACTTGAAGAATCTGAGAGGAGGTAGTTCCTGAAATTCTAGCCGGTATAATTGGGATATGAGTTCCCTCACCCAAGGATCCCGGCAGGACTTTGCCCACACATGGGCGAAGTGCTGAAGGCGAGCACATACCTGGAAGTCGCCTTGCTGCTGGGGCCAACTGTCACATGGATGGCTTTGTGGATGAGGATCCGGAGGCCTGGTCCAGAGTTCCAGTAGCTGCTGGTTTACGGGACTTACCGCAAGTTCCTTTAGCAGCATTGGACACACCTCTGGCTCTGCCTACGAATTTTGCCACACGAAAGGACTGCAGAGAGGGCCCAGGGTAGGGACGTCTAGCAGGAGGTGCAGCAGACGGCAGGTAGGTAGACTTACCTGCCATCGCCTGAGATATCCACTTGTTTAGCTCTTCTCCAAACAAGGCATCCCCTGTAAAAGGAAGGTTCTCAACACCCCTTTTTGGAATCAGCATCTGCTGACCAATGTTGCAGCAACAGGGCTCTGCGAGCAGATTCCGCCATAGCTGTGGAACGGCCATTAATGAGACATAATTCCTTAACAGCCTCACTCATAAAGTTTGCAGCATCTTGAATGTGCTGCAGCAGAGTAATGATCTCATCCTGAGGTAGGGAGTCAAACCCATTTATTATATTATCGGACCATTTAACAATGGCCCTAGATATCTAGCCATAAGCAATAGTGGGGCGTAAGGCTACGCCCACTGCAGTACATAGTGATTTGAGTGTAGTCTCAATTTTGCGGTCAGCTGGGTATTTGAGGGAAGTAGCCCCAGGTACAGGCAGTACGATTTTACGTGACAGCCTAGACACTGAAGTATCCACGGGCGGTGGGTTCTCCCAAATTTTCCTATCCTCAGCAGAAAAGGGAAAGGAGTTTAGTAAGCGCTTAGGAATAATAAATTTCTTGTCAGGATTCACCCACACCTCTTTTGTGAGGGAGTTTCATTCTTTTGAGATAGGGAAAGTGACAGAGGGTTTTGGTTTTACATTAAAAAAACAATTCCTCTTCTGGTTCTGTCTCCTTATCTTGTAAGTTGAGGACATCTCTAATTGCATAAATCTGGGCCTCAACCCCCGGGGACAGTGAATTGTCATCTTCCACCGCCATCTCTCCCTCATCTAACTCTGGTATTTCAGTGTCAGAGTCAGACTGGAGCACCTGTGAGAGTGTGCGTTTATAAGAGACCACCAGAGGGGGCTGAGGAGCCGGTCTGTGATCAGCAGTCTTAACCAAGAAATCATCTACAGACTGTTTCAGGGTCTGCCTTTCATGCTTTGCAGGAGCTAACTCTGAATTTATATTAGTGATCATTGTTTTGAATGATTGTAACTATGCTGGTTCCTGCAAGCCACTACCTTGTGAAGGTAGAGAACACTGGGTACACAGTAGTGACCCCTGTGAAGAGGGTGTAAACTTGGAGTTGCAAGAGGGACACACAGTTTTTTTCCCCAGACATGCTTACAGCAGAAAACACAGAGATATAACACAGTGCAGTGACACACGTTAGTGAAACAGCACAATAAGCCCAGACAGCCCTGAATGGAGTGACACAGAGAGGATTGGGACCAGCACACAATACTGCTGGGTATATTTATAAGCTTGCTAATAGCACAGCGGTGTAACCGCTATATTATGCGCTCCTCCCTTCTCAAAGACCCCCTGGTACCAGTATAACTGATGGTTCAGTGGCCCCTGTGGAGGAGCAGACTCAGCGTGCAGCATGTAGTCAGCAGCAGGAAATGGCGCCTTTCATCTTCTGGTCCCGCTCTCCGGGAAGCCCCGCTCCTCCAATGGCGCACGCTCTCTATAAGATTATACTGGCATCTTATGTCAAATATGGTGTAAAAAGAGAGATTAGAATCCCCCTTTTACTATGCGCCAGTACGGGTATGCGGTGGGCACAGCAGCTCGAGGCCCGCGACCGCCGTGCCCTAATGCCGCCATTGTCACCGGGGACCTGCTAACCGGGACCCCGGTGTAGTACTCACCACACTGCGTCTATTCAGCATCTGTTAGGGGTGCCGGCATACTGCCGGCGTGGGCTCAAACCCTGGGACATGAGAAACAGCGCCTCAGGAGCTCAGTGTCCTGTCAGCGGGGATACGAACCATTAACTCTCTATTAAGTTGGTCCCCCCCCAAGTCCCACGACGCAGGCAGACTGGTTGCCAACCAGTGCTGCCTGAAAATATTAAACTAACAAATTCTGAAGATAACTCTCTGGAGCTCCAGAGAATGCACCCAGCTCCTCGGACACATTTTTCTAAACTGTGTCTGCTAGGAGGGGAGGAGCCAACACACACTAATGATTTTTTAAAGTGCCAGGCTCCAATGGACCCGATATATACCCCATGGTACTAAGTACATTCCCAGTATCCACTAGGACGTTAGAGAAAAACTGAAGAAAAACTCTCTGGAGCTCCAGAATGTGCATCCTCCCCTGAGGGCACATTTTTCTAAACTGAGCTGTGAGGAAGGGGGCATAGAGGGGAGGAGCCAGCACACCCTGTTGAAAAAAATTAAAGTGCACCGGCTCCTTTAGACCCCATCTATACCCCATCGTACTAAGTGTTCCCAGTATCCCTTATGGATGATAGAGAAATATACATATTCGGGATGTAGTTATATGACCGATGGTCACAATAACTTCCCCTGCATCCCGAAGCCTCAAAACACTGACAGTTGGCATGCGCACTAGAAGGGACTATTCTCACTCGTGGGTGTCCACGACACCCATAGAGTGGAAATAGAACCTGTGGTGAGCGCAGCAAGCCCGCAAAGGACTTCATTCCGCTCACCCTCCCCACCGGCATTCTGCGGCCGGGATCCAGGCTGCCGGTAACGCAGCCCCAACCCACATATTGGCCCTCATTCCGAGTTGATCGGTCGCAAGGCGAATTTAGCAGAGTTACACACGCTAAGCCTACGCCTACTGGGAGTGTATCTTAGCTTCTTAAAATTGCGACCAATGTATTCGCAATATTGCGATTACAAACTACTTTGCAGTTTCTGAGTAACTTCAACCTTACTCTGCCTGTGCGATCAGTTCAGTGCTTGTCGTTCCTGGTTTGACGTCACAAACACACCCAGCGTTCGCCCAGCCACTCCTCCGTTTCTCCAGCCACTCCTGCGTTTTTCCCGGAAACGGTAGCGTTTTCATCCACACGCCCATAAAACGCTGTGTTTCCGCCCAGTAACACCCATTTCCTGTCAATCACATTACGATCGCCGGAGCGAAGAAAAAGCCGTGAGTAAAAATACTATCTTCATTGTTAAATTACTTGGCGCAGTCGCAGTGCGAATATTGCGCATGCGTACTAAGCGGATTTTCATTGCGATGCGATGAAAAATACCGACCGATCAACTCGGAATGAGGGCCATTGTGCCTTTCACAGACTGACTCTGGTGCTGCTGCGTAATACAAAGCTACAAATTTAATACTTAATCACATTATTACAAAATGCATCGAAACAGCGTTTAAACAATTTACAATTTACCATTCTCACAGTGCGCCTGCGGTCACCTTGTCCAGAAATCCTAGCACACCCCTGTGTATGGTATAGATTCTGAAAGCTAGCACTCACCGGTAACCTCCATATCCAGTACTTGCTCTGCAGTTTGTCCTGTGGCAGGGTGATGGGTTCTACAAATATATTTCACTCCTTGATCTTCAGTCACATTTGGTTTAATCCTTAAAGCACTTATACAGCTGTAAGATTTATCATCGTGCTCAATCTCCTGCGCAGTGTGTGAGTATCTGTTATCCAGAATCCTGGTTCCTGTACCATCCCGCGTTACAAGTTCTGTTTCCTGGTTCTGATCCTTCCTCACCCAAGTGATAGACAGAGCTCTGGGTTTATATCCATTAATGGGACAAGTCAGCGTCACCGACTCATCATGTATCAGGCGCTCAGGAGCCATTATTGTTAACAGTTTAGGAGCCACTAGAGAATGAAACAGTTATTGCCAAAGTAAAGTTACATTTAGCTTTCCTATACTTATCTTGGACTCTTACAGCCCCATAACTACTTGTTATCTGCATTTTCCTAACCATTTCTATGTTTGCAGATTTAGACCATCCTATGAATTATTAGATCAGACGCAATGTTTTAATAATCTTCAGCTGCACCAAATCCAGCAGTCTTCTGCCACCTGATACTTATTCCAGTGTCATCTGCTGATGTAGCTATGTTTATTTACCCTGTACTTGTCCTATATTGTCGTCAACTGTAAGTTGCTGTTTTCCTGTTTGATTATTTGTTTATGTACTCTGTAATTGGGCGCTGCGGAACCTTTGTGGCGCCATATAAATAAAGGATAATAATAATAATGTTCTGTTACAAAAAAAAAGAAAGAAAGCTGCTGCAGTTCCACATATGTCCAGCAGGTGGGGGTGGAAGACATGCAATGACTGCTCACCACAATGTGGACCGCGTCTGTGTTTGTCGAATGAAGGGGGTCATTCCAAGTTGATCGCTCTCTAGCAGTTTTTAGTAGTCGTGCAAACGCTAAGCCGCCACCCTCTGGGAGTGTATTTTAGCTTAGCAGAAGTGCGAACGAAAGGATCGCAGAGCGGCTACAAAAAAAATATTGTGCAGTTTCAGAGTAGCTCCAGACCTACTCAACGCTTGCGATCACTTCAGACTATTCAGTTCCGGATTTGACGTCACAAACACACACCTGCGTTTTTCCTGGCACGCCTGCGTTTTTTCGAACACTCCCTGAAAACGGTCAGTTGACACCCAGAAACGCCCACTTCATGTCAATCACTCTGCGGCGAGCAGTGCGACTGAAAAGCTTTGCTAGACCCTGTGCAAAACTGCGTCGGCCGTTGTGAAAGTACGTCGCGCGTGCGCATTGCGGCGCATACGCATGTGCAGAAGTGCCGTTTTTTGCATCATCGCTGCGCAGCGAACATTTTCAGCTAGCGATCAACTCGGAATGACCCCCGAAATGGGAGGAGAAAAACTAGTGCGCTCAAGGATGGCTGCGATAGGTGTGTAAAGGGAAATGTCACTCTATCTCCAATGAGGGATACATGCAGAAAAGAAATGACCACCTTTTTCGCGCTATCTTGCACAAATGACAAGTGGGTATTGCATGAACCAATGTAATGAGCCCGTGATACATCCAGTAAGACGGAATAAAGTCTATTGGTAAAAGTTCAATATTCTTATACAGAGATGTTTATGTCATCAAAGAAGTGTTCTTGAATCAGAAATGGAATTCCGCAGGGTACACACCGTACTCACGTGGATGGTGTGTTTCCAACGTGCGTAAAGGTTTCTTTTTCGTTGGGATTTCGTCGAAATGGAGCTCGTCTGGATGGACCTCTTCAAGGAATGGTATTTTCTCACGTGTAGAGCCGAAATAATATAAACAAAAAGGGACCAACGGTATATTATATCCCAGATCGTGTTTGAAAGGCTAAGTGAGAAGAGGAGGTGGGATCCTTATATGCTGTTAAATGATTCCTAACGTACCAAACTTACGTGGGTACGTATTTTGGTCCCCTCATAAAGGTATCTTCAAAGGGTGATGGGAACTCAGAAGACAAAAAAGTGATGTCAATAAGTAGGGCATACCCCAACTCACGTCAGGAAAGTGATCCAATGCTCATAAAGGGGTGGTCTTCAGTTTGCCGGCTGTCGGGATCCCGGCGCACAGTATACAGGCGTCGGAATCCCGACAGCCGGCATACTGACACCTTTTCTCCCTCTTTGGGGTCCACGACCCCCTTGAAGGGAGAATAGATAGCATAGCACGCGTAGCGCGCCACCGTGCCCGCAGCGTGGAGAGCGCAGCGAGCCCGCAAGGAGCTCATTTGCGCTCACCCAGCTGTCGGTATGCCGGCGGTCGAGATTCCGGCGCCGGTATGCTGGCCGCTGGCATACCATACTACACCCCTCATAAAAGTATCTTTCAATCTTCTCCTGCTTTCAGTTCCGTCCTCCGTGATCCATACTTGTAGGTGGTATATTTCTGACTTCCCTGAAGGTGTCTTCTCCAAAAGGTCCTTTTTCTGGAATTTTCTCCTCCCGTATGAGGCCAAAAAATGTAAACAGATAAGGGACCAATGGTATAATATTTCCCAACTCGTGTGTGTAGGGCTATATGGGGAGAAGGGGTGTGATTCTTATGTTACTTAATGATTCCAGATGTACCAAATTTACATGGTTATGTATATAGGTCCTCTTATAATGGTATCTTTAGGGTGTGATAGAAACTCAAGGAACAAATAGTGATGTTAATAAGTGAGGCGTACCCCAACTCACAGCTGGAGTGTAGTCCAAATGTCTACAAAGGATGAGCGAACACGTACGAAACATCAAAAAGGGACTCATTACACATGGAGTAACAGCTCATTAAAAAAAATTACACGAATGTAACATATCCAGTCTGGTCTCCTTTTGTGGGATCCATCTAATCCACAATAATTGGAGAAAATACAATTCTGAAGAAAGACTGGCACGGAAGGAAATGCAAACCATTTTTAATCTAGGAACCTTAGATCCGAAAGGTCTTAACCTAGATTTTGAAACAAAATGGTTCTTATAGATAGTAGAGAAAAGAGAACTCCTTCAGAACATCTGCTCCCTGTGATCAAAACAACTTCTCAGACTTAGGGGGTCATTCTGACCCGTTCGCTCGCTGCTTTTTATTGCAGCCGAGCGAACGGGTCCCTACTGCGCATGCGCCCGCGCCGTTGTGCATCGGCGCATGCCAGATGGCCAAAGGCCGTAGCAGGGCTGTGATCGCCTCTGCCTGATTGACAGGAAAGAGGCGGTCGCTGGGCGGGAGGGGGTGTAACAGCGGCATTTGTACGCCGTTTCGTGGGCGCGGTCCGGCCAAAGCTGCGCTGGCCAGGAGCTACTCTGGAAGTGCAAAGGCATCGCCGCTTTGCGATGCCTTTGCCCTTCTGCGGGGGAGGCCGGCACTGACATGCTGGGCGTCCCCCCGCATGTCAGGGAAGATGATCGTAGCTGTGCTAAATTTAGCACGGCTACGATGAACTCGGAATGACCCCTAATTTCAGTGTTTTCGGTGTATTTCCCCTTTTCACCACATATCATAGAGTAGGGGCAGCTTATCTCCCCTCTCTATGTTTACATTCCACAACCAGGCTGTATAGAAACATAATGTACTTTATTATAAGGCTTCATGTGCAGCATATAGCTAATTAATACTGTCAGTTTTCCAATCCGGGGATACCTTTAACAGAGAACTCCCGACTTTTGTAACATGTATTTTTATGTAAAGTATCTTCTTTTATTATGTTTAGCTTATTTTAAGGAGGATTACAACCAACATTTTATTAAGAGAGCTTTGGTGGAACGCAAGCGCTGTTCTGTACAATCACTGCCTCGTTCCATCCCTCCACAATCGCTAATTGTCGTTTGCGTTCCAACGGTCTTTGGAACGCAAGCGCCACTATGCATCCTTACGCTCCACGTGTTAGACACGTAGGACACAGCACCCAAAACGGTCCGCGATCGCCCTCCCTCCCCGAGACCGCTCCACCCTTCCACTTCCAGACCCTGGAATGCCTCATGCGCTATACACGCAGGATACTTACCCTTCCACAGCCCCTTTAGCAAGCTACTTCTGGGACCAGAAGGAGCTGGGACTGGATGTCCGCCGGATGCCGTTTGCGTTCCAAGACCGTTGGAACGCAAATGACAATTAACGATTTTAGAGGCACTTTAGCAGGATTTAGAATGCTGGATATGCTTTGCTTTGTATTAAATGTTTTTTTATGATTGTTTAAACATGACCCATGGCTTAAATTAAGCCAATTATAAACTTTTTAAGTTAAATACCATTCCACGCCCCCTGAGAAGGCGGATCTATAGCTGAGGGTTTAAATATCTGTCACATTTGGAGAGCACATATACCTTGATAAAGACAGTACGTTGAAACGCGTTGGTTTTTAAAAGGAGGACACTCCACCACTTAAGGGTCCAGTCCCAGGAGCGTGGCAGTCCGGACTTCACCACATCCCAGGTTCTGTGTACCATTTACATCTGTTCCCTTAAGTTGTATGGTGTTTCCTCCATCTGTATACTCCATGTACATTGTAGTTGTGTATTTTAAAAGTTTTATGGAATCAACACACCAATAAATTACTCCTGATCAGGACGGTACTGGAAGGAGGAGAAGCCCCAAAGAAACCTTTTTAGACATTTGGACTACACTCCAGATGCGAGTTGGGGTACGCCTCACTTATTGACATCACTATTTGTTCCTTGAGTTTCCACCACTCCCTAAAGATATCATTATAAGAGGACCTATATACGTACGGTACCCATGAAAGTTTGGTATGTCTGGAATAATTAAGTAACATATAAGAATCACACCCCTTCTCCCCATATAGCCCTACACACACAAGTTGGGAAATATTACACCATTGGTCCCTTTTCTGTTTACATTTTTTGGCCTCATACGGGAGGAGAAAATTCCAGAAAAAGGACCTTTTGGAGAAGACACCTTCAGGGAAGTCAGAAATATACCATCTACAAGTATTGATCATGGAGGACGGAACTGAAAGGAGGATAAGATTGAAAGATACCTTTATGAGCATTGGATCACTTTCCTGACGTGAGTTGGGGTATGCCCTACTTATTGACATCACTTTTTTGTCTTCTGAGTTCCCATCACCCTTTAAAGATACCTTTATGAGGGGACAAACATACGTACCCACGAAAATTTGGTACATTAGGAATCATTTAACAGCATATAAGGATCCCACCTCCTCTTCTCACTTAGCCTTTTAAACAAGATCTGGGATATACTATACCAATGGTCCCTTTTTGTTTATATTTTCGGCTCTACACGTGAGAAAATACCATTCCTTGAAGAGGTCCATCCAGACGAGCTCCATTTGGACGAAATCCCAACGGAAAAGAAACCTTTACGGACTTTGGAAACACGCCATCCATGTCAGTATGGTGTGTAACCTGTGGAAATTCCGTTTCTGATTCAAGAACACTTCTTTGATGACATAAACATCTCTGTATAAAAATATTGAACTTTTACCAATAGACTTTATTCCGTCTTACTGGATTTATCACGGACTCATTACATTGGTTCATGCAATACCCATTAACGCTAGTACAAGCCCTTCCTTGAGGTACATCTGTTTGCCGGCATGTTCAAAGACTGGGACGCCCACTTTGACTGTTTTTAATCGCAACCATCGGACGCACCATCAAAACTTTCACAAACCCCACGTAAGGTGCAGAACCTCTGTCATTGTACGGCCTCCTATGTACACGGTTAAGCATCTAAGTTCACACCCACGTCTGCAACACTAATTCAACACACCCATAAGATGTATGGATATGGATATACTGTATATGATATAATGGGTTGGCTTTGGGTGACCGGCGGGCACCATACCAATGCCGGGATACCAGTGGTTAGTTGGCCGTGAGGGGGGTGAGCGCAACAAAGCCCGCCACAGGTTCTATTCCCTCTCTATGGGTGTCGTGGGAATAGTCCCTGTTGGTCGGCATGCCGACCGGCGGGCTGGTGATAGGTCAGGATCCCGGCGTCGATATAGTGACCGGTGGCCGCATCCCATATGAATAGCCACATCTCAGTCACCACCTAGGAATGCACAATACGGATCTGTGCGTCTCCTTCGGCCCTGTCACTTTGTACGCACACCGTGGGACACATGCACTATGCAATGTTTTAGCTCTGTAGATGCATGCGTACTTGAAAAACATCGACAACTTGCATGAACATCGGCAGTGCGTCCAACTCAGGATTGGGCTGTGACTCTGCCAGTGCTGCGTCTCTGTGTAAGTACTGTCTGTATATTGGGGGTCATTCCGAGTTGTTCGCTCGCAAGCGGATTTTAGCAGATTTGCTCATGCTAAGCCGCCGCCTACTGGGAGTGAATCTTAGCATCTTAAAATTGCGAACGATGTATTCGCAATATTGCGATTACACACCTCGTAGCAGTTTCTGAGTAGCTCCAGACTTACTCGGCATCTGCGATCATTTCAGTGCTTGTCGTTCCTGGTTTGACGTCACAAACGCACCCAGCGTTCGCCCAGACACTCCCCCGTTTCTCCGGCCACTCCTGCGTTTTTTCCGGAAACGGTAGCGTTTTTTCCCACACGCCCATAAAACGGCCTGTTTCCGCCCAGTAACACCCATTTCCTGTCAATCACATTACGATCGCCAGAACGATGAAAATGCCGTGAGTAAAATTCCTAAGTGCATAGCAAATTTACTTGGCGCAGTCGCAGTGCGGACATTGCGCATGCGCATTAAGCGGAAAATCGCTGCGATGCGAAGATTTTTACCGAGCGAACAACTCGGAATGACCCCCATTATACACCCACACAGATACCACAATATAATAACAAATCACTCCAATAAATGAACCTCAGATCTATCAGAGACGAGCCTTACCTCCAATGACGTTCAGTGTTCTCTGTACAGAGATCGGTGTTCTCAGAGCCGGGTGCACTACATGTACAGACAGTTCTGCTCCGTTATCTTCATCAAAGCTGGGAGTTATATGAATAGAACACTGACAGCTGGAAGTACCAAGTCTGCTGGTCTTTATAACAGGAACCAATTCTAGCCGTAGGGGTCTTTCCTCGTGATTTACAGCCCCATTAATCAGCCCCTGCTGTTCCTCTACACCTATAACCACACGGTCACCCCCAGTGCTGTCATCTCTCGTCATGCGGGCTGGGGGAATGGAGTCTCCGGATCTCCAGGTGTAGATATCCATCATCATCTCTCCTCGTCTAAGACGTACAGAGATTTTAATGTCACTGGGCCTGAAGCCCGTGATCTGACAGGTGAGGGACGTCCTGGTCATGTCAATCATCTGCTCGTTTCCCGATATCTCAGTAAGACTGGGAGGGTCTGCGGGGAATAAATAATATCATGTAATAACTTATGCTGGTGCAGGGGCACAGACTGGGCTGTATATATAATACACAGAGATGTTTGGGGGTGATGGGGGATATCCCTGCTCTCTGGAGGCGGGCCATGGTTAGAGGAGGGTGAGATGGGACCTGCTGTATACTGGAGATGTCCAGCCTCAGGTGAGATATATGTACAGCTAGTATCAGCACTGCACCCTACAGGCAAAGGTACTTATAGCAGGGGTATTCAACATGTGGTCCTCCAGCTGTTGTGATATACACATCCCAGCATGCCCTGCCACAGTTATGCTATTAGGGCATGTTAAAACTGTGGAAGAGCATGCTGGTATGTGTAGTTCCACAGTAGCTGGAGGGCCACCTGGTGTATAGTGATCTGGGTGGGCGGATATGACTGTGCATGTTGCATATAGAGGTTACCTCTGATGCTAAACATTAACATGTAGGAGCTATGATAATGCTGTGTGTAAGGAAAGGATACACGCCACTTTGCACAGCCAGGGAAGAAATGAACTGCGTGTGCTTATAACGCTGGCGCAACCAAACCTCTCCCTGACTGTTGGGTCAGTGCAGCCTGCCCCCTCTGCCAGATTGCCTACTATGGTGGAGACTCACTCTATACATATTACAAGGACCACATGCGCTGTACTGTTGGTGCTTTCTTTCAGGATACGACTGACGAGACAATATGGCTCTTGTTGGGCTGATTCAGGATTGTGCCAGTGATCAACACATGGGGCCGGATGTAATGACACAGAGTTCAGCGGCTGTGTGGGAACGCCGGTTGAACTCTGACATTTTTTTAAAGCGGCAATCCCTTATAGGCAAAACCATGCCTTGTAAGTGATTGCCTATTTAAAAAAAACGCCCAAGTTCTTACTCCTGTCACAGAGGACGTGCGGGCAGCGCAGCCAGACGAGTCTCTCAGGGAAAGCCCAGCATCCAGGATTGCTAGGCCGCCCCTGGAGTGATGAAATTGGGGGCTCTCCCCACGCACCCTTCCAGCAAGACCACGCCCCGGACTGAGGTAAATGGGGGTTCCCACAAGGCCAAGCCCCTTTATCCTAGACCACCCCTCTTTTCGGGTGCACGCAGGGGGCTATATTGTGCGCCTCTGAATCCATATGAACTAGCGATCTCTGTCAGTGTGTGTAGGCCTGATCCGACGTATGCAGAAATACTGATTGCTTTCTTTGATGCATGCCCAGGTTACTAAAATCCGACAAATCCGTGCGGATTTCCACGTGCGTCCGACTGAGAAACAGGCCCACTGTGCATGCTGACGTGCTAAGACCATTATACGGACCGTGACAAGCTCTTTGTCTCTGATTTGGGCCCTCGTCTGCCTGACCCTGTCCAGCCTGAATATTCCCTCGTTCTGCTTCTGCATATTATGGCTACATCTCTAACACCCGGAGGCTGCGTACTCTGAGGGACATGCAAATGCCAGAAGGGCTGACAGCTCCGCCTTCTGGTGCTCTGCTGAAAGACAGGGTACACATGTGACTTGTGAAACACCCCTGTGAGACATAGCCACTCCCCCTTTCTGCACGCACACTTAGGTTGACGAGGCCGATTAGGGGCTCCAGTTCATCACTGTGGACATGACTGCTAGAAGTGATGAAAAAGGTAGGTATGCCCCAGATGTGAGACCATACATTGCACTGCCAGATCCCCACCGCTCACAAATATCAATATGGAAATCACACACACTAGGAACACATACTACAAGTGATTGAAGGTGAGGTGTATTACCTTCTAAAGATGACATATAGAGAAGTTTTCCTAGCAAACAATCAGCTGCTAGCTATCATATTATTGAATTTACTTGATGAATGATAGCTAGAAGCTCATTGGTTGCTATAGGCAACTTCTCCACTTGGCCTCTTTGGAATATTTGATGCATTTCCCCCTAACAATTTTGTCTTAAAGGCATTAAATTAAACCGGCATTAATTGGTTACCAGAAGCCTAACGGTGAGTTTGGTACAGTACCTTATGTGTGGATCATTGGGTCGAACCATAAATAGGTCAGCAGTCAATAGGCCAACCCCATATGGTCGACATGCAAGAGGTCAATGGGTCAAAAGGTCGACAGAGGCAAAATGTCGACATGTAACAGGTAGACAGGTACAAAATGTCGACACAACGGTCAAAGGTCGACATGGAAATGGACAACACATAAAAGGTCGACACCAGGTTTTGTTGAAAAAAAATGTGGGTGCCATTTACCATTTTAAACCACATGCACCCCCAATTAGGATACTGCTTCCAACGCCATGCTGCAGGCAAGGTGCCACGCTCTGCTACCGCTGCGCTCGGAACAGGTTACTATTACCAATCATAGTCTACGTGGATGGTAAATAATGAAAACTTGAACAAAATTAAAATAAATAAACTGTGTCGACCATGTGTGTCGACCAGTGTCACGTCGATCATTTGAATTTGTCGACCTTTTGTACCTGTCTACCTGAAGTACTGTCTACCTATTACATGTCGACCTTTTGACAACGTTGACCATATTGACTGTCGACCTATCACCCGGTACTCCTTGTATAGCACTCACCTTTCTTAAACAATTTCATGTACAACAACACGGCTGAGACCAGAAGTAACGTAGAGATAAGTGTCGCAATCACAGCTCCAGCAACTGCACCAGTGATATCTTCTTGCTCTGTAATCACATAGATTAGATAATAGCCCAGTTATTTAGATCATGCTGTATCGCCAAAATGAAATGTAACTTTGAAGGAGAACTTCAGCATCAAAGCAACCAACAAATGACAAGATGTACTAATGAAAACTGACGCCTGAGATGAAACAAGTAACAAATACAAATCATTTCTAATTTTAACTATTTGTTTAGAACAAATATCTTAAAAATGTAATGGTGGCCAAAAATAGGATTTTAATACCTACCGGTAAATCCTTATCTTGTAGTCCATAAGGGATATTGGGGGACAGAATTAGTACGATGAGGGTATAGATGGGTCCAAAGGAGCCAGTGTACTTTAAATTTCTTTCACTGGGTGTGCTGGCTCCCCCCCCCCCCCCCCTCTATGCCTCCTCTTACAGCTCAGTTATAGGTAAAACAGTGCCCGAAGGAGAATGACATACTTGAGAGAAGGAACATAACAACAGGAGGTGTGGTGAGATTAACACACCAGCACACCAATATATAACTTAGCCAGCAAAGACTGGCAACATTAACAGCAACAGCTGAACAGGAACACGTAACAGAGAACCTGCAGAAAGTCACTGCACAGAGGCGGGCGCCCAATATCCCTTATTGACTACGAGAAAAGGATTTAAAATTCTATTTTCTCTAGCATCCATAGGGGATATTGGGGACAGAATTAGTACGATGGGGATGTCCCAAAGCTTCCAGAACGGGCGGGAACGTGCGGAGACATCTGCAGCACCGCCTGCCCAAACTGGGTATCCTCTTTGGCCAGGGTATCAAACTTGTAGAACTTCACAAAGGTGTTTGTCGCCGACCAGGTAGCAGCTCGGCATAGTTGTAGGGCCGAGACTCCACGGGCAGCTGCCCAGGTAGAACCCACCGATCTAGTAGAGTGGGCCTTCAGAGACTGTGAAACCCGTAAGGCTGCCAACCCATAGGCTTGTTGGATAGTAAGTCTAATCCAACGAGCAATGGACTGCTTTGAAGCAGGGCAACCCTTTTTCCACGCATCATACAGCACGAACAAGGAATCCGTCTTTCTGATCCGAGCCGTCCTCTTGACATATATTTTCAAGGCTCGCACTGCATCCAACACCTCCGGAAGAGCAGAAGTGTCAGAACCGGACGGAATCACAATAGGTTGATTCAAGTGAAACGCAGAGACCACCTTCGGTAGGAACTGCTGTCTAGTCCGCAGCTCCGCTCTGTTCTCGTAAAAGACCAAGGGGGTCATTCCAACCCGAACGCTCGCTGCACTTGTTTGCAGCGCAGCGATCGGGTTGGAACTGCGCATGTGCCGGCGCCGCAGTGCGCAGGCGCATGCCGGGGCCGTCGTTTCCTAGCGATCGCCTCTGCCTGATTGACAGGCAGAGGTGGTCGCCGGGCGGGAGGGGGCGGCATGGCGGCGTTTGGCCGCCATTTTGGGGGTGCGGTCCGGCCAATGCAGGCGTGGCCGGACCGTGCGGGGGCGGGCCGCAGAGGCTGCGTGACGGCACACGCAGCCGCTGCAACCAGGATCAACGACAAGCAACTCCCGGTCAGCCGCAGGAGCTGCGCTGGCCGGGAGTTACTCAACAAGTACAAAAGCATCGCCGCTGTGCAATGCTTTTGTACTTGTCTGGGAACATGATCGTAGCTGTGCTAAATTTACCACAGCTACGATCAACTCGGAATGACCCCCCAAGTACGGACTTTTGCACGACAAGGCCCCCAATTCTGAGACACGCCTAGCAGAAGCCAGGGCCAGTAACATCACTGATTTTCACGTGAGGTACTTATCTTCTACCGTCGTCAGAGGTTCAAACCAGGAGGACTGTATAAAGCGTAACACTACATCCAGATCCCAAGGTGCCGTAGGCGGCATGAAAGGAGGTTGTATGTGAAGCACCCTTTGCAAGAAGGTCTGAACTTCCGGCAAGAGAGCCAACTTCTTCTGAAAGAAGATGGAAAGAGCTGAAATCTGGACCTTAATGGATCCCAGACGCAAGCCTTTATCCACTCCTGCCTGCAGAAAACGGAGGAACCTTACCAAGTGGAATTCTGCAGAGGGATATTTGCGTTCCTCGCACCACGAGACATATCTCCGCCAGATATGATGATAGTGTTTTGACGTCACAGGTTTTCTAGCTTGCACCATAGTGGCAATGACCTTTTTGGAAAGCCCTTTGTGAGCTAGGATGTTCCGCTCAACTTCCATGCCATCAAACGAAGCCGCCGTAAGTCAGGGTAGACGAATGGTCCTTGTTGAAGAAGATCCCTTCTTAGTGGTAGAGGCCAAGGGTCCTCTACGGACAAGTCCAACAGAGCCGTGTACCACGCTCTTTGGGGCCAATCCGGGGCAATCAAGATTGCTTCCACTCTTTAATGTCTGATCCGCTTGAGCACCCTTGGGATCAGAGGAATCAGAGGAAACAGGTAGACCAGCTGGTAAGGCCAAGGCGAAGTCAGTGTATCCACTGCGCTTGCCTGAGGGTCCCTGGTTCGTGAGCAGTAGCAGCGAAGCTTCTTGTTGAGACGAGAGGCCATCAAGTCGATCTGTGGGCAACCCCACCTGTCGATGATCAGGTGGAACACCTGAGGGTGTAGTCCCCACTCCCCCGGGTGGAGGTCGTGGCGACTTAGGAAGTCCGCATCCCAGTTGTTCACTTCCGGGATGAAGATTGCGGACAGCGCTCTTGCATTTCTTTCTGCCCAGAGGAGTATTCTTGACACTTCTCGCATGCAGGCCCTGCTTTTTGTTCCTCCTTGTCGATTGATCTACGCCACCGCCGAGGCGTTGTCCGACTGCACCTGGATCGCCCGATCCCGTAGTAGATGAGACGCCTGAAGCAGAGCATTGTGGATAGCCCAAAGTTCCAGAATGTTAATTGGAAGTAGGGCCTCTTGGGCAGACCACCTGCCCTGGAACTGCGCCCCTTAGGTGACAGCTCCCCATCCTCTTAGACTCACATCCGTTGTGAGGAGGATCCAATCCTTAATCCCGAAGCTTCGGCCTTCCAGGAGGTTGGAAGACTGTAGCCACCACAGGAGTGAAATCCTGGTCTGAGGTGACAGCTGAATCATCCGGTGCATCTGAAGATGGGAACCGGACCACTTGTTCAGGATGTCCAATTGGAAGGGTTTGGCATGGAACCTTCCATACTGTATCGCCTCGTAGGAGGACACCATCTTTCCCAATAATTTTATGCAAAGATGAATGGAGACTCGAGCAGGTCTGAGTACCATGCGACCATTTCCTGGAGTGTTCTCGCTTTTTCCACTAGGAGGAACACTCTCTGTGCTACAGTATCCAGTAGCATTCCCGGAAACAGGAGTCTCTGAGATGGTTCCAGGTGGGACTTCTGCAGATTGAGTATCCACCCGTGGTGAGACAGAAGTTGGATAGTGCGATCTATATGTAGCAATAGAAGCTCCCTGGAACTCGACTTAATCAGGAGATCGTCCATGTATGGAATTACATTGACCCCCTTGGACCCTGAGCTGAAACATAATTTCTACCATCACCTTCGTGAACACCCTCGGAGCTGTAGACAGGTCGAAGGGTAACGCCTGAAACTGGTAGTGATCGTTCAGTAGGGCAAACCTCAGATAGGCATGCTGAGGAGGCCAAATTGGGATGTGTAGGTAATTGCATGTGTCATCCAGCAACCTGCAATGACCGGCCTTTCAGCAACGTCTGCAGCAATGTAAATAGATTTTAGAGTGGTCTCAATTTTCCTGTCTGCCGGGTCCTTTACTGTAAAGGAGCAGGGAGTACCGCCTTTTTAGAAAGGAGAAAGACTGAGACGTCTACTGCCGGAGACCCTTCCAAGAATTTCCTGCCTTCAGGTGCAAAGGGGAATGTATGCAAAAACCGTTTGGACACCTGATATTTTTTATCTGGATTCTTCCAGGCCATTTTAAATAAGTCATCCAATTCCTTGGAAACAGGAAATGTGACTGCCATTTTGTCTTGTGGGAGGAAAAATGACTGCTGATTAATAGCATCCTCCAGGGGGAGCTTTAACACATTCCTAATAGCCAATATGAGGGGCTCAATACCTTGGGTGGGGGTGGGATCCCCCCTTATGGGGTCCACATCATCCCCATCATCCTGTATATCATCATCAGTATCTGAGAGTAGTGCAGGTAAAGCACGTTTATGTGCACCCTTAGTAGACGGGGGGAAGGATGTTTAGCAGTGAGACTTGCCACTGCTTGTTGCAGTTCCTGAGTCTTATTGGCATTTGCAGTGAGCTGAGATGACATATTAGACATCATAGTTTTGACTCTCCCCCACATTGTTATCAGCATTCAGAGATCGCTGATTACACTGCTCATGTGATATTGAGCCAGATGAACTAGGAGAGAATCTAGCCTTACATACACTGCACGACTTCTGTTTTACCATTGTGAATCAGAAACCCCCCCCAGGTACAATACACATACAACACAGCCTGTATTGATATATTGCTATGGCGCCGGAGCTACCTCTGTATACTGGCCATGTCTCCCAAGTTGTAAAACCGTACATAAATGCTTGGTTTACCCTAAATTAGCCAGTCTCACGCAGGGGCTATAGCGGGTCCCCCCCAGGAGGGACCAGGTCGCTACACCCGCGCTTTTAGCCGCACAATAAACCGGGGGACCCCCCTAGCGGGGCCCCCGGTTGGTACTCACCACCGATGATCACCTTCAGGCAGCGTTAGGAGTGTGCGGCATGCTGCGGCATGCGACAGCCAAGGCGCCATGCCCTGCTGAACAAGAGTGTGCAACCTCTCCTGAGGGCATTTTTTTCTAAACTGAGCTGTAGGAAGAGGCATAGAGGGGAGGAGCCAGCACACCCTGTGGAAGAAATTTAAAGTGCACTGGCTCCTTTGGACCCGTCTATACCCCCATTGTACTAATTCTGTCCTCAATATCCCTTATGGATGCTAGAGAAATTAATTTAAGCACAAAATGGGGAAAACAAGATAATTGCTAATGAATACAGGTGTTATGCAATATTTTACAACAACCTTGTACATGTACTGTATAATAAATGCCCCTGAAATCAGGAAGAATACATATCAAAACTAAAACCCCTTTCACACCGCTGCTAAAAACCCAGATTATTGCCGTGATAACCCGGGAGCGGCTAGGTGTAAGAGGGTTTACCCGGCCCCAGTTACCCAAGAATCCAACCCGGCTAGCTTCCAGGGTTGGTCCTGGGAAGGACCCAGGTTGCAGTGCAGTGTAAATGGGTAAGTAAGGTTGATGCGACACGGTACCCACCCGTTTACTGCATAGGGAAGAAGCGGTGGTGACATCACCAACCTGTCAGCGGTGACATCACCAACATCACTCGCCGAGTCGCACCCAGGAAGGAGCTGTGTACAATTCCCGGGTGTGACTCAGCATTTAGGAATAAAAGCAGTATAAGTAGTAATAATCAACATCACATAAGCATCAATGTCCCATTTAAATAAAGCAGCTGAAAAGATAGAAACACAGGGGTCAATCGCATTAGCCGCGGCTGTGGGCACACTTTACGGCGACCTGAATTGACACAAAAGTGCTCGCTGTTGCATAGGGGCAAATTCAGGCAAAAACCTGCCTGCTAAGGTTGCGAGAGCAAGTGCCGTTGCTGAAACGCTGCATTGCACACTTTGCGGCTAATTGGCCCTCCTACCTCTATGTCTGTCTGTTTTTACCCAGTTTGTTCTATTACTGTTGTTCTAATTGAAAAGCGCAACGGAATATGCTGCGCTATATAAGAAACTGCTAATAAATAATTGTATCGACCCCGTAGAATGTGACTGTAGATAAGAACCACTTGGGCCCATCTAGTCTGCACTAAACACATGCACATGTACACACTTCCCCCCTTCGTTCATTTTTGTTGGGAGCCAATTAACCTACTGTACCAATATATTTTTGGATTGTGGGAGGAAGCCGGAGCACCCGGAGGAAAACCCACACAGGCACGGGGAGAATATACAAACTCCACACAGTAATGGCCATGGTGGGAACTGAACCTATCACCTCAGTGCTGAGGTAGTAATGCTAACCATTACGCCATCCATGCTGCCGTACTGTTCTGTTCTTATGTTCTCTGTGGACAGAAATTATTTTAAAATAAGAGGAGGAAGAATTTAAAAGAATACGGGAAACACATGAACAAATGTATTAGTACATTTAGGAATTGAGAAACACATATCACATTAATCTCCGAACATGGAAAGTGATTGCTTTGCATTCATAAAAACACAGATGAACTCGACCCGCTGGTCAGAACAGCAGGTGAGGCAGGTGCGCTTTTTGGGCCGGGTGAGCCGTGCAATTGCACGGGGTGCCGCGGCCACTGTTTTCAGCAGTATTGAATACTGATAAAATGTTGTACCCAAAATGGCCACCGCCATAGAGGAGACAGATGCTAGAGTTCCTACTGGAGCTCTGGCATCTGTCCGCGATGAGGACACCGATGGCCGGAAGTCCCGGGAGCTGCATCCACCTGTCGGGGACCTGCCGGGAGATGCTGCAGTGCCGCGAGCGCCAAACGGGAGGCAGCCCGTGGTGTGAAACCCCTTGACAACAAGCAACACGGGATCCATTATTGGGCAGGCTAGGGCATAACTGAGGCATAATAAATTATGCTGGGCAGTACTGTGTGGGGCATAATAAATTGTATGGGGAATTACTGTGTATCATACACCGTAATGCCCCTGACACTTTATTATGCCCCACACAGTACTGCCCAGGACAACTTATTATGCCCCACAGTGTACAGATAATTATGGTGCAGGGGGAATTACTGTCTGGGGCATATTATGGTGCAGGGGGCATTGCGGTGGGGCATAATTTGGTGGATTTTTTGTTCTTTCCTGCAAGACCACGCCCATTTAAGTGAGGCCACACCTACTTTAGCGAGGCCACGACCCCTCTCTGGGGGCGTGCTAAAAAAAATTACTTTTTATAATATCTAGGGAAAGGGGGCATTTGTTTTACTGTTCGCAATGGGAGTCATAGGGTGGTATTCAATTACTGGCGAAAAATGCGTTTTGTGCGATAAAAAGACGCTAAATTACCGCGATCCTCTGTAATTTTGGCAAACGCCTATTCAGTTGTCCGTGAAAACGTTTTTGCTGTAATTTTATTTCAAATTTCAATTCAGCAACTCTGAGCAGGTGATAAACTTGGGGAAAATCCCTATTTTCAGTTAAAAATGTCGGGATATGGTTCTGAACCCCTGGGACAACCCCCTTAATGACTAATTAGGCATTTAGAAGTTTTTAATTATTTTTAATTGTCCAATAATGACGTTATTTTTTGGGGTGAAAAAGTGCAAAGTGATGGAAATTGGGGTACAAGGTTGCTTTATGAGTGAGACAAGTGTTTTTAGACTTGCAGATGGGGGTAATCGGTCCGTTTCCACTTTTTTTTTTTTAAAAGTCCTCTAAAATGACCCAAATATATACTTACAGTATACCCATTTTTATGTATCCCAAGTTTAATTTAGCACTTATTTTACTGGGAAAAAAATAGCTTTTTATAATTTTTTGACATTAAAAAAAAAATGCATATAACAGCCATTTGACACAATTTAAGTACCAGAAATACTTTTGTTATAACCAATAATAAACTTTTATACTGCTATCTGATGTTAGTTTAGCTTTTTTGGGGGGTACTTTCACCACCAATTTTTGCAGCAATCCTGTTTTTGCAAATTTGCATATGAATAGGGCGAATTACAGGAGCGTGCATACCCGCGAAAATGGATTTTTCATTGTGAAAATGGCAAAAACGGCAATTGCAGTAAATTGCTGCGATTTCGGCGCTAATTGAATACCCCCCAAAATGTCTAGAAACAGCTCTGAGGTGAGGGGTTGTAATATAGAGTTTGAATGGGTTGCAAAAACTTGCCAGAAAGTCTGAAACTGTAAGGGTCTGCAACGTCAATGGCCATATAGTCTATTGAAAGCTCTTCAGCATTAATTTTAAGGATTTCATCAATTAACAATTGTCTTCAGTCTCATTTTGTGCTTAAATAAATAAATTTGCGATTCATCAGTTAACATAGTAACACAAAATAAGTTACTGTGCAACCCTAGGCTAGTAAGAGTCACCATAATGTAATCTAAGCACACCGGACAAAATAACATGGAATGTGGAAAGACAAGTGGTATAAGTTTAACGACGCGGGTAGTGAACATGCGTGCAGATGGTGACACTAGAAACATGATCATTGTGACTGTCTGAGGTATTGATACAATGCAAATTTCTTGAAATATTGTTTCTTTTTCAGGTGGAACCATGGGGTCCCCGGACTATAGATCTACACTAAAAAGGTCTACAGTCAATAGGTCTACCACTAATGATAGACATGCATTAGTTCAACAGGGTCAAAAGGTCGACATGTAAAAGGTAGACAGTTCAACAGGATTAAAATGTCGACATGATCAAAAGGTTGACATGACAATGGTAGAGTTTTTATTTTTACGTTTTTTAAACGTTTTCATACTTTACGATCCACGTGGACTATGACTGGGAATAGCCCGATGCATGGTGTGCAAAGAGAGCCATGCGAGGGGACGCAGTACACTAATGGGGCTTGTTTATGGCAGAAAAGTGAAAAAACAAAACAAAACAATTGTCTACCTTTTTTTGTCGACCATTTCCATGTTGACCTTTTGACCCTGACGACCTTTTCTACTGTCTACCTACAGATGGAGCCGGATGCGGTATGGAGCATCGACCACACTTAGGTCGACAGTGTCTAGGTCGACCACTATTGGTCAACAGTAACTATGTCGAAAGGGTTTCTAGGTCGACAGGTCAAAAGTTCGACATGAGTTTTTTTATTATTATTTTTGTGTCATTTTCTCCGTACAGTGACCGGGAACCCCAATTAGTGCACTGTGTCCCCTCGCATGGCTCGCTTCGCACTCCTTGCTTCGGGCAAGGTGCCTCGCTGTGCTCGGCACAGGTTACTATTCCCAATTGTAGTCCACGTGGATCGTTAAGTATAAAAAAAAGTTTTTAAAAAAAAAGAGTAAAAAAAAAAAGAGTTTTATGGTAAGAACTTACCTTTGTTAAAACTCTTTCTGCGAGGTACACTGGGCTCCACAAGTAATGGACAATGAGTGTAGAGTAGGATCTTGATCCGAAGCACCAACAGGCTCAAAGCTTTGACTGTTCCCAGAATGCATAGCGCCGCCTCCTCTATAACCCCGCCTCCCTGCACAGGAGCTCAGTTTTTAGTTAACCAGCCCAATGCAGTAGCAGGAAAAGAGACGACAACGGTTAGTAGCCACAAACACCACAATCTCACGACAGGAGACGTGTCAGCGGCTAATGCCATACCAACCCGAAGAAGCTAAGTGCGTCAGGGTGGGCGCCTTGTGGAGCCCAGTGTACCTCGCAGAAAGAGTTTTAACAAAGGTAAGTTCTTACCATAAAACTCGTTTTCTGCTGCGGGGTACACTGGGCTCCACAAGGAATGGACAATGGGGATGTCCTAAAGCAGTTCCTTATGGGAGGGGACGCACTGTAGCGGGCACAAGTACCCGGCATCCCAATGAAGCATCCTGGGGAGCGGCAGTATCGAAGGCATAGAACCAAGAGGTTCAAACGGAGACTCTTGCAACGCCTCCAAAACCACCGACAAGTCCCAAGGAGCCACAGGCGGGACATAGGGAGGTTGGATACGCCACACACCCTGAGTAAAGGTATGCACATCTGGTAAGGTCGCAATTTTTCTCTGAAACCACACCGACAAGGCAGATATTTGAACCTTGAGGGAGGCCAGACGCAGGCCTAATTCCAGGCCGTGCTAAAGGAAGGCCAACAACTTGGCTATACTAAATTTGGAAGCGTCATAATCGTTAGATGCGCACGAAACAAAGTAAGAATGCCAGACCCTATAGTAAATCAGAGCCGAAGCTGGTTTCCGGGCCCGCAACATTGTTTGAATGACCGCCTCAGAAAACCCTTTAGCCCTTAAGACGGAAGCTTCAAGAGCCACGCCGTCAAAGACAGCCGGGCTAGGTCCTGGTAGACACAGGGGCCCTGAAAGAGGATGTCTGGGTGTTGTGGAAGTAGAATTGGACGCTCTGACGATAGACCTTGCAGGTCTGATAACCAGTGCCGTCTGGGCCACGCTGGAGCTACGAGAAGCAGAATTCCTTTTTCTTGCTTGAACTTCCGAATTACCCTGGGCAGGAGTGACACCGGAGGGAACACGTACGGCAGCCGAAACCTCCACGGTACCGCCAGCGCATCCACGAATGCTGCTTGAGTATCCCTTGTCCTGGCTCCAAAGACCAGAACCTTGTGATTGTGTCGAGATGCCATCAGATCTACGTCTGGAAGGCCCCACCTTTCCACTAGGAGTTGAAACACTTCTGGATGGAGGCCCCCCTAGCCGGCATGTACGTCCTGACGACTGAGAAAGTCCGCTTCCCAATTCAGGACTCCCGGAATGAAGATTGCCGATATGGCGGTAGATGACGTTCTGCCTACTGTAGAATCCGTGAGACTTCCTTCATTGCTAGGCGGCTTCGAGTGCCGCCTTGATGATTTATGTAAGCCACTCTGGTGGCGTTGTCCGACTGTACTTGAACAGGACGGTTCTGAATTAAATGTTGGGCTAGGTTCAATGCATTGAAGATCGCCCGCAACTCCAGAATATTGATCGAGAGGAGGGACTCCTCCTTGGTTCACCGCCCCGGAAGGGAGTGTTGCTCCAGCACCGCGCCCCAACCTCTTAGACTGGCATCTGTCGTCAACAGGACCCAGTTGGATATCCAGAACGGACGGCCCCTGCACAGTTGTTGGTCCTGGAGCCACCAGAGCAGTGACAGACGGACCTCCGGAGTCAGTCAATGAGATCATTTGAGACCTGATCCGGTGAGGCAGGCCGTCCCATTTGGCTAGAATCAGCCTCTGGAGAGGGCGAGAGTGAAATTGAGCGCACTCCACCCTGTCGAATGCTGACACCATGAGGCCCAGCACCTGCATCGCTGAATGTATCAACACTTGCGGACGAGATAGGAAGCAACGAATCCTGTCCTGAAGTTTCAGGGCTTTCTCCTGAGACAGGGACAACCGCTGGTTGTGAGTGTCCAATAGTGCTCCCAGATGCACCATGCTCTGAGCAGGGATCAAGGATCACAACCTCCAGTTGATGAGCCACCCGGGGTCTTACAGAAACCGGACCGTCACATCTAGATGACGCAGGAGAAGTTCTGGGGAATTTTCCAGGATTAACAAGTCGTCCAAATAGGGCAGTATCCTGACCCCTTGACGGCGGAGTACCACCGTCATCACCGCCATGACGTTTGTAAAGACTCGTGGAGCCGTTGTTAAACCAAAAGGTAACACCCGAAACTGGTAATGTCAGTTGCCAATCGCAAATCTCAGTTATTGCTGATGAGACACTGCTATAGGAATATGCAGGTAAGCATCCTGTATATCCAGGGAGACCATGAAGTCCCCAGGTTCCAAGGCCTGAACTAAAGAGAAAAGGGTTTCCATCCGGAACTTGGAAACCTTCACAAACCTGTTCAATGCCTAGAGGTTGAGAATGGGCTGGGAGGACCCGTTCGGTTTTGGGACTAGAAACAGCGGAGAATAGTACCCCCGGCCCCCCTGAGCAAGGGGCACCTGTACTACGACTCCTGTATCCAGGAGGGTCTGTACCACCGAATGTTGAGTGTTTGCCTTTGTCTTGTCCAACGGGACATCTGTCTGGCAAAATCGATGAGAGGGTCGGTTTTTGAAGGCTATGGCGTAACCTCAAAGGACGACTTCCCGTACCCAGGCATCTGAAGTGGTCTTCAACCATTCCTGAGTATACCCTAGAAGCCGGCCCCCCACACTGGGATCCCCCAGAGGGATGCCCGCCCCGTCATGTGGCCGGCTTATCTGTCTTGGAAGCTGGCTGACGGGCCGCCCAGGCTCTTTTGGGCTTAGGCTTACCAGGTTTGGAAGTGCGGGCCTGCTTGTTGTACGCCTGACCTTTTGCTTTACCTGAAGGACGAAAGGGGCGAAAGGAAGTACCTTAAGCTTTCGACAAAGAAGGAGCAGTACTTGGCAGACAAGCAGTTTTGGCAGTAGCCAAGACAGCCACAATCTTATTTAAATCCTCCCCAAACAGAATACCTCCCTTAAAAGGGAGTACCTCCAGGGTTTTTCTAGAGTCCAGATCCACAGACCAGGATCTCAGCCACAATATCCGGCGAGCCAGGACTGACGTAGTAGAGGCCTTGGCTGCCAGGATACCGGCATCAGAAGCCGCCTCTTTAATATAACGAGAAGCTGTGACAATATAAGACAAGCATTGTCTAGCATGGTCAGAGGAGATTTCAGCATCTAACTCCAAGGCCCATGCTTCAATGGCCTCTGCAGCCCAAGTAGCTGCAATAGTGGGCCTTTGTGCAGCACCCGTGAGGGTGTAAATCGCTTTAAGACAACCCTCCACACGTTTATCTGTAGGCTCTTTTAGAGATGTGACGGTAGTGACCGGCAGAGCTGAGGAAACCACCATTCTAGCCACATGTGAGTCCACTGGAGGAGGCGTTTCCCAATTCTTAGACAGCTCCGGCGCGAGGGGATAGTGAGCCAGCATCTTCTTTTGAGGCACAAATCGTACCCGGGTTTTCCCAGGGTTCCTGACGTATATCAATTAGGTGGTCAGAGTGAGGTAAAACTTGTTTAATCACCTTCTGACGCTTGAACCTATCTGGTTTCTTAGGAGGAACGGATGGCTCTGGCTCATCAGTTATCTGTAAAATTAATTTAATAGCCTCCAAAAGATCAGGAACATCCACATGTGAACTACCCTCCTCATCAGCCGTATCTGAGTCAGAACCTGTTGGGTCAGTGTAAGTGCCGTCTTCATCCGACGAGGTGTCAGTGACGGCTGTGGATTGTGAGGAGACAAGCGTTCGCTTAGAGAACCCCTTGGACGTAAGCGAGCGATGGTCAGACTTTTTAGTAGTCAGGGACTGGTCCAATTTCTTTAATTGAGCAGATAAATCGTCCGCCCACGGCGGGTTAGCTGCAGGGACCACAAACGGTTGTACCGGCATTGGGGGTCCCATAGGGGGTGTTAGTTTATGCACTAGCGTATGTAAAAGCGTGGAAAAAGCGGCCCACGGTGGGTCATTATGTGCCTCTGTTGCCACAGTCACACTGTAGGAGCCCCCAGAACCAGAGCCCATAGCTGCTATATTCCCCTCATAGGGATCTGCGGCTTCAGCAACACCGGCAGTGTGTTCAGCCCCAGAACCGTTACCCTCAGAAGCAGACATGATATAACTTGCAGTATCAAGTAACACAGTACAATTTGTCAGCAGCACAATACCTCTTACCCAAACCCCTACGCAGTGTAGTCAGCACCAGCAGAGATAAAGGAGAGATATGGTGACTAAATCACAGAGAAAAATACTTTTTAGAGTATATCTTTGTGAAAATCCTATATCAAATAAAACCTGACGCACCAAGCCCCCTCAGGTTATAGAATATAGGGATAGCAGGTTGAGTGAAAGACACGAAATGGACACCACTCAGCTATTAAATGCACACACAAATAGTCACAGTTTGTACAATGCAGAGGTTATTACTAACAATAATACCGCACTGGACTAGCTTACACAGCTATATAACAATAGATATAACAGTATACAGTAAGAACTGGATGTATATCACAGGGTAATTGTACTAGGAAACCCTGACTAAATGCACTCTTTCTTAACTAACAGTGACTAAAAAAGGCAGGTAG
The DNA here is from genome assembly GCF_028390025.1 of Pseudophryne corroboree. NCBI lineage: Eukaryota > Metazoa > Chordata > Amphibia > Anura > Myobatrachidae > Pseudophryne > Pseudophryne corroboree. The sequence continues at coordinate 42,931,093 of NC_086454.1, read as the reverse complement.
AATACTTAAGTGTCTTGCAAAGTCACAGCACTGACAACCAGGCGGCTTTACATGGGTGGTCTTCAGTATGCTGACTGTCGGGATCCCGGCGCACGGTATACCGGCGCCGGAATCCCGACAGCCGGCATACCGACACTTTTTCTCCCTCGTGGGGGTCCACGACCCCCCTGGAGGGAGAATAAAATAGCATACCGTGCCCGCAAGGGGCTTATTTGCGCTCGCCACGCTGTTGGTATGCCAGCGGTCGGGCTCCCGGCGCCGGTATGCTGGTCCCCGGGAGCCCGCCCGCATACCATACTGCACCTGCTTTACATAGGAGGATTTGCACAAGCATTCCCAGGAACAGTGAGCTGAGGGATAATGGCGCCGCAGACACTGCCAGGGAGTGAGGGAGAGACAGATATGCAGCTCCAGGGCGGGATCATTTGCATAAAATTGTGCCCTGTGGCTGGGGGAGGGGCTTCAGGTCCAAGCTCTATCCCCCTGCTGGCAAAACCACCAGGTACTGCGGGCTCTAATAAAAACGGTTTATAGAAAAAACCTGACCTGTCCCATGTCCTGGTGATCTAGTGGGATCGCCTGTACTGCCACAGTGTCCACCACCAGCGCGCGCGGCCCGCCTCCCACTGACCGCGCCGGATTGCGATAAAGACTGGGTCCCGCAAGCGGGACCCACTTACCACCTCCCGAAGCGCGGTCACGCGATCCCGGAGAGCCCCCGTCGTGTGTGCCTGACAAGAAGAAAACCGGAGCCTCCTGCTGTAGTTACCCGGCAACCAGGGCTCGGGAGTGTACAGCGCCGCTGGGGAGATCCGGAGCTGCAGCCGTGAATGTCCACTGACATGTAACACTGCTGCTGCCCTTAAAGTCTTCACTTTTTTCCTCAGAAAAAAAGCTCTTCTTAGGGCTGCCTGGAGCAGCCCCTCTGTTAAGTGCCTGCTGCTGCAGCACCAACTACAAAACTGAGCTCCTGTGCAGGGAGGCAGGGTGATATAGGAGGCGGCGCTATGCATCTTGGGAAGAAGGTCAAAGCTTTTGAGCCTGTTGGTGCCTCGGATCAAGATCCTACTCTACAACCATTGTCCATTCCTTGTGGAGCCCAGTGTACCCCGCAGTAGAAATAGGATTTTAATTACCTACCGGTAAATCCTTTTCTCGTAGTCCGTAGAAGATACTGGGGTCCATATTAGTACCATGGGGTATAGATGGGTCCACTAGGAGCCATGGGCACTTTAAGAATTTGATAGTGTGGGCTGGCTCCACCCTCTATGCCCCTCCTACCAGACTCAGTCTAGGAAACTGTGCCCTAGGAGACGGACATACTTTGAGAGAAGAATATAAAAGGATAGTGGTAAAATTCCGAACCAGCACACACAAACTAGAGGAAAGCCAAGCTAAACAAACTTTAATCCAGGAACAGCATCCGCTGAACCAACAACACTTAACCAAGTAACAGTGCAGGAAGAAACAAAGCACTGGGCAGGCGCCCAGTATCCTCTACGGACTACGAGAAAAAGATTTACCGGTAGGTAATTAAAATCCTATTTTCTCTTACGTCCTAGAGGATACTGGGGTCCATATTAGTACCATGGGGATGTACCAAAGCTCCCAAACAGAGTGGGAGAGTGTTGAGGGGCCTGCAGAACTGATTGACCAAACTGAAGATCCTCAGAGGCCAAAGTATCGAACTTGTAGAACTTAGCAAACGTGTTCGACCCTGACCAAGTAGCTGCTCGGCAAAGCTGCAAAGCCGAGACACCCCGGGCAGCCGCCCAGGAAGAACCCACCTTACGAGTAGAGTGGGCCTTTAACGGATTTTGGACACGGCAATCCTGCCATAGAATACGCATGCTGGATAGTGAACCTGATCCAGCGAGAAATCGTATGCTTAAGAAGCAGGACACCCAATTTTCTTGGATCATAGAGGACAAACAGAGATTCCGACATTCTGTGATGAGCAGTCCTCTTCACATAGATCTTCAGAGCCCTTACAACATCCATGAACTTTGATGGAATTGAGGAGTCAGTAGCAACTGGCACCACATTAGGTTGGTTGATATGAAAAGCCGACACAACCTTTGGAAGGAACTGCTGACTCGCCCTGAGCTCAGCTCTATCTTCATGGAAGATTAAGTAGGGGCTTTTACAAGACAAAGTCCCCAATTCCGACACACGCCTAGCAGAAGCTAAGGCCAACAATGTGACAACCTTCCACGTGAGAAACTTGACCTCAACCTCCTGTAAAGTTTCGAACCAATCCGATTGCAGGAACTGTAACACCACGTTTAGATCCCAGGGTGCCGTAGGAGGCACAAACAGAGGATGGATGTACAGAACCCCTTTCAAGAAAGTCTGAAACTCAGGGAAGGAAGCCAATTGTTACTGGAAGAAAATGGATAAGGCCGAAATCTGGACTTTTATGGAACCCAAATGCAAGCCCATATCCACACCTGCTTGCAGGAAGAGGAGAAACCATCCAAGTTGAAACTCCACCGTAGGAAACTTCTTGGATACACACCAAGACACGTACTTTTTCCAAATTCGATGGTAATGGTTAGACGTTATTCCTTTCCTAGCCTGTATCAGGGTAGGAATAACCTTGTTCGGAATACCCCTCCGAGCTAAGATCTGGCGTTCAACCTCCATGCCATCAAACGTAGCTGTGCTAAGTCTTGATAAGCGAATGGCCCCTGTTGCAGAAGGTCCTCGCGAAGAGGAAGAGGCCTTGGATCCTCCAGCAGTAATTCCAGAAGATCCGCGTACCAAGCCCTTCTTGGCCATTCCCGAGCAATGAGGATCGCCTGAACTCTTGTTCTCTTTATTAGTTTGAGAATCCTTGGGATTAGTGGAAGTGGAGGGAACACATACACTGAGTGGAACACCCACGGTGTTACCAGTGCGTCCACTGCCACTGCTTGTGGGTCTCTCGACCTGGAACAGTATCTCCGAAGCTTCTTGTTGAGACGTGAGGCCATCAGGTCTATTTGAAGTACGCCCCAAAGACTTATCACCTCTGCGAACACCTCCGGATGGAGGCCCCACTCTCCTGGATGTAGATCGGGCCTGCTGAGGAAGTCTGTTTCCCAGTTGTCCACTCCCGGAATGAAGATTGCTGACAGCGCCACCGTGTGCTTTTCTGCCCAGAGGAGGATTCTTGTCACCTCTGACATCGCAGCTCTGCTCTTCGTTCCGCCCTGTCGATTTATGTAGGCCACCGTCGTTACATTGTCCGACTGCACTTGAATGGCCTGATCTTGCAGAAGGTGTGCCGCTTGTGGAAGACCGTTGTACACGGCTCTTAATTCCAGGATGTTTATTGGAAGAATGGATTCCAGACTTGACCACCTTCCTTGGAAGGTTTCCCCTTGGGTGACTGCACCCCAACCTCTGAGACTTGCATCCGTGGTTAGAAGGATCCAGTTCTGAACCCCGAACCTGTGGCCCACGAGAAGGTAAGGCAGTTGTAGCCACCATAGAAGTGAAATCCTGGCGTTCGGCGACAGACGTATCCTCTGGTGCATGTGTAGGTGGGATACCGACCACTTGTCCAGGAGATCCAGTTGGAAGGACCGTGCATGAAATCTTCCATACTGTAGAGCCTCGTAGGAGGCAAACATCTTCCCCAGAAGGCGAATGCACTGATGGACCGATACCCGGACAGACTTCAAGACATCCCGGACCATTGTCTGTATAACCAACGCTTTCTCCACTGGTAGAAACACCCTCTGCACGTGTGTATCGAGGATCATCCCTAGGAAAGACAATCTCCTTGTCGGCTCCAAATGTGACTTTGGAAGATTCAGGATTCATCCATGATCCCTGAGCAGTCGGGTCGTGAGAGCAACTTCTCCCTGGAAGACGCTTTTATCAGCAGATTGTCCAGATATGGAATTATATTCACTCCTTGACTGCGGAGGAGAATCATTATCTCTGCCATTACCTTGGTGAACACCCTCGGTGCCGTGGAGAGGCAGAATGGCAGTGCTTGGAACTGATAGTGACAGTCCAACAACGCAAATCTGAGATAAGCCTGGTGCGGCGGCCAAATTGGAATGTGGAGGTATGCATCCTTGATTTCCAGGGATACCAGAAACTCTCCCTCCTCCAGACATGAGATCACCACTCTCAGAGACTCCATTTTGAACTTGAATTCCCTCAGATAAGGGTTCAATGACTTCAGGTTCAAAATCGGTCTGACCGAACCATCCGGTTTCGGTACCACAAACAGGTTTGAATAGTAACCCCCGTTTTCCAGATGAAGTGGAACAGGAACAATGACAGCCGACCTTTCATATTTTTGAATGGCTTCGTGTAGGATAGCCCTTTCCGCCAGCAAAGCTGGCAAGCCTGATTTGAAGAATCTGTGAGGTGGGAGCTCTTGAAACTCCAGTCTGTACCTCTGGGACACAATATCCTGTACCCAGGGATCCAGGTCGGATAACACCCAGACGTGACTGAAACGTCCGAGCCTCGCACCCACCTGCACATCCTCCAGGCTGTGAGGTCCACCGTCATGCTGAGGATTTTGAGGAAACAGAAGCAGGTTTCTGGTCCTGGGAACCTGCGGGTGCAGGTTTTTTGAATTTTGCCCGACAACCTCTGAAGAAAGTGGCAGGAGGCTTGGACTAAGTATATGTATGTTAAAAAGCGGTATCTGTAGAAAAAAAAAATGTTAGCTTAGGAGACTCTAAGCCACAAAGGAAGAAGCCAACCACACGGCCAAAACATCGGCCGCAACACGAGCAGCAAACATCAGCTGTGCCTGGAGCCGGGACAACCATTACATCAGCCCACAGCCCGCTGGACGCAGCGGGACTTGTGAGCGCTGCCAGACCCACCAGCCTCCGCGAAGGAAGGAAGATCTGAGCCGCAGTGCTCTCAGCGGCTCCGGTACAACAAGTGCAGGGAAAGGTAGGGTAAATGCTGGCAATCCGGGAAAAATAAAACCAAGTGTCGCTGGGTACTCCTTTACACATTCACTCAAAAGAGTGTAAACATTGTTCATTAACAAATTATTATTTTTTCTACAGGTACCGCTTTTTAACATACATATACTTAGTAGAGATGAGCGGGTTCGGTTTCTCTGAATCCGAACCCGCCCGAACTTCATGGTTTTTTTCACGGGTCCGAGCAGACTCGGATCCTCCCGCCTTGCTCGGTTAACCCGAGCGCGCCCGAACGTCATCATGACGCTGTCGGATTCTCGCGAGACTCGGATTCTATATAAGGAGCCGCGCGTCGCCGCCATTTTCACACGTGCATTGAGATTGATAGTGAGAGGACGTGGCTGGCGTCCTCTCCATTTAGATTATAAGAGAGAGAGATTTACTGGAGCTTAGGACTAGGAGGAGTACTGTAGAAGTGTAGAGAGTGCAGAGAGTTTACTAGTGAGTGACCACCAGACAGTGCAGTTTATTTAATATATCCGTTCTCTGCCTGAAAAAAGCGATACACACAGTGACTCAGTCACATACCATATCTGTGTGCACTGCTCAGGCTCAGCCCAGTGTGCTGCATCATCTATATATATTATATATCTGTCTGACTGCTCAGCTCACACAGCTTATAATTGTGGGGGAGACTGGGGAGCACTGCAGTGCCAGTTATAGGTTATAGCAGGAGCCAGGAGTACATAATATTATATAGTGAGTGACCACCAGACAGTGCAGTTTATTTAATATATCCGTTCTCTGCCTGAAAAAAGCGATACACACAGTGACTCAGTCACATACCATATCTGTGTGCACTGCTCAGGCTCAGCCCAGTGTGCTGCATCATCTATATATATTATATATCTGTCTGACTGCTCAGCTCACACAGCTTATAATTGTGGGGGAGACTGGGGAGCACTGCAGTGCCAGTTATAGGTTATAGCAGGAGCCAGGAGTACATAATATTATATTAAAATTAAACAGTGCACACTTTTGCTGCAGGAGTGCCACTGCCAGTGTGACTGACCAGTGACCTGACCACACTGACCACCAGTATAGTTAGTAGTATACTTATATTGTGATTGCCTGAAAAAGTTAAACACTCGTCGTGTGACTTCACTTGTGTGTTGTTGTTTTTTTTATTCTATAAAAATAAAACTCATTCTGCTGACAGACAGTGTCCAGCAGGTCCGTCATTATATAATATATAATATATACCTGTCCGGCTGCAGTAGTGATATATATATATTTTTTATATCATTTATCATCCAGTCGCAGCAGACACAGTACGGTAGTTCACGGCTGTGGCTACCTCTGTGTCTGCACTCGGCAGGCAGTCCGTCCATAATTGTATACCACCTAACCGTGGTTTTTTTTTCTTTCTTCTTTATACATACATAGTTACATAGACATCTCTTTATCAACCAGTCTATATTAGCAGCAGACACAGTACAGTACGGTAGTTCACGGCTGTGGCTACCTCTGTGTCTGCACTCGGCAGGCAGTCCGTCCATAATTGTATACCACCTAACCGTGGTTTTTTTTTCTTTCTTCATACATAGTTACATAGACATCTCTTTATCAACCAGTCTATATTAGCAGCAGACACAGTACAGTACGGTAGTTCACGGCTGTGGCTACCTCTGTGTCTGCACTCGGCAGGCAGTCCGTCCATAATTGTATACCACCTAACCGTGGTTTTTTTTTCTTTCTTCTTTATACATACATACTACTACGACATCTCTTTATCAACCAGTCTATATTATTAGCAGCAGACACAGTACAGTACGGTAGTTCACGGCTGTGGCTACCTCTGTGTCTGCACTCGGCAGGCAGTCCGTCCATAATTGTATACCACCTAACCGTGGTTTTTTTTTCTTTCTTTATACATACATACTAGTTACGAGTATACTATCTCTTTATCAACCAGTCTATATTAGCAGCAGACACAGTACAGTACGGTAGTTCACGGCTGTGGCTACCTCTGTGTCTGCACTCGGCAGGCAGTCCATAATTGTATACTAGTATCCATCTCCATTGTTTACCTGAGGTGCCTTTTAGTTGTGCCTATTAAAATATGGAGAACAAAAATGTTGAGGTTCCAAAATTAGGGAAAGATCAAGATCCACTTCCACCTCGTGCTGAAGCTGCTGCCACTAGTCATGGCCGAGACGATGAAATGCCAGCAACGTCGTCTGCCAAGGCCGATGCCCAATGTCATAGTACAGAGCATGTCAAATCCAAAACACCAAATATCAGAAAAAAAAGGACTCCAAAACCTAAAATAAAATTGTCGGAGGAGAAGCGTAAACTTGCCAATATGCCATTTACGACACGGAGTGGCAAGGAACGGCTGAGGCCCTGGCCTATGTTCATGGCTAGTGGTTCAGCTTCACATGAGGATGGAAGCACTCAGCCTCTCGCTAGAAAAATGAAAAGACTCAAGCTGGCAAAAGCAGCACAGCAAAGAACTGTGCATTCTTCGAAATCCCAAATCCACAAGGAGAGTCCAATTGTGTCGGTTGCGATGCCTGACCTTCCCAACACTGGACGTGAAGAGCATGCGCCTTCCACCATTTGCACGCCCCCTGCAAGTGCTGGAAGGAGCACCCGCAGTCCAGTTCCTGATAGTCAGATTGAAGATGTCAGTGTTGAAGTACACCAGGATGAGGAGGATATGGGTGTTGCTGGCGCTGGGGAGGAAATTGACCAGGAGGATTCTGATGGTGAGGTGGTTTGTTTAAGTCAGGCACCCGGGGAGACACCTGTTGTCCGTGGGAGGAATATGGCCGTTGACATGCCAGGTGAAAATACCAAAAAAATCAGCTCTTCGGTGTGGAGGTATTTCACCAGAAATGCGGACAACAGGTGTCAAGCCGTGTGTTCCCTTTGTCAAGCTGTAATAAGTAGGGGTAAGGACGTTAACCACCTCGGAACATCCTCCCTTATACGTCACCTGCAGCGCATTCATAATAAGTCAGTGACAAGTTCAAAAACTTTGGGTGACAGCGGAAGCAGTCCACTGACCAGTAAATCCCTTCCTCTTGTAACCAAGCTCACGCAAACCACCCCACCAACTCCCTCAGTGTCAATTTCCTCCTTCCCCAGGAATGCCAATAGTCCTGCAGGCCATGTCACTGGCAATTCTGACGATTCCTCTCCTGCCTGGGATTCCTCCGATGCATCCTTGCGTGTAACGCCTACTGCTGCTGGCGCTGCTGTTGTTGCTGCTGGGAGTCGATGGTCATCCCAGAGGGGAAGTCGTAAGCCCACTTGTACTACTTCCAGTAAGCAATTGACTGTTCAACAGTCCTTTGCGAGGAAGATGAAATATCACAGCAGTCATCCTGCTGCAAAGCGGATAACTGAGGCCTTGGCATCCTGGGTGGTGAGAAACGTGGTTCCGGTATCCATCATTACTGCAGAGCCAACTAGAGACTTGTTGGAGGTACTGTGTCCCCGGTACCAAATACCATCTAGGTTCCATTTCTCTAGGCAGGCGATACCGAAAATGTACACAGACCTCAGAAAAAGAGTCACCAGTGTCCTAAAAAATGCAGCTGTACCCAATGTCCACTTAACCACGGACATGTGGACAAGTGGAGCAGGGCAGGGTCAGGACTATATGACTGTGACAGCCCACTGGGTAGATGTATGGACTCCCGCCGCAAGAACAGCAGCGGCGGCACCAGTAGCAGCATCTCGCAAACGCCAACTCTTTCCTAGGCAGGCTACGCTTTGTATCACCGCTTTCCAGAATACGCACACAGCTGAAAACCTCTTACGGCAACTGAGGAAGATCATCGCGGAATGGCTTACCCCAATTGGACTCTCCTGTGGATTTGTGGCATCGGACAACGCCAGCAATATTGTGTGTGCATTAAATATGGGCAAATTCCAGCACGTCCCATGTTTTGCACATACCTTGAATTTGGTGGTGCAGAATTTTTTTAAAAACGACAGGGGCGTGCAAGAGATGCTGTCGGTGGCCAGAAGAATTGCGGGACACTTTCGGCGTACAGGCACCACGTACAGAAGACTGGAGCACCACCAAAAACTACTGAACCTGCCCTGCCATCATCTGAAGCAAGAAGTGGTAACGAGGTGGAATTCAACCCTCTATATGCTTCAGAGGTTGGAGGAGCAGCAAAAGGCCATTCAAGCCTATACAATTGAGCACGATATAGTAGGTGGAATGCACCTGTCTCAAGCGCAGTGGAGAATGATTTCAACGTTGTGCAAGGTTCTGATGCCCTTTGAACTTGCCACACGTGAAGTCAGTTCAGACACTGCCAGCCTGAGTCAGGTCATTCCCCTCATCAGGCTTTTGCAGAAGAAGCTGGAGACATTGAAGGAGGAGCTAACACGGAGCGATTCCGCTAGGCATGTGGGACTTGTGGATGGAGCCCTTAATTCGCTTAACAAGGATTCACGGGTGGTCAATCTGTTGAAATCAGAGCACTACATTTTGGCCACCGTGCTCGATCCTAGATTTAAAGCCTACCTTGGATCTCTCTTTCCGGCAGACACAAGTCTGCTGGGGTTGAAAGACCTGCTGGTGACAAAATTGTCAAGTCAAGCGGAACGCGACCTGTCAACATCTCCTCCTTCACATTCTCCCGCAACTGGGGGTGCGAGGAAAAGGCTCAGAATTCCGAGCCCACCCGCTGGCGGTGATGCAGGGCAGTCTGGAGCGACTGCTGATGCTGACATCTGGTCCGGACTGAAGGACCTGACAACGATTACGGACATGTCGTCTACTGTCACTGCATATGATTCTCTCAACATTGATAGAATGGTGGAGGATTATATGAGTGACCGCATCCAAGTAGGCACGTCACACAGTCCGTACTTATACTGGCAGGAAAAAGAGGCAATTTGGAGGCCCTTGCACAAACTGGCTTTATTCTACCTAAGTTGCCCTCCCACAAGTGTGTACTCCGAAAGAGTGTTTAGTGCCGCCGCTCACCTTGTCAGCAATCGGCGTACGAGGTTACATCCAGAAAATGTGGAGAAGATGATGTTCATTAAAATGAATTATAATCAATTCCTCCGCGGAGACATTGACCAGCAGCAATTGCCTCCACAAAGTACACAGGGAGCTGAGATGGTGGATTCCAGTGGGGACGAATTGATAATCTGTGAGGAGGGGGATGTACACGGTGATATATCGGAGGGTGATGATGAGGTGGACATCTTGCCTCTGTAGAGCCAGTTTGTGCAAGGAGAGATTAATTGCTTCTTTTTTGGGGGGGGTCCAAACCAACCCGTCATATTAGTCACAGTCGTGTGGCAGACCCTGTCACTGAAATGATGGGTTGGTTAAAGTGTGCATGTCCTGTTTTGTTTATACAACATAAGGGTGGGTGGGAGGGCCCAAGGACAATTCCATCTTGCACCTCTTTTTTCTTTTCTTTTTCTTTGCATCATGTGCTGATTGGGGAGGGTTTTTTGGAAGGGACATCCTGCGTGACACTGCAGTGCCACTCCTAGATGGGCCCGGTGTTTGTGTCGGCCACTAGGGTCGCTAATCTTACTCACACAGCTACCTCATTGCGCCTCTTTTTTTCTTTGCGTCATGTGCTGTTTGGGGAGGGTTTTTTGGAAGGGACATCCTGCGTGACACTGCAGTGCCACTCCTAGATGGGCCCGGTGTTTGTGTCGGCCACTAGGGTCGCTAATCTTACTCACACAGCTACCTCATTGCGCCTCTTTTTTTCTTTGCGTCATGTGCTGTTTGGGGAGGGTTTTTTGGAAGGGCCATCCTGCGTGACACTGCAGTGCCACTCCTAGATGGGCCCGGTGTTTGTGTCGGCCACTAGGGTCGCTAATCTTACTCACACAGCTACCTCATTGCGCCTCTTTTTTTCTTTGCGTCATGTGCTGTTTGGGGAGGTTTTTTTGGAAGGGACATCCTGCGTGACACTGCAGTGCCACTCCTAGATGGGCCCGGTGTTTGTGTCGGCCACTAGGGTCGCTTATCTTACTCACACAGCGACCTCGGTGCAAATTTTAGGACTAAAAATAATATTGTGAGGTGTGAGGTATTCAGAATAGACTGAAAATGAGTGTAAATTATGGTTTTTGAGGTTAATAATACTTTGGGATCAAAATGACCCCCAAATTCTATGATTTAAGCTGTTTTTTAGTGTTTTTTGAAAAAAACACCCGAATCCAAAACACACCCGAATCCGACAAAAAAAATTCGGTGAGGTTTTGCCAAAACGCGTTCGAACCCAAAACACGGCCGCGGAACCGAACCCAAAACCAAAACCCGAAAAATTTCAGGCGCTCATCTCTAAATTACTTAGTCCATTTAGCGCTTTCTCCCAAATATTACAAATAATGAGCCTTAGCGCCATGCCAGAAGCAGTGTATATGGATTTGCGGTCTGCCGGCTCCGTCAAAGCGGTAGACCCAGGGACAGGTAACACCACCTTTTTAGACAGTCTAGATACAGAAGCATCAACTATAGGTGGGTTTTCCCACTTTTTCCTATCGTCCTCAGGGAAAGGAAAGGCAACGAGAACCCTTTTCGGGATCTGGAATTTTTTCTCTGGGTTTTCCCAGGATTTCTCAAATAATGTGTTTAAGTCTTTAGACGCAGGGAAGATCAGGGAGGCTTTCTTATTGTCTGTAAAGTAACCTGCTCAGGTGGTTTGTCAGTAATGTGTAACACATCCCTAGTGGCCTCAATCATGAGCTGCACCCCCTTTACAAGGGAAGCTTCACCCACCCCACATATCCACATCACCGTCTGCCGTGTCTGAGTCGGTATCCGTGTCGACCTGCATAATCTGGGCAAGCGCACGTTTCTTAGGGTATATACTAGGGGACTTTGAGGTAGTAGAGACAGAACCAGACAAAGCCTACACAGATTTCTTTAAAACCTTGTGTTTCAGTCTCAGTATGCGCTATCCTAGTAGAAATCTGGGATATCATGCCCTTAATAGAAGCCACCCACTGGGGTCCGGGTTCGGAAGGCTGAGACGTAACACTACATTCCTGAGTACATGGAATGATTCCTCTGGTGAAGATACATACTCTGCAGCACAAGAAACAGAGTCCCTGGACATAGTAATGTGAGATTTGCATACACACACACACACACACACACACACACACACACACACACACACACACAGGAAAATGTCAGACACAGTTTCCCCCAAGCACCTTCAGAGAGACACAGAGTTAATGGAGCCAGCACACACAGCGCCCCAGTAGACGGTTATAGAATAAATGTCTAGCGCTGACTGTGCACCCTTAAAACCACTTAACTGACGATTTTTCCCTTCAAAAGCGTTAACAACATTGTTTTTTAAAATTAATTTTATTTAATAAAGTTGAAGTTTTTAAATATTTAAACATTATATTATGCACATCTGCAGAACGGATCTCCTCATCAAAAACGGGGGGACAGGGTGGGACGGCGCAGTTGCATGAAATCTGACCATGCCAGTTAAGTGGTTAATAGACTACACAGTTATAATATACACTCTCCCCCCGTCTATAGCCCCCGGGTGCCGTACAGGATGACTGGAGTTATGTGGAGGGCCAGCGTTCCCGGTCAGCGTCTCTGTGTGATGTACGGCAGGGAGAAAATGGCGCTGGAGAGCTGCTGGATCCGCTCTGAAAAGCTCCGCCCCCGAAAATGGCGCGTCTTCCAGCACTTTACATTCTTTATACTGGCCTGAGGTATCATTTCTAGCAGAAGTACAGTGACCCTGATAGATGCATTGACCAGTGTAAGGGTGTTGCGCTGGCCCAGGGCGCCCCTCACAGCGCCGCACCGCAGTACCACTGAGCCTCTGGAGCGCAGCTTAAGTACTGCGCTCCCACCCTGTCGCCGCCATTCACACCTGTCCCCGCTTGTCGGGTCGCCGGTCACCTACTCACCACCGCGATCTTCTGGCTCTGTTAGGGGGTGGCGGCATGCTGCGGGAGTGAGCGGTCGCCTTGGGGGCTAACGATCATCACCCTCAGGAGCTTAATGTCCTGTCAGCGGAGATAGTGGCCATTAACCTCAGAGGGTTGGACACTACTTCCCCCTAAGTCCAACGAAGCAGGTTGTCGAAGCAGGATGTCGACCATTTGACCCTGTCGACCTAATGTATGTCTACCATTAGTGGTACACCTATTGACTGTAGATCTTTTTAGTGTAGATCTAATAATCCACACCCGAACCATGGGTAGTACACAGGACGTGATTGAGTGGAAAAAGGGAGCCATTGGTTTTGGCAGAGAGCATGGCCATAGCCTGTAGGAGGTGGTGGCATGTGTTGGTGTGCCCTCGAAGACAGTGAGTAGTATCCATCTACAGTGGAAGAAACATGGACACAAAGAATCTCAGCGGTAGAACAGTAGCCGAAAGTCAATCATGACAAATTGAGACCTCAGGCATTTAGGGCGCCTAGCAACCACCAATTGGTTCCAAACGTGTCAGGAAATGCTCCAACAGTACAATGCCAGACCTTGCCAAACAGTCTCAAAGTCCCAGATCTGGCAAATTGGTGGGCCACGTGAGATGTGGCACGTCAGTCTGGTGCTTTGCAAACCAATCCAAGCCTTTTGGCCACTATTCTGCCACTGAGATTCTTGATGTCCATGCTTCTTCCACTGTAGATTGATACTACTCACTATCTTCGAGAGAACACCAACAAACGCCGTCACCTCCTCTAGGCTATGGCCATGCTCTCGGGCAAAAACCAATGGCTCCCTTTTGCCACTCATGTCACGTTTATGACCCATGGTTCCACCTGAAAAAGAAACAATATCTCAACAAATTCGCATTGTGGGCCTAATTCTGCTAACAAGCAGAAATTGCGATATGTTTGCAAATTCTGCTTGTTGAGGGGGGGGGGGGGGGAGGGGTCGGTCAGCACTCCAAAATATAGCAAATTCTGCTAATTAGCTATGCTTACTGAATTAGGCCCTGTATCAATACCTCAGACTTTCACAATGATCATCCAATAGTTTTAGTGTCACCATCTACATGCATGTTCACGTCTCGTTGAGCTTATGCCACTTGTCTTTCCACATTTCATATTATTTCGTCAGGTGTTTATTATCACTTGTTACAACGTGACAGTTGTTTCTGAGCTGCTGTGTACAAAGCTGATTACTATTAAGACTCACTTACCTGTCACTGTCAGAGTAAGAGTCCTCACTAGGTCACTCTTCCAAGACCTGTGAGACACGATACACGAATATTCATTCCCATCATCGTCCATAGATGTAGGATGTAACGTCAGGTGGCTGGTAACATTAAACGTGTCATCTCCATTAGTAACTGGGTCAGCGGTGCAGATTCCCCGATCCAAGGCCACGCAGCCAGGGGAGCCTTTATTGTGTCGGAACCAGCGTATGGTCACAGGCTGGGGGTAGTAATTGGTGGCCGCACACATGACTGATCTCTCTGTTCCCAGCAGGACGCTGATTTCTCCTGGGGTCAGCGAAGCAGATGGACGAGCTGCACAACAAGACATACACTCAGTACGGACTGTACAGGAAAAGATGTACGGAAGCTAGGTGTTATACTGTATATATACTGTACACACAAGAACAGGGGAGGCACCACAAGACTTAATAGTACCTGAATACAAGACTCAGTAACAGTATTCTTCATACACATCTGTACATATGGCGCCTGGTAGTACTCCCGTGCTGCACACCCATTTCTTACTGTTACGTCTTATGCCAGAAACACACTAAGATGATGTGTATCGGGACGACATGGCAGCCGACGGGCCAACTCTGTGAGATTCCCACTGGCACTGGAGCTATTCCGTCACGGGAACGTTTTAAGACGCATCAACGTTGCACCCTCAGTTGCAGCATCAAAGATCGCATCTACCCCAGGCAGGTGCAACTTTGCTGTCTGACCTGTGTGCAACTGAGCCTTTAATTGCCGTGAGGCACCCACATCATGCTAGCCACGCCCCTGTTACCTCCCAGAAACGCCCACTGAAAATCCATCTTTCTGCGCACATTTTCGATCTGCGTCTTAGAGCCGTAAACTTCAGGACACATACGCACTGCGACTCGCACGTACATGCAGACTGAAATCAATGGTCGCTTGCATCCAGCATCGCCGCTACATGCAACCCTGAATCAGGCCTATAGGGTTCTAGGTATTTTAATAGAGAGAGTACTGGGTACATATCAACAGATCATTTACATAAATGTTACATTGTGGTGTTCTGGTCTGGCATCTCACCAACCTAGGTGGGCTTCTGACCTGGAAGATCTTTCGGATGAGGGTGGGTGTTCCATGTTGGGTAATGTGGAGGATGCTATGATGCTGAGAATAGTTTGGGAGAATGTCTGGGACACTATATGTAGCACAGTCATTGCTGTCCTCTCTCTGTGCTATACAATCTGACTGTTTGGTCTCTCCCTTGATAAGTGTATTTGTAATCTACCTGTGCTTGCTGGGTATTACTAGCTAGAGGCCGGATGGTGACAGAGGCTCCATGCCTACAGGGCTGGGTAACTCTTGTGAACACAACCATGGCTCATGAAATGTACATTTATTGCTATTACATACAGGCATTGGCCATGATGGAGAGTTGGCTGCAATTGCACACCAAAAACCGCACATAAAGTAGCCGCAGTTGCTGAACTGCACACACAAAGCAGCAACTTGTGCACAATTTGACATCTAATGCATATACACTCAATTTACAGCAGGCGTACATCACTCCTGCATTTTTATGGAAACTCCCTATTACCACCCCAAACACTCCCTTCCTATCACTCACTTTGCATATGAATCCTCACTGGGAGCGTCTACAGTAATGAAGTCTGACACGAGCGCAGTGATACTAAGGCCAGGTACACATCAGGCCAACGGGCAATCAAGACGATGGTTGGGCCAAAATTCCATCAGCCCAGACCATGCCAGATTGCCAGTACACACTGCCACACTGTACACACAATGTAATGAACAACAGAACTACATCTCATTCTGTCATTCATTACACTGCACCTGTCTGCACAAGATATCTTCTGATTGGCCAAGTAGACCAGCATGACCAACTAGAAGATGTCACATGTGAACGGCGGGAGCACACAATCAGGCATACACATCAGATGATATGCAAGATTTGTTGTTCCGATACTGCAAATCGTGCTGATATTGGCCCTCATTCCGAGTTGATCGCTCGCAAGGCGATTTTAGCAGAGTTACACACGCTAAGCCGCCGCCTACTGGGAGTGTATCTTAGCTTCTTAAAATTGCGACCGATGTATTCGCAATATTGCGATTACAAACTACTTAGCAGTTTCAGAGTAGCTTCAGACTTACTCGGCATCTGCGATCAGTTCAGTGCTTGTCGTTCCTGGTTTGACGTCACAAACACACCCAGCGTTCGCCCAGACACTCCCCCGTTTCTCCAGCCACTCCCGCGTTTTTTCCGGAAACGGTAGCGTTTTTATCCACACGCCCATAAAACGCTGTGTTTCCGCCCAGTAACACCCATTTCCTGTCAATCACACTACGATCGCCGGAGCGAAGAAAAAGCCGTGAGTAAAAATACTATCTTCATTGTAAAATTACTTGGCGCAGTCGCAGTGCGATTATTGCGCATGCGTACTAAGCGGAATTTCACTGCGATGCGATGAAAATTACCGAGCGAACGACTCGGAATGAGGGCCATTGTCCTGCTGTGTACCCGGCTTAAAGGCCCGTACACACTGGTTGATGTATCGGCCGTTCTCTTGAACGGCCGATACATCGCGGGACCGTCGGCCAGTGTGTACGGGCGATACGTCTGTGAACTCAGTCGTTCACAGACGTATCGCGCCGGCTGCGCAGCACAGCCGACGGCCAATATATCTAACGATATATTGGCGCGTTGCTGTGTGTGTACGGGGCGGTCGTCCGACCGCCCGTACACATGCTGCGGCGGCCGGCGGTGATTGACAGCTGTAACATCTACAATTCATCTGCAATACATGGCCTATTATTACAGTATACCATAACTATTATATCTATTACATAACTAAGTCTCCGGTGTTACAAAGTTATAAAGGAAATCAAGAACAGCAGCCCCCATATCCTCTCCAGAGCTTTCTGTGGTGTCAGTGATTGTGATGTGGTGACTGGGGAGCGTATATCTTCCCTGTCTAAGGTGAATAGATAGAGGGGGGAGGAGGCTGTTATCTTTCTGCTATATAACTGACCCATCCACTGCGGGGTGTAATAATGACATACATATCATTAGAAATGCAGGTGTTGGGCAAGGGGCCGGAGTCCGGAACAGCTGCACCTTTGAAACATCTTTAGACAAACAATCGGATGCACCATCGGATCCTACACAAGCGCTATGACCGGTGCAGCTTCTCCGTCTGAACATGGCGTCCTGTGCGAGTGGATACAGACACCTGTGTATATAATTCTATTAACACTCACCTGACACCTGCAGAGTAGCTTTCCCTTCCACTGAATTAGGGGTGACTATTACAGTGCAGGTATAGTCTCCTTCATCAGAGAACTGGACACGCGGGATGTGGAGCTCAGCGTTTCCTCTGTGTATCTCACTCTCCACCACGTAAGATCCGTCTCTGAATACTGTTTCTTTAGGTGCGTAATGATAGACTTCATGTCTGCTCCCATTCCATGTCCTGGTCCAGTACACTGCGATAGTTCTACCTGCTCCAACATCAGAGATATCACAGGGTATGGTCACATTGTCCTCTCGCAGTGTTCCGATAAGTGGTTTAGTCATAGTGACCCCCAGAGCATCTAAAGAACAAAGAGCAGAGAATGATTTACATTCTGTACAATTCTGAGCCAGTGGATGTATTTATTATTGTATTATTATATATTACCAGTTATATATATATAGTGCACACATATTACATAGCGCTTTACAGAGAAAATGTGACCATTCACATCAGTCATTGCCCCAGTGGAATTTACAATCTATAATCCCCACCACAAACAGACACACCAACCAGTATATTTTTGGACTGTGGATTGTATAGCGGGGGCAGGTCCACGATGACGGGATAGCATATTCAGACCCCCAGCACCACACACCAGGCCATTACACGCCACCCGCAGTGCCGACCTAGTTGCCCCCAAAGGCCGGCAACTATGGTTAGAATGTGACAGTGGTGAGTGCAGGGTTATAATGTAATGGTAGGGAGTGCAGGGCCATATTGTGACGGTAGGGAGTGCTGGGTTTATAATGTGACAGTAGAGTGCAGGGCATATAATACGACAGTAGAGAGTGCAGGGTTATAATGTGAAATTAAACAGTGCAAGGTTATAATGTGACAGTAGGGAGTGCAGGGCATATAATGTGACAGTAGGGAGTGCAGGGTTATAATGTGAAAGCAGAGAGTCCAGGGCTATGTGACAGTAGAAAACGCAGGGTTATAATGTGACAGTAGAGAGCGCAGGGTTATAATGTGACAATAGGGAGTGCAGGGTTATATGTGACAGTAAAGAGCGCAGGGTTATAATGTGACAGTACGGAGTGCAGGGTTATAATGTGAAAAATAAGAATTTACTTACCGATAATTCTATTTCTCATAGTCCGTAGTGGATGCTGGGACTCCGTAAGGACCATGGGGAATAGCGGCTCCGCAGGAGACTGGGCACAAAAGTAAAAGCTTGAACTAGCTGGTGTGCACTGGCTCCTCCCCCTATGACCCTCCTCCAAGCCTCAGTTAGGATACTGTGCCCGGACGAGCGTACATAATAAGGAAGGATCTTGAATCCCGGGTAAGACTCATACCAGCCACACCAATCACACCGTACAACCTGTGATCTGAACCCAGTTAACAGTATGATAAACGAAGGAGCCTCTGAAAAGATGGCTCACAACAACAATAACCCGAATTTTGTAACAATAACTATATAAGTATTGCAGACAATCCGCACTTGGGATGGGCGCCCAGCATCCACTACGGACTATGAGAAATAGAATTATCGGTAAGTAAATTCTTATTTTCTCTAACGTCCTAAGTGGATGCTGGGACTCCGTAAGGACCATGGGGATTATACCAAAGCTCCCAAACGGGCGGGAGAGTGCGGATGACTCTGCAGCACCGAATGAGAGAACTCCAGGTCCTCCTCAGCCAGGGTATCAAATTTGTAGAATTTAGCAAACGTGTTTGCCCCTGACCAAGTAGCTGCTCGGCAAAGTTGTAAAGCCGAGACCCCTCGGGCAGCCGCCCAAGATGAGCCCACCTTCCTTGTGGAATGGGCTTTTACAGATTTTGGCTGTGGCAGGCCTGCCACAGAATGTGCAAGCTGAATTGTACTACAAATCCAACGAGCAATCGTCTGCTTAGAAGCAGGAGCACCCAGCTTGTTGGGTGCATACAGGATAAACAGCGAGTCAGATTTCCTGACTCCAGCCGTCCTGGAAATATATATTTTCAGGGCCCTGACTACGTCCAGTAACTTGGAGTCCTCCAAGTCCCTAGTAGCCGCAGGCACCACAATAGGCTGGTTCACGTGAAACGCTGAAACCACCTTTGGGAGAAATTGAGGACGAGTCCTCAATTCTGCCCTATCCGTGTGAAAAATCAGGTAAGGGCTTTTATAAGATAAAGCCGCCCATTCTGAGACACGCCTGGCTGAAGCCAGGGCTAACAGCATTACCACCTTCCATGTGAGATATTTTAATTCCACAGTGGTGAGTGGTTCAAACCAATGTGATTTTAGGAACCCCAAAACCACATTGAGATCCCAAGGTGCCACCGGGGGCACAAAAGGAGGCTGTATATGCAGTACCCCTTTGACAAACGTCTGGACTTCAGGCACTGAAGCCAGTTCTTTTTGGAAGAAAATCGACAGGGCCGAAATTTGAACCTTAATGGACCCTAATTTTAGGCCCATAGACAGTCCTGTTTGCAGGAAATGTAGGAAGCGACCCAGTTGAAATTCCTCTGTAGGGGCCTCTTTGGCCTCACACCACGCAACATATTTTCGCCAAATGCGGTGATAATGTTTTGCGGTTACATCCTTCCTGGCCTTTATCAGGGTAGGGATGACTTCTTCTGGAATGCCTTTTTCCTTCAGGATCCGGCGTTCAACCGCCATGCCGTCAAACGCAGCCGCGGTAAGTCTTGGAACAGACAAGGCCCCTGCTGGAGCAGGTCCTTTCTTAGAGGTAGAGGCCACGGTTCCTCCGTGAGCATCTCTTGAAGTTTCGGGTACCAAGTCCTTCTTGGCCAATCCGGAACCCCGAGTATAGTTCTTACTCCTCTCCTTTTTATGATTCTCAGTACTTTTGGTATGAGAGGCAGAGGAGGGAACACATACACTGACTGGTACACCCATGGTGTTACCAGAGCGTCCACCGCTATTGCCTGAGGGTCCCTTGACCTGGCGCAATATCTGTCTAGTTTTTTGTTGAGACGGGACGCCATCATGTCCACCTTTGGTTTTTCCCAACGGTTTACCATCTCTTGGAAGACTTCTGGATGAAGTCCCCACTCCCCCGGGTGAAGGTCGTGTCTGCTGAGGAAGTCCGCTTCCCAGTTGTCCACTCCCGGAATGAACACTGCTGACAGTGCTATCACATGATTCTCCGCCCAGCGAAGAATCCTTGCAGCTTCTGCCATCGCCCTCCTGCTTCTCGTGCCGCCCTGTCTGTTTACGTGGGCGACTGACGTGATGTTGTCCGATTGGATCAATACCGCCTGACCCTGAAGCAGGGGTTTTGCTTGACTTAGGGCATTGTAAATGGCCCTTAGTTCCAGAATGTTTATATGAAGAGATGTTTCCATGCTTGACCACAAGCCCTGGAAATTTCGTCCCTGTGTGACTGCTCCCCAGCCTCTCAAGCTGGCATCCGTGGTCACCAGGATCCAATCCTGAATGCCGAATCTGCGGCCCTCTAGTAGATGAGCACTCTGCAGCCACCACAGAAGAGACACCCTTGTCCTTGGCGACAGGGTTATCCGCTGATGCATCTGAAGATGCGATCCGGACCATTTGTCCAGAAGATCCCACTGAAACGTTCTTGCATGGAATCTTCCGAATGGAATCGCTTCGTAAGAAGCCACCATTTTTCCCAGGACCCTCGTGCACTGATGCACTGACACCTGGCCTGGTTTTAGGAGATTCCTGACTAGCTCGGATAACTCCCTGGCCTTCTCCTCTGGGAGAAACACCTTTTTCTGGACTGTGTCCAGAATCATTCCTAGGAACAGGAGACGTGTTGTTGGAATCAGCTGCGATTTTGGAATATTTAGAATCCACCCGTGCTGACGTAACACTAACTGAGATAGTGCTACTCCGACTTCTAACTGTTCCCTGGACCTTGCCCTTATCAGGAGATCGTCCAAGTAAGGGATAATTAAAACGCCTTTTCTTCGAAGAAGAATCATCATTTCGGCCATTACCTTGGTAAAGACCCGAGGTGCCGTGGACAACCCAAACGGCAGCGTCTGAAACTGATAATGACAGTTTTGTACTACAAACCTGAGGTACCCTTGGTGAGAAGGGTAGATTGGGACGTGGAGATAAGCATCTTTGATGTCCAGAGACACCATATAGTCCCCTTCTTCCAGGTTTGCTATCACTGCTCTGAGTGACTCCATCTTGAATTTGAACCTCTTTATGTAAGTGTTCAAGGATTTTAGATTTAAAATTGGTCTCACCGAGCCGTCCGGCTTCGGTACCACAAACAGCGTGGAATAATACCCCTTTCCCTGTTGTAGGAGAGGTACCTTGATTATCACCTGCTGGGAATACAGCTTGTGAATGGCTTCCAAAACTGCCTCCCTGTCGGAGGGAGACTTTGGTAGAGCAGACTTCAGGAACCGGCGAGGGGGAGACGTCTCGAATTCCAGTTTGTACCCCTGTGATACTACCTGCAGAATCCAGGGGTCCACTTGCGAGTGAGCCCACTGCGCGTTGAAATTTTTGAGACGGGCCCCCACCGTGTCCGAGTCCGCTTGTAAAGCCCCAGCGTCATGCTGAAGACTTGGCAGAAGCAGAGGAGGGCTTCTGCTCCTGGGAAGAGGCTGCCTGGTGCAGTCTTTTTCCTCTTCCTCTGCCCCGGGGCAGAAATGAGTGGCCTTTTGCCCGCTTGTACTTATGGGAACGAAAGGACTGAGTTTGAAAAGACGGTGTCTTTTTCTGCTGAGAGGTGACCTGGGGTAAAAAGGTGGACTTTCCGGCCGTTGCCGTGGCCACCAGGTCCGATAGACCGGCCCCAAATAACTCCTCCCCTTTATACGGCAATACTTCCATATGTCGTTTGGAATCCGCATCCCCTGACCACTGTCGCGTCCATAACGCTCTTCTGGCAGAAATGGACATAGCACTCACTCTTGATGCCAGGGTGCAAATATCCCTCTATGCATCACGCATATATAGTAATGCATCCTTCAAATGCTCTATAGTTAGTAATATACTGTCCCTATCCAGGGTATCAATATTTTCAGTCAGGGAATCCGACCACGCCACTCCAGCACTGCACATCCAGGCTGAGGCGATTGCTGGTCGCAGTATAACACCAGTATGTGTGTATATACCCTTCAGGATATTTTCCAGCCTTCTATCCGCTGGTTCTTTGAGGGCGGCCGTATCAGGAGACGGTAACGCTACTTGTTTAGATAAACGTGTGAGCGCTTTATCTACTCTAGGGGGTGTTTCCCAACGCGCCCTAACCTCTGGCGGGAAAGGGTATAGTGCCAATAATAAGAATTTACTTACCGATAATTCTATTTCTCGGAGTCCGTAGTGGATGCTGGGGTTCCTGAAAGGACCATGGGGAATAGCGGCTCCGCAGGAGACAGGGCACAAAAAGTAAAGCTTTAGGATCAGGTGGTGTGCACTGGCTCCTCCCCCTATGACCCTCCTCCAAGCCTCAGTTAGGTACTGTGCCCGGACGAGCGTACACAATAAGGAAGGATTTATGAATCCCGGGTAAGACTCATACCAGCCACACCAATCACACTGTACAACCTGTGATCTGAACCCAGTTAACAGTATGATAACAGCGGAGCCTCTGAAAAGATGGCTCACAACAATAATAACCCGATTTTTGTAACTATGTACAAGTAATGCAGATAATCCGCACTTGGGATGGGCGCCCAGCATCCACTACGGACTCCGAGAAATAGAATTATCGGTAAGTAAATTCTTATTTTCTCTATCGTCCTAGTGGATGCTGGGGTTCCTGAAAGGACCATGGGGATTATACCAAAGCTCCCAAACGGGCGGGAGAGTGCGGATGACTCTGCAGCACCGAATGAGAGAACTCCAGGTCCTCCTTAGCCAGGGTATCAAATTTGTAGGATTTTACAAACGTGTTTGCCCCTGACTAAATAGCCGCTCGGCAAAGTTGTAAAGCCGAGACCCCTCGGGCAGCCGCCCAAGATGAGCCCACCTTCCTTGTGGAATGGGCATTTACATATTTTGGCTGTGGCAGGCCTGCCACAGAATGTGCAAGCTGAATTGTATTACACATCCAACTAGCAAAAGTCTGCTTAAAAGCAAGAGCACCCAGTTTGTTGGGTGCATACAGGATAACAGCAAGTCAGTTTTCCTGACTCCAGCCGTCCTGGAACCTATATTTTCAGGGCCCTGACCACATCTAGCAACTTGGAGTCCTCCAAGTCCCTAGTAGGCGCAAGACACCACAATAAGCTGGTTCATGTGAAACACTGACACCACCTTAGGGAGAGAACTGGGGACGAGTCCGCAGCTCTGCCCTGTCCGAATGGACAAACAGATATGGGCTTTTTTGAGAAAAAAACCACCAATTTGACACTCGCCTGGTCCAGGCCAGGTCCAAGAGCATGTTCACTTTTCATGTGAGATGCTTCAAATCCACAGATTTGACTGGTTTTAAATAGAGATGAGCGGGTTCGGTTTCTCTGAATCCGAACCCGCCAGAACTTCATGTTTTTTTTCACGGGTCCGAGCGACTCGGATCTTCCCGCCTTGCTCGGTTAACCCGAGCGCGCCCGAACGTAATCATGACGCTGTCGGATTCTCGCGAGGCTCGGATTCTATCGCGAGACTCGGATTCTATATAAGGAGCCGCGCGTCGCCGCCATTTTCACACGTGCATTGAGATTGATAGGGAGAGGACGTGGCTGGCGTCCTCTCCGTTTAGAATTAGAATAGATTAGAGAGACACTTGATTTACTAATTTTGGGGAGCATTAGGAGTACTCAGTAGTGTACAGTGCAGAGTTTTGCTGATAGTGACCAGTGACCACCACTTTTATTTATAATCCGTTCTCTGCCTGAAAAAAGCGATACACAGCACACAGTGACTCAGTCACATACCATATCTGTGTGCACTGCTCAGGCTCAGGCCAGTGTGCTGCATCATCTATATATATTATATATCTGTCTGACTGCTCAGCTCACACAGCTTATAATTGTGGGGGAGACTGGGGAGCACTACTGCAGTGCCAGTTATAGGTTATAGCAGGAGCCAGGAGTACATAATATTATATTAAAATTAAACAGTGCACACTTTTGCTGCAGGAGTGCCACTGCCAGTGTGACTAGTGACCAGTGACCTGACCACCAGTATATAATATTAGTAGTATACTATCTCTTTATCAACCAGTCTATATTAGCAGCAGACACAGTACAGTGCGGTAGTTCACGGCTGTGGCTACCTCTGTGTCGGCACTCGGCAGCCCGTCCATAATTGTATATACCACCTAACCGTGGTTTTTTTTTCTTTCTTTATACATACATACTAGTTACGAGTATACTATCTCTTTATCAACCAGTCTATATATTAGCAGCAGACACAGTACAGTGCGGTAGTTCACGGCTGTGGCTACCTCTGTGTCGGCACTCGGCAGCCCGTCCATAATTGTATATACCACCTAACCGTGGTTTTTTTTTCTTTCTTTATACATACATACTAGTTACGAGTATACTATCTCTTTATCAACCAGTCTATATATTAGCAGCAGACACAGTACAGTGCGGTAGTTCACGGCTGTGGCTACCTCTGTGTCGGCACTCGGCAGCCCGTCCATAATTGTATATACCACCTAACCGTGGTTTTTTTTTCTTTCTTTATACATACATACTAGTTACGAGTATACTATCTCTTTATCAACCAGTCTATATATTAGCAGCAGACACAGTACAGTGCGGTAGTTCACGGCTGTGGCTACCTCTGTGTCGGCACTCGGCAGCCCGTCCATAATTGTATATACCACCTAACCGTGGTTTTTTTTTCTTTCTTTATACATACATACTAGTTACGAGTATACTATCTCTTTATCAACCAGTCTATATATTAGCAGCAGACACAGTACAGTGCGGTAGTTCACGGCTGTGGCTACCTCTGTGTCGGCACTCGGCAGCCCGTCCATAATTGTATACTAGTATCCAATCCATCCATCTCCATTGTTTACCTGAGGTGCCTTTTAGTTGTGCCTATTAAAATATGGAGAACAAAAATGTTGAGGTTCCAAAATTAGGGAAAGATCAAGATCCACTTCCACCTCGTGCTGAAGCTGCTGCCACTAGTCATGGCCGAGACGATGAAATGCCAGCAACGTCGTCTGCCAAGGCCGATGCCCAATGTCATAGTACAGAGCATGTCAAATCCAAAACACCAAATATCAGTAAAAAGCCTCTTTTTTTCTTTGCGTCATGTGCTGTTTGGGGAGGGTTTTTTGGAAGGGACATCCTGCGTGACACTGCAGTGCCACTCCTAGATGGGCCCGGTGTTTGTGTCGGCCACTAGGGTCGCTAATCTTACTCACACAGCTACCTCATTGCGCCTCTTTTTTTCTTTGCGTCATGTGCTGTTTGGGGAGGGTTTTTTGGAAGGGACATCCTGCGTGACACTGCAGTGCCACTCCTAGATGGGCCCGGTGTTTGTGTCGGCCACTAGGGTCGCTTATCTTACTCACACAGCGACCTCGGTGCAAATTTTAGGACTAAAAATAATATTGTGAGGTGTGAGGTATTCAGAATAGACTGAAAATGAGTGTAAATTATGGTTTTTGAGGTTAATAATACTTTGGGATCAAAATGACCCCCAAATTCTATGATTTAAGCTGTTTTTTAGTGTTTTTTGAAAAAAACACCCGAATCCAAAACACACCCGAATCCGACAAAAAAAAAATTCGGTGAGGTTTTGCCAAAACGCGTTCGAACCCAAAACACGGCCGCGGAACCGAACCCAAAACCAAAACACAAAACCCGAAAAATTTCAGGCGCTCATCTCTAGTTTTAAACCAATGTGTTTTGAGGAATCCCAGAACTACGTTGAGATCCCACAGTGCCACTGGAGGCACAAAAGGGGGTTGTATATGCAATACTCCCTTGACAAACTTCTGGACTTCAGGAACTGAAGCCAATTCTTTCTGGAAGAAAAATCGACAGGGCCGAAATTTGAACCTTAATGGACCCCAATTTGAAGCCCATAGACACTCCTGTTTGCAAGAAATGCAGGAATCGACCGAGTTGAAATTTCTTCGTGGGGCCTTCCTGGCCTCACACCACGCAACATATTTTCGCCACATGTGGTGATAATGTTGTGCGGTCACCTCCTTTCTGGCTTTGACCAGGGTAGGAATGACCTCTTCCTGAATGCCTTTTCCCTTCGGATCCGGCGTTCCACCGCCATGCCGTCAAACGCAGCTGCGGTAAGTCTTGGAACAGACATGGTACTTGCTGAAACAAGTCCCTTCTTAGCGGCAGAGGCCATAAGTCCTCTGTGAGCATCTCTTGAAGTTCCGGGTACCAAGTCCTTCTTGGCCAATCCGGAGCCATGAGTATAGTTCTTACTCCTCTACGTCTTATAATTCTCAGTACCTTAGGTATGAAAAGCAGAGGATGGAACACATACACCGACTGGTACACCCACGGTGTTACCAGAACGTCCACAGCTATTGCCTGAGGGTCTCTTAACCTGGCGCAATACCTGTCCCGTTTTTTGTTCAGACGGGACGCCATCATGTCCACCTTTGGTAATTCCCAACGGTTTACAATTATGTGGAAAACTTCCCCATGAAGTTCCCACTCTGCTGGGTGGAGGTCGTGCCTACTGAGGAAGTCTGCTTCCCAGTTTCCATTCCCGGAATGAAACACTGCTGACAGTGCTATCACATGATTTTCCGCCCAGCGAAAAGTCCTTGCAGTTTTTGCCACTGCCCTCCTGCTTCTTGTGCCGCCCTGTCTATTTACGTGGGCGACTGCCGTGATGTTTTATCCCACTGGATCAATACCGGCTGACCTTGAAGCAGAGGTCTTGCTAAGCTTAGAGCATTATAAATTTACCCTTAGCTATATTTATGTGGAGAAAAATCTCCAGACTTGATCACACTCCCTGGAAATTTTTTCCTTGTGTGACTGCTCCCCAGCCTCTCGGGCTGGCCTCCGTGGTCACCAACATCCAAAACTGAATGCCGAATCTGCGGCCCTCTAGAAGATGAGCACTCTGTAACCACCACAGGAGAGACACCCTTGTCCTTGGATATAGGGTTATCCGCTGATGCATCTGAAGATGCGATCCGGACCATTTGTCCAGCAGATCCCACTGAAAAGTTCTTGCATGAAATCTGCCGACTGGAATTGCTTCGAAGGAAGTCACCATTTTTTTTACCATGGCCCTTGTGCAATGATGCACTGATTTTAGGAGGTTCCTGACTAGCTCGGATAACTCCCTGGCTTTCTCTTCCGGGAGAAACACCTTTTTCTGGACTGTGTCCAGAATCATCCCTAAGCACAGGAGACTTGTTGTCGGGATCAGCTGCGATTTTGGAATATTTAGAATCCACCCCTGCTGTTGTAACAGTATCCGAGATAGTGCTACTCCGACCTCCAACTGTTCCCTGGACTTTGCCCTTATCAGGAGATCGTCCAAGTAAGGGATAATTAAGACGCCTTTTCTTCGAAGAAGAACCATCATTTCGGCCATTACCTTGGTAAAGACCCGGGGTGCCGTAGACAATCCAAACGGCAGCGTCTGAAACTGATAGTGACAGTTCTGTACCACGAACCTGAGGTACCCTTAGTGATAAGGGCAAATTTGGGACATGGAGGTAAGCATCCCTGATGTCTCGGGACACCAGATAGTCCCCTTCTTCCCGGTTCGTTATCACTGCTCTGAGTGACTCCATCTTGATTTGAACCTTTGTAAGTGTTCAAATTTTTTTAGATTTAGAATAGGTCTCACCTAGCCTTCTGGCTTCAGTACCACAATATAGTGTGGAATAATACCCCCTTTTCTTGTTGTAGGAGGGGTAATTTAATTATCACCTGCTGGGAATACAGCTCGTGAATTTTTTCCCATACTGCCTCCTTGTCGGAGGGAGACCTTGGTAAAGCAGACTTCAGGAGCCTGCGCAGGGGAAACGTCTCGACATTCCAAACTGTACCCCTGGGATACTACTTGTAGGATCCAGGGGTCCTGTACGGTCTCAGCGTCATGCTGAGAGCTTGTCAGAAGCGGTGGAACGCTTCTGTTCCTGGGAATGGGCTGCCTGCTGCAGTCTTCTTCCCTTTCCTCTATCCCTGGGCAGATATGACTCTTATAGGGACGAAAGGACTGAAGCTGAAAAGACGGTGTCTTTTTCTGCAGAGATGTGACTTAGGGTAAAAACGGTGGATTTTCCAGCAGTTGCCGTGGCCACCAGGTCCGATGGACCGACCCCAAATAACTCCTCTTCCTTTATACGGCAATACACCTTTGTGCCGTTTGGAATCTGCATCACCTGACCACTGTCGTGTCCATAAACATCTTCTGGCAGATATGGACATCGCACTTACTCTTGATGCCAGAGTGCAAATATCCCTCTGTGCATCTCGCATATATAGAAATACATCCTTTAAATGCTCTATAGTCAATAAAATACTGTCCCTGTCAAGGGTATCAATATTTTTAGTCAGGGAATCCGACCAAGCCACCCCAGCTCTGCACATCCAGGCTGAGGCGATCGCTGGTCGCAGTATAACACCAGTATGTGTGTATATACTTTTTATGATATTTTTCCAGCCTCCTGTCAGCTGGCTCCTTGAGGACGGCCCTATCTATAGACGGTACCGCCACTTGTTCTGATAAGCGTGTGAGCGCCTTATCCACCCTAAGGGGTGTTTCCCAACGCGCCCTAACTTCTGGCGGGAAAGGGTATACCGCCCATATTTTCTATCGGGGGGAACCCACGCATCATCACACACTTCATTTAATTTATCTGATTCAGGAAAAACTACGGTAGTTTTTTCACATCCCACATAATACCCTCTTTTGTGGTACTTGTAGTATCAGAAATATGTAACACCTCCTTCATTGCCCTTAACGTGTGGCCCTAATAAGGAATACGTTTGTTTATTCACCGTCGACACTGGATTCAGTGTCCCTGTCTGTGTCTGTGTCGACCGACTAAAGTAAACGGGCGTTTTAAAAACCCCTGACGGTGTTTTTGAGACGTCTGGACCGGTACTAATTGTTTGTCGGCCGTCTCATGTCGTCAACCGACCTTGGCGCGTGTTGACATTATCACGTAATTCCCTAAATAAGCCATCCATTCCGGTGTCGACTCCCTAGAGAGTGACATCACCATTACAGGCAATTGCTCCGCCTCCTCACCAACATCGTCCTCATACATGTCGACACACACGTACCGACACACAGCACACACACAGGGAATGCTCTGATAGAGGACAGGACCTACTAGCCCTTTGGAGAGACAGAGGGAGAGTTTTCCAGCACACACCAAAAACGCTATAATTATATAGGGACAACCTTATATAAGTGTTTTCCCTTATAGCATCTTTTTTATATATTTCTAACGCCAAATTAGTGCCCCCCCTCTCTGTTTTAACCCTGTTTCTGTAGTGCAGTGCAGGGGAGAGCCTGGGAGCCTTCCCTCCAGCCTTTCTGTGAGGGAAAATGGCGCTGTGTGCTGAGGAGATAGGCCCCGCCCCTTTTTCGGCGGCCTCGTCTCCCGCTCTTAACGGATTCTGGCAGGGGTTAAATATCTCCATATAGCCCCCGGAGGCTATATGTGAGGTATTTTTAGCCAAAAAAGGTTTTCATTTGCCTCCCAGGGCGCCCCCCTCCCAGCGCCCTGCACCCTCAGTGACTGCCGTGTGAAGTGTGCTGAGAGGAAAATGGCGCACAGCTGCAGTGCTGTGCGCTACCTTAAGAAGACTGAGGAGTCTTCTGCCGCCGATTCTGGACCTCTTCTCGTTTCAGCATCTGCAAGGGGGCCGGCGGCGAGGCTCCGGTGACCATCCAGGCTGTACCTGTGATCGTCCCTCTGGAGCTAATGTCCAGTAGCCAAGAAGCCAATCCATCCTGCACGCAGGTGAGTTCACTTCTTCTCCCCTAAGTCCCTCGTTGCAGTGATCCTGTTGCCAGCAGGACTCACTGTAAAATAAAAAACCTAAGCTAAACTTTTCTAAGCAGCTCTTTAGGAGAGCCACCTAGATTGCACCCTTCTCGGCCGAGCACAAAAATCTAACTGAGGCTTGGAGGAGGGTCATAGGGGGAGGAGCCAGTGCACACCACCTGATCCTAAAGCTTTACTTTTTGTGCCCTGTCTCCTGCGGAGCCGCTATTCCCCATGGTCCTTTCAGGAACCCCAGCATCCACTAGGACGATAGAGAAAATTTATTAGAAATTAGCACTTTTTTATCGGGGGAAACCCACGCTTTATCACACACCTCATTTAATTCATCTGACTCAGGAAAAGCTACTGGTAGATTTTTTACTCCCCACATAATACCCTTCTTTGTGGTACTTGTAGTGTCAGAAATGTTCAATGCCTCCTTCATTGCCGTGATCATGTAACGTGTGGCCCTACTGGACATTACGTTTGTCTCCTCACCGTCGACACTGGACTCAGTATCTGTGTCTGGGTCTGTGTCGACCCACTGAGGTAACGGGCGTTTTATCGCCCCTGACGGTGTCTGAGACGCCTGGACAGGCACTAATTGATTTGTCGGCTGTCTCATGTCGTCAACAGTTTTTTGTAAAGTGCTGACATTGTCACATAGTTCTTTAAATACAACCATCCAGTCAGGTGTCGACTCCCTAGGGGGTGACATCACTAACACAGGCAATTGCTCTGCTTCCACATCATTTTCCTCCTCATACATGTCGACACAATCGTACCGACACCCAGCACACACACAGGGAATGCTCTGATAGAGGACAGGACCCCACTAGCCCTTTGGGGAGACAGAGGGAGAGTTTGCCAGCACACACCAGAGCGCTATATATATATATATATATATATATATATATATAGGGATAACCTTATATAAGTGTTACTCCCTTTTATAGCTGCTGTTTATAATTTAGCTGCCAATAGTGCCCCCCCTCTCTCGTTTTTACCCTGATTCTGTAGGGACTGCAGGGGAGAGTCAGGGAGCCGTCCTTCCAGCGGAACTGTGAGGGAAAATGGCGCTTGTGTGCTGAGGAGATAGGCTCCGCCCCTTCACGACGGCCTTATCTCCCGCTTTTTTCTGGAAAACTGGCAGGGGTTAAATACATCCATATAGCCCAGGAGCTATATGTGATGTATTTCTTTTGCCATCCTAAGGTATTTCAGTTTTTATTGCGTCTCAGGGCGCTCCCCCCCAGCGCCCTGCACCCTCAGTGACCGGAGTGTGAAGTGTGCTGAGAGCAATGGCGCACAGCTGCAGTGCTGTGCGCTACCTTAGTTGAAGACAGGAACGTCTTCTGCCGCCGATTTCACCGGACCTCTTCGTTCTTCTGGCTCTGTAAGGGGGCCGGCGGCGCGGCTCCGGGACCCATCCAGGCTGAACCTGTGATCGTCCCTCTGGAGCTAATGTCCAGTAGCCTAAGAAGCCCAATCCACTCTGCACCCAGGTGAGTTCGCTTCTTCTCCCCTTAGTCCCACGATGCAGTGAGCCTGTTGCCAGCTGGACTCACTGAAAATAAAAAACCTAAAATAAACTTTTACTCTAAGCAGCTCAGGAGAGCCACCTAGCATGCACCCTTCTCGTTCGGGCACAAGAATCTAACTGAGGCTTGGAGGAGGGTCATAGGGGGAGGAGCCAGTGCACACCAGCTAGTTCAAGCTTTTACTTTTGTGCCCAGTCTCCTGCGGAGCCGCTATTCCCCATGGTTCTTACGGAGTCCCAGCATCCACTTAGGACGTTAGAGAAACAAAGAGTACAGGGTTATAATGTGAAAGCAGACAGTGCAGGGCTATAACGTGACAGTAGAAAACGCAGGGTTATAACGTGACAGTAGGGAGTGCAGGGTTATAATCTGACAGAGAGTGCAGGGTTATAATGTGACAGTAGGCAGTGCAGGGTCATAATCTGACAGTGCAGGGCATATAATGTGACAGTAGAGAGTGCAGGGTTATAATGTGACAGTAGGGAGCACAGCGTTATAATCTGACAGAGAGTGCAGGGTTATAATGTGACAGTAAAGAGCGCAGGGTTATAATGTGACAGTAGGGAGTGCAGGGTTATAATCTGACAGAGTGCAGGGTTATAATCTGACAGAGTGCAGCGTTATAATGTGACAGTAGGGAGTGCTGGGTTATAATGTGACAGTAGGGAGTGCAGGGTTATAATGTGACAGTAGGGAGTGCAGGGTTATAATGTAACATTTTGATGAGGAAAAAACTGTGCACTGAGGCTAATGTATTAATGTACGGGGAGTGCTGCAAAATCTAAAGTGGTGTTCTTCCCCTCCCTGTACACTGCAAATAAGAGATGTTTGATTATGCGCTCAGCCCTAAGGGCTGTAACACACTGGCCGGTTTCTCCCAGATGGCAAAAAGCCGGA
Organism: Pseudophryne corroboree; assembly: GCF_028390025.1. Classification (NCBI taxonomy): domain Eukaryota; kingdom Metazoa; phylum Chordata; class Amphibia; order Anura; family Myobatrachidae; genus Pseudophryne; species Pseudophryne corroboree. Next base: position 42,898,429 of record NC_086454.1, on the reverse strand, counting down.
CAAACTTTGTCCGTTTTTTTGCCATCTGGGAGAAACCGGCAAGTCTCGCACACAGGACGGCTTTGAGCCGTGTGTAATGTTGTGCGCATGCGCAGCATCAGACACGGCTTGGAAAAAAACCGTTGTGTGTAAAAGCTCCCCTTCACACACACGGTTCACTGGCTGCAAAGACGGCCCGGCGGCCGCCCGGCCGCCGGACCTTCCAGTGGTGAGACCCGGCTGCAACCCGGCAGCCGGGCCGGGGCCGTGCTGTGTGAAGGGACCCTAGCCCTCACACTGTTAACTACAATGCCGGCACGGGAAAAAGACGTCCGGCTTTTTCCCGGCCGGCAAAAGCCGGGTAGTGTGTTTTAGCCCTTACAGCCCTAGGGCTAAAACACACTACCCGGCTTTTGCCTGCGTTTTTACGAACACTCCCTGAAAACGGTCAGTTGACACCCAGAAACGCCCACTTCATGTCAATCCCTCTGCGGCCAACAGTGTGACAGAAATGCAACGCTAGACCCTGTGCAAAACTACATCTTTCGTTGTGCTCGTACGACGCGCGTGCGCATTGCGGCGCCTACGCATGCGCAGAACTGCCGTTTTTTTGCCTGATCGCTGCGCTGCGAACAAATTCAGCTAGCGATCAATTTGGAATGACCTCCTAAAGGAGAAGCCGGGCGCTTCCTAAAGATTCATATACAACCGGATTGCTGCTCCCTTACCAGGACGGTCGCTGAACCCAATAGGTGAAGTTACAAATATGGACCAGAAGGCGTGAGAGCGCAAGATGATTGTATAGCTCACAGATTTTATAGTTTCAATATTGATAAATCAAATAATATATATATAAAACATTTACTGGTATAAAAACAGTAATCACAGATAATTGAATTCAAATAATCCTGTAAAGTACAAGGTATGTGCTATAGAGCAGCGGTTCTCAACACGTGGTACGCGTACCCCCTGGGGTACGCCGTGGACTCATTGGGGGTACTTAAAAATAAAAACAAATCCGGTAATGGTGGAAGTCTTCAGCTGCGTGACCCGGGACATTCGCTGTCGTGCTTGGAGGACGCCGGGTCACACCACCGTGGCTTGATGAAGGGGACATGCAGTCCAGCCGCTGCTGAAGAAAGGAGCCAGCCCGCAGATAAATGAAACCACAGGCAGGTGCTGATTGAGTATGTATACATTGTATTGGAGTTTAACACACTTCCTGGGTCTAACAACAGCAGCTGTCCACGGCAGTGGACCTAATTCAGACCTGCTCGCTAGCTATTTTTTGCAGCGCTGCAATCAGATAGTCGCCGCCCACGGGGAGTGTATTTTCGCTTTGCAAGTGTGCGATCGCTTGTGCAGCCGAGCACTACAAAAAAAGTTTTGTGCAGTTTCTGAGTTGCCCAGGACTTACTCAGCCGCTGCGATCGCTTCAGCCTGGTCGGGCCCGGAATTGACGTCAGACACCCGCCCTGCAAACGCTTGGACACGCCTGCGTTTTTTCAACCACTCCCAGAAAATGGTCAGTTGCCACCCACAAACGCCTTCTTCCTGTCAATCTCCTTGCGATCAGCTGTGCAAATGGATTCTTCATTAAAACCATCGCATAGCAATGATCCACTTTGTACCCGTACGACGCGCCTGTGCATTGCAGTGCATACGCAGTACTGACTTGATCAGAGCGCAGCGGAAAAAAACTAGCGTACAATCAGGTCTGAATTACCCCCCAGTATCTTATTCCTTGTCTCTTACTCCACAAGTGGATCCTGGTGCTGCTGTCCCATCACTGCTATCAAATCAGACTCTCCTTTATATACCTCTAATGTGGGGCAGCATGGATGGTGTAGTGGTTAGCATTGCTGCCTCACAGCACTGAGGTCATGGGTTCAATTCCCACCATGGCCCAAGCTGTGTGGAGTTTGTATATTTTCCCTATGTAAGAACATTACTACCTTAAAAAAACTAACTTTTCTGGCGAGGACGGATGGGTGAGGGGGATTTAGGAGATGAGGGGGTACTCAAAAATGAAAAGTCTAATCAAGGGGTACGGGAGAGAAAAAAAGTTTGGGAATCGCTGCTATAGAGCATGCATTGTAGCTTTATAGTAAAGTCAGTGGAGTTTAAAATGGCGCTTATAAGGTGAAGACCAAACTGCCCTTTATACCCCAAAAGGGGATTATCCTGCTGTATGTACAGTATGCCCATCTGAGAATATGTTAATGAGCTGGTATCTCAAGATCTGGAAACTCACAATCGAAAGCAGCGCAGCTTGGTGTGGGCGAGTTATAAGATTCTTCACTGCAGTAGGTACGGGATGCCGTCAGGATCCCGGCATTCGAAATCCCAGCATTTAGAATACTGACGCCAGTGTTGGGATTGCCAGCGCCGGGATGCCGCAGTCGGTATATCGGATGTTACCCGTAGATATGGCGGCCGCCAATGTTGCAGTGCAGTGAAGTAGCAGACAGACCACTTTGCAAAATATAGCATTCATTCTCATATATAAAATAGAATAGCTATGCCCCTGTGTATTAGACAGAAGGCAGGACGCTGTTTTGAGGCAGGAAGCAAGAACAGGATGCACCTATATACTGGCCCAATCGCTTATTGGTTGCCTAAGCTACAAAGTAGCTGAGGGAGAGGGTTTCAACATTCAGAATGCCTGCAGGCCAGCTCCAGCAAGCCTGGGTAATTACTACCCACCCCCCTCTCAGTGCCAGTGATCACACAAGGGTGACTTACCTGCCCCATCAGACATTACATACACTATATAATCACACAGAGCAGGCTGACTTACCTACCCCTGTCAGACATTACATACACTAATAATCACACAGAGCGTAGGGTGACTTACCTGCCCCTGTCAGACATTATATACACTAATATAATCACACAGAGCGCAGGGTGACTTACCTGCCCCTGTCAGACATTACATACACTAATAATCACACTGGGCACAGGGTGACTTACCTGTCCCTGTCAGACATTCCATACACTAATAATCACACTGGGCGACTTACCTGCCCCTGTCAGACATTACATACACTAATAATCACACAGAGCGCAGGGTGACTTACCTGCCCCTGTCAGACATTACATACACTAATAATCACACTGGGCGCAGGGTGACTTACCTGTCCCTGGCAGACATTCCATACACTAATAATCACACAGGGCGACTTACCTGCCCCTGTCAGACATTCCATACACTAATAATCACACAGAGCGCAGGGTGACTTACCTGTCCCTATCAGTCATTACATACACTATATAATCACACAGAGCAGGGTCACTTACCTGCCCCTAACAGCCATTACATACACTATATAATCACACAGAACGCAGGGTGACTTACCTGCCCCTAACAGCCATTACATACACTATATAATCACACAGAACGCAGGGTGACTTACCTGCCCCTGTCAGACATTACATACACTATATAATCACACAGAGCAGGGTCACTTACCTGCCCCTGTCAGGTATAACAGGAGAACATATAGGATATCTGGGGGTCTCATGTTGATGTGTGGCCCGCGGACCCTGTAATTACAGCCCCACACCCCGACCTCTAATAGCTGCAGCTTCCTCTCTTTGTACAGAAATAATATTCTACTTTCACTTTCACTCTCACAGACATAACTGACAGTTCCTCCAGCAGTGACTAGATCCCCTTCGTGGAGAGGACTTTTCCCATAATGCACTGGGTCAACATCACAAACTATTTGGAATAGTAACCTGTAGCAAACTAAGTGGCGTTACATACAGACACACATCACCATACCCTCCAACATTTTACACAGAAAAATCGGTACAAATCCGAAAAAGGGGCGTGGCCGCGTGTAAAGGGGGGCGTGGCCACGCCCCTTTCCCTATACTTTCAATGGAAGTTTGGAGAGGCAAAAATCGGTACAGACCATGAAAAAAAGGTACTGTACCTATTAAAAAGGTACAGTTGGAGGGTATGCATCACACTGTATGTATTGCAGCATACTTGCCTACCTGACCCTCTCCATGAGGGAGAAAATGCTCTGTTCCTGGACTTTCCTGGTAATGTATGATTGCCATCACCTGTGGTGAGCTAGTTAATTGATAAGAAAGGTGTTTCACCACAGGTGATGGCAATCATACATTACCAGGAAAGTCCAGGAACAGAGCATTTTCTCCCTCATGGAGAGGGTCAGGTAGGCAAGTATGTATTGCAGTGCTGTCTTTACCTCATTACACACAGTCTGACAAGCACAGGCGTGCGCAGAGACTGACTGGCGGGTGCCGCTCCGGACGTCCCCCCTCCACGGCATTATAGTGTTCTCTCACCTCCCCTGTCCTGGATATAAACTGCTCACCTGGGCGGACCAGGTGAGCAGTCTATATCCAGGACAGGGGAGGTGAGAGAACACTATAATGCCGTGGAGGGGGGGAAGTCCGGAGCGGCACCCGCCAGTCAGTCTCTGCGCACGCCTGTGCTGACAAGCAACACACTGTCTGCAATACAGACAGTGGGTGTGTGTGGTGAGGTACAGTAACACAGAGTTGTGTACCCTCACTCATTCTGCAGGAAACTCCCTGAAATAGCAGCGATCTCCCTGACTCCCTTATTACTGTAGACCAGCAATCTCCCTGATTGCACCTACCTTACCCCCATTATATAGCTGTTACATTCTCAGGGAAAAGATACATTAGAGATATATACATTCAAATGGGATCATCATCGCCATTTCCCTGTATTGGTTAAAGCAGAGCCGGCCCTAACCAATATGATGCCCTAGGCAAGATTTTGGCTGGTGCCCCCTAGCACCACCGCTGGTCTGCCTCTGACCTTGCACCTCTTTCCCAGCACGATTACCCCTCACCCATAGCAGTCCTTGTACCCCCTATATTTTGAATAGGAACAGTTCGCACATTTGACGCACAGCCCAAAAAGGGGCATCTTCTTGCTGGGAAGGGGCATGGCCACACAATAGTAACCCCAATTCCAATTACGCCACACAGTACTGCAACTTTATTCACATTTTATCTTGCGATAGTGTCCATAATTCATATTACATCCCACAGTAGTATCACTTTACCTTATATATGTTACTCCTCACAGTAGAGCCCCTTATTCACATTACATCACACTGAATTGCTCCTTATTCACATTACACCACACCCTATTGCTCACATTAGACGACACAGTAGTGCCCTTTCTATTTGCCACGCCACATAGTAGAGCACCTTATACACATAATGCCACACATTAGTAATGCATTTATACACAATTCCAACCAGTAATTCCCCTTACACATATGAGACACATTAATGTCCTTATTAACATAATGCACCTTACACATTATGACAACCTTTATTAATGCCCTTTTACACATAATGTCCCTTACACATATGCCGCACATTATTAATGCCCTTATATACATAATGACACACGTAGTGCCCCCTACACATTTGCTGCCCATTATTAGTGCCCCTATACACATAATGACACACATACAGTAGTACCCTGTTACACATATGACACACATAGTGGCCCTTTACACATATGTTGCACATTATTAATGCATTTTTACATGACACACATAATGCTCCTTACACATATTCTGAACACTACTGCACAACCAACCCACTCACATGCACACAGCACTCACACTGCCACTAACACTGTGACCTCTGCCTCTGCTTGGATACAGATGTGTCCTCACAAATCTTGCATCAATGCTAACGTTTGGCACTTTTTTTGTAATGAAAATGCATCTTATTTGCATTGCTATGTGGCTAGGATGCACAAGCAGCTTCTGCTGATTAAACTGATATGCAGCATGCCTATATACTGTGTGAGACTGTGGCTGTATCTGCATATGAAATGCTACATACAGAATATAGGCATGCCGCATATCATTTTAATCAGCAGAAGCTGATGATGCCCCTAGGCATATCAAATGCCCTAGGCAATTGCCTAGTTTGCCTATGCCAATGGCCTGCTCTGGGTTAAAGGCACAATGATCCCTATTATTATTATTATTATTATTATCCTTTATTTATATGGCGCCACAAGAGTTCCACAGCGCCCAATTACAGAGTACATAAATAATCAAACATAAATAATCAAACAGGAAAACCAATTTCTGTGATCGTACGGTTCCGTACGAAAGACCTCACCGCTTTCGCATCCCGTCCCCAGGAAACAGATTGGAAGTTTATGTCACACGGGACCTGGCCACATAGGGGATTCCTACTTACCGTCAGTAACCGCCTGTTACTGACTCCACCCACTGTGCCGTGGATGGGTTTATGCTGCCACCATCAAACTCCTAACCTGCCGTGGCGTTTGGAACCACGGTTCTGCTCTGTATGTGCTGACACGCTGCCTTACCACACCTGTGTGGTGTTGACGAATCCCCACTAGTCGCTGACTAGGCCTCTACCGGTAGCTGGCGGAAGGCGGAACTTGGAGACGCTGGTTCACCCTGGACAGCCGAGGAACTGGGCTATATTTCGCATAGCCCTGCAGGTCACAAGATGACGCGGTCGTCTTCAGGCAAATGGTATTTATTTGCAATAGTTCTAAAGAGAACTCTTCCCTATTGCTAGGGGAAACGGCATACAGCAAGATGTTCACAGCAGAAAGTAGTTGGTATAATACACTATGGCTACATTCATTTGAAATAAGGTTTCTCATGGCCACTTACAGTATTTGGGTATACAGTAGTATACTAACTTTGGGGCTCATTTACCTTTTGATGTAAGTCATTTTCATGACACGCCTCCCAGATGTAGCAGTACACGTCCACATTTATAGGTGTTAATTTCACAATCTCCCTGAAATGCTTTTTCAAAAGTAGGCAAGTATGCAGTAACAGCAGTGGGATACAGACAGTGTGAAGTCATACCTCCCAACATGACCCTCTCCAGGAGGGACAGAATGTTCTGCTTCTGGACTTCCCTCTTAATATATGATTGCCATCACCTGTGGTGAAACACCTTTCTTATCCATTTACCTGTTCGACACAGGTGCCGGCAATCATACATTAAGAGAAAAGTCCAGTAGCAGAGCATTGTGTCCCTCTTGGAGAGGGTCATGTTGGGAGGTGTGTGAAGTGTGTGTGGGACAGAATGCTCTGTGTCTGCACTTATGTTGAACAAGTTAATGGACAAGAAAGGTGTTTCAGCACAGGTGATGGCAATCACAAATGAAGAGAAAAGTCCAGAAGCAGAGCATTCTTTCCCTCCTGGAGAGGGCCATGTTGGGAGGTATGCCTGTACCTCCCTACACACAGACAAACAACATACTGTCTGTACCTCACTACACACACATCACACTGTGTGTATACCATTGCTGTTACGGTACCTCACTACACACAGAAACACATCACACTGTCTACCTCACTACACACAAACACACTGTATCCCACTATTGTGCCTCGCTACACACATCACACACTGCATGTATCCCACTACTGTACCCCACTAAACACAACAGGGTGTAGTATGGTATGCCGGCGGCCGGGCTCCCGGCAACCAGCATACCGGCACCGGGAGCCCGACCTCCGGCATACCGACAGTGTGGCAAGCGCAAAAGGAGCCCCTTGCGGGCTCGCTGTGCTCACCACGCTGCGGGCACAGTGGCTACGCACGCCACGTTATTTATTCTCCCTCCAGAGGGAGAATATCTGTCGTATGCCGGCTGTTGGGATTCTGGCGACCACCCCACACAACACACTGCTTGTATCCCATTACTGGTTCTCGCTACATTGGGACATTAAAGGGGAGGGGGTACTGTGAGCTGGACATTGAAAGGGGCTGAGGGTTATGTGAGCTGGACATTGTAGGGGTGGGGTGCCATGAGCTGGACATTTAAGGGGTGGGGTTTTGTGAGCTGGACATTGAAGGGGTGGGGTTTTGTGAGTTGGACATTGAAGGGGTGGGGTGCTGTGAGCTGGACATTGTAGGGGTGGGGTGCTGTGAGCTGGACATTGAAAGGGGTTGGGGGTTATGTGAGCTGGACATTGAAAGGGGCTGAGGGTTATGTGAGCTGGACATTGTAGGGGTGGGGTGCCGTGAGCTGGACATTGAAGGGGTGGGGTTTTGTGAGCTGGACATTGAAGGGGTGGGGTTTTGTGAGCTGGACATTGAAGGGGTGGGGTTTTGTGAGTTGGACATTGAATGGGTGGGGTGCTGTGAGCTGGACATTGTAGGGGTGGGGTGCTGTGAGCTGGACATTGTAGGGGTGGGGTGCTGTGAGCTGGACATTGAAAGGGGTTGGGGGTTATGTGAGCTGGACATTGAATGGGTGGGGTGCTGTGAGCTGGACATTGTAGGGGTGGGGTGCTGTTAGCTGGACACTGAAGGGGTGGGGTGCTGTGAGCTGGACATTGTAGGGGTGGGGTGCTGTGAGGTGGACATTGTAGGGGTGGGGTGCTGTGAGGTGGACATTGAAAGGGGTTGGGGGTTATGTGAGCTGGACATTGAAGGGGTGGGGTGCTGTGAGCTGGACATTGTAGGGGTGGGGTGCTGTGAGCTGGACATCTCTTTTTTTACAACTGACTATAATGTGTAGATTGTGGAGAGGAGATGGGCCTCCATCACTTGGAACAGCCAGAGGTCTAGCTAGGCGCCATGGTGCCCGGAGCAAGGGTATGTTTTGGCGCACCCCTCCCCTGTACTGAATTGGGGTCCTAGCCAGCATGTGGTGGCATGTTACATTTGAAAATAAACAATATTTCAAAATCCTAAATTGGTGATGGGGCCGGTTCTAGACCATGTGGAGCTCAGGGCAAAAGTTTCCTCTGGGTGCCCCCATGTTTAAAATAGAGTCAGTGCATACCAAAGGCTTGCAAGAACCTATAGGGGCATAGCAGTATGAACGGTGTAATGGTTAGTATTACTGCCTCACAGCATTATAAAGAGGAATGGAAGAACTCCAGCTGTCAGTGTCTCCTGCTGTCACCTCTGGCCTGCCCTGTTCCCTACCTAGTCTCCGAGTCAGTGTGCTTCTTCTCCTCCTGCTCTGTGACTGCCAGTACAGTGGCCCTCGGGAATGGGGGTGGTGGGCGGCAGCACGCCCTCTACATTTTTTGGCGCTCGGAGCTCGCGCTCCACCGGAGCCACCCTCTCTATACCCCTGGGAAGAGCCACCATTGACCAGGAGACAAGACCCACAGGCTTGCAAGCAGGTAAGGGTGATGGCCATGTTTTTTGTATGTACCTCCCTGCGTGGCAAAAATAAGGGATACGGCTCGTGGAGACGGCATACTTTGCGAGGCCAAACCCATTTTCTGGGAACACCACTAACCCCCACCATCCCCTATCATGGTGCCCCCCCCTCTGTTATTTTTTTCTGGATCCGCTTCTCTATGTCCTTCATCATTGTTGCTGTCATGTTAGCATGCCTGCAAGTGCTTTATCTGACCTGGTCGCACAGGATGCGGCCAGTCAGATGAACCGTGTTTGCAGTGGCAGGGAAGGGAAACTTCCCTCTGATGCTGCTGTCAGAGGGACCGGAAGGTCTCTCTGCCTCCGTGCACCTTCCCCTGCTGATTGCCGTGGCGGCCGATCATTGTTGATCGGTCAGCACGGCAGGATCCCCCCCCCCTCCAGTGGCAGCAGACAATAGCTGGTGCTGGAGAAGTGGAAATTAACACCCCTCCCAAGCACCCCCTGTGTACCTGGAGGCTGTCCCGGCTTTTAAAATGAAAGTCGCGATGTCTCAGATGGTCACGATGTTCCTGAACGATGTTTGAAAAAAATATTTAAAACATAAAAATCTTTTTTTGAACTAAAATCATTTTGGATAAGGTTAAATTCATGTTCTTCACCTAAAATCCCGACAATTTCTGACCGTTTTTTTGTGGAAAGAATAAATCAGGTGATTAAACAATCCTAGACGCGCCAAGTCCTAAGCGCGGGATGCGGTCAACATCCCGCCGGATGCAATCCCGGCGGTCGAAATACCGACGCCGGAATCCCGACCGGCACAATCCTGACATATTCTCCCTCCGTGGGTGTCCACGACACCCATAGAGGCAGAATATAATAGTGTGCTGAGCGTAGTGAGGCACCGTGCCCGCAGCGTGGTGAGCGAAGCGAGCCCGCAAGGGGCTGCGTTCCGCTCGCCACCCCTGTCGGGATTGTGTGGTCGGGATTCCGGTGTCGGTATTTCGACAGCCGGGATCCCATCCAGCAGGATTACGTATTGATGCCCTGAGCGCATTTGTTAATGCAGAGTGTCTTCTCGTGCGTCTTTTTCCCCACAATTGCTTCTTATTGTCACAATGTGAATGAGAAACACAAGCAGGCTACGCTGATTAAAATGATGGGGGTCATTCTGAGTTGTTCGCTCGCAAGCTGTTTTTAGCAGCTTTGCACACGCTAAGCCGCCGCCTACTGGGAGTGAATCTTAGCATCTTAAAATTGCGAACGAAAGATTCTCAAAATTGCGACCACACACCTCTTAGCAGTTTCTGAGTAGCTCGAGACTTACTCGGCATCTGCGATCAGTTCAGTGCTTGTCGTTCCTGGTTTGACGTCACAAACACACCCAGTGTTCGCCCAGACACTCCTCCGTTTCTCCAGCCACTCCCGCGTTTTTCCCAGAAACTGTAGCGTTTTTTCACACACACCCATAAAACGCCTGTTTCCGCCCAGAAACACCCACTTCCTGTCAATCACATTACGATCGCCAGAACGATGAAAAAGCCGTGAGTAAAATTCCTAACTTCATAGCAAATTTACTTGGCGCAGTCGCAGTGCGAACATTGCGCATGCGCACTAAGCGGAAAATCGCTGCGATGCGAAGAAATTTACAGAGCGAACAACTCGGAATGACCCCCCGATATGCAGCATGTGTATGTTCTGTGTGCGACTGCAGCTGTATCTGTATACACAATGCTACATTACAGTGGGCCACATGTACTAAACCTTGGCGAGAGATATAGTAGACAGAGATAAAGTACCAACCAATCAGCTCCTAACTGCCATGTTATAGACCCGTGTTTGAGACATTACAGTTAGGAGCTGATTGGTTAGCTGGTACTTTATTTCCATCCACTTTATCTCTTCTTTTTTTTTACTTTTATCTCTCTCCAAGGCTTAGTACATAGACCCCAGTGTCAGTGGCTGTGTTCCACTGTCACTGTCATTCGTATACCGATACAGCTGCTGTCGCACGCAGAATATACACATACTAGATATCATCTTAATCAGCGTCGCCTGCTTGTGCGTCTTATTCACATAGCGATGCAGATAAGAAGCACTTTCAGCCAAAAAAGACGCTCTGTGCTGGCCAAGTCACACGGAATCGCACCCTGTGTCGCCGCAACTCTTTACATACATTACGGAGGCTAGATGAGAAAGGACACATCTGTACGTTTCCAGCCACACAGTATATAAAACGACAGACACCATTATGTGTGTATACCCCATGGGGGTCATTCCGAGTTGTTCGCTCGCAAGCTGCTTTTAGCAGTTTTGCACACGCTAAGCCGCCGCCTACTGGGAGTGAATTTTAGCATATTAAAATTGCGAACGAAAGATTAGCAGAATTGCGAATAGACACTTCTTAGCAGTTTCTGAGTAGCGCGGGACTTACTCAGCAACTGCGATCAGTTCAGTGCTTGTCGTTCCTGGTTTGACGTCACAAACACACCCAGCGTTCGCCCAGACACTCCCCCGTTTCTCCAGCCACTCCCGCGTTTTTCCCAGAAACGGCAGCGTTTTTTTCACACACACCCATAAAACGGCCAGTTTCCGCCCAGAAACACCCACTTCCTGTCAATCACATTACGATCACCAGAACGAAGAAAAAACCTTGTAATGCCGTGAGTAAAATTCCTAACTGCATAGCAAATTTACTTGGCGCAGTCGCACTGCGGACATTGCGCATGCGCATTAGCGACTAATCGCTCCGTTGCGAAAAAAAATAACGAGCGAACAACTCGGAATGACCCCCCATGTGCATTCTACTCACTTTATTTTTGTTCCTATCTTTTGTCAGTGTTTTTTTTTTTTTTTTCATATATACAACCAATGCTCTGGTTTCCTATTTCTTATTACACAGAGCACTAATTAGAGCTGTAAAGCTGGTAGGAACAAATAATATATAATGTTTTTGGCTATTTTGCTTAGTCTGTATTTTAGGACAAGCGTAGCAGTATAATAATGACTGACACCATAAGTGTTCTCCCCCCCCCCCCCCCCCAGTTACGACCCTCTCCACACTCCCGCTGCTGCAAGGAAGGTAAGTGTTGTAGACTGCAGAGCCGGTTTAAGGGGTGGTTACAGGGGGTCAGTACCTCTAATCTTAGGGGGCCCCCCGGCTAGAGCTGTTCTGCCTCTGACACAGCCGCCCCCTGCTGTCTGCACACTGCAGTCACACTGCGTCGCTGAGTGGCAGCACGAAGGGTTACACAGCTACTGTACAGTGTACAGCAGTAGCATACCACACCTTCTCCCAGCGTCTCTCGGCCAATCTCACACAGTGATACCAGTAGCATGTGTTTCAGTGTGCACTGGGCAGCAGTGGGCTGGGGGGGACATATCATGAAGGCTATGTCATCTGTGTGAATGTATTATGCCATGAAGTGTGTATGTCAGTAAGTGTGTTTGTGTTAGTGGGTGCATGTCAGTAGGTTTGTGTGTCTGTAACAGGGGAGGATCTAGACTTTTCTTTTAGGGGGGGGGGCGGTTTACGGTTTAATCTTGACCCCTCCCCTCTCCAGTCCCAACTCCTCCCCTCTCTCATCTTGACTCCTCCCCTCTCCCATTTTGACTCCTCCCCTCTCCCATTTTGACTCCTCCCCTCTCCAGTCCAAATTCCTCCATCACACAAATAGGTATAATTGCAGGTAAAGGATTTGTTAGTGGATGTTTGGTACAGCAGGGCCGGATCTGGGGGGGGGGGGGGGGGGCGAAGGGGGCGACCCCCCTAACACAGTCATAGCCACGCCCACTTTTGAGCAGAAGAGAGCTCTCCTGGGAGAGACTGAGGCAGAACGATGTGCTGCAGCTTATGCCACAGCAGCACAGAGGAGCCAGGAGAGCAAGGGTTACAGAGCATTTGCCCCTCACTTGCTGGTGTGTGGGTACTAGGGCTAATAAATACAATTACCCCATAGCACAGTCACATGTACATAGAAAAATCACAAAGCTCTATCTCAGTCTCACTCAAAAAGTTCAGTCAGAATTGAGAGAGGAGGAGTTAGGATTGCAGATGGGAGGAGTTGGGACTGTAGAGGGAGGAGTCAAGATTAAACAGTAAACTGCCCCCCCTAAAGAAAAGTCTAGATCCGTCCCTGGTTTGGTATAATAATCACTTCTACAACACATCAAAGCAAAGTTCCCCAATATGACATCTATCCAAATCCCTCCTTATGCTCATCATAATGTATGACACGTCACGTACAGTTGATACCTACAGTATAAAAAGTTATAATCCCCTAATATTGGGGTATAGCAAAAGAAAATGAAATAAAATAATTAAATAAAAACAATTAGTAATTATTTGCATCTATTTCTCATCTTAATATGGTACTGATACAGACAGTTAATCATCAAGGTTTATATGTCAACATCGTTATGAAATACAGTATTATCATAAACCTTGATGATTGACTGACTCTATATAAGCGCATTATATTAAAATGAGAAACAGTAACAATGTGATAATACCTATAATTCCTTTCTTTGGGATACTAGCAACTTTTATGGATACAAATGGTAACAACTGGCATACTATGTGTTACTGAACCAGGAAGGGAAGACACATTATATTACCCTGTTATATTAATATAATAAGGGGAACTGCTGAATAGTACCAAGGGGATTTTAGGCACAGAGTCTTGAGGGGTTAGGCCAATTATTAGATAATCCCACACAGTACTCAACACTTGCCAACCCTAACAGATGAATTCCACATTTGTAATTGTCCAATAATGGATAATTAAGTGAGAGTACGTAATACTCGCAGGAGTTCACCCGTGAATTAAAATCCTTTTTGCATCTATGTTCCACATAGGTTTGGGAAATCCCCCCACCACTCTTTATTCCCCCAGAAAAATGTTGCTAGTATACCAAAGATCTCTGATTGATACAATTAATTTAAGGAATTATAGGTATTATCACATTGTTGTATAGAATTTAGCCAGTGCTACTGCATATGTATGTTGTTCATAAATATACCACTTCAGATACAGCAGATGTCATACTTCTTATTAGGCTCATTCAGCTATCCCCAAAATGAAAGGGATAAGCAATTATAGTGAAGTACTGTTTAATAATTGTCAATTTCAGCCAGGGGGAGAACCCAGGACTTGCCCTGTTTCAAGTGCATTCTGAACTGCTTAAAAACAGTTCATGTCTAGCTGGTAATTGTCAAAAATTGTCCACTTGGAAATACCTGTAATCTGTGTGGAGTTTATAAGTTTTTGTTTTTCACATACAGGTATTAAATCTTACAATTATTAATCAGTATTTCACTATAATTGCTTATCTCTTACATTTTGGGTATATCTGAATGAGCCTAATAAGAAGTATACTGTGAGATATGACATCTGTATATTTATGAATGACCTACATACTGTATGCAGTAGCGCTGGATAAGTTCTATTCAACCTTTTTGGCACATATTTGGTTACTTTAAGTAAAATATTGAGCTCACCGAGCTGCTTTTTTTCTGCTTGTGCGCACTGCTAGGATTGTCTATTTTATATATCTATTATCAGATTGTTAATGTAATACGAGGTGCTGATATAGAATAAGTCAATCATAATTAATCCAGGCATTCTGCTTTAATTTAATATTTTTTTGCTATACCCCAATATTAGGGAATTACAACTTTGTATACTGTAGGTATCACAACTGTACATGACGTGTCATAAATTATGATGAACATATGGATGGTATAATAGAGGGCCATCAAAATATGGCTTTTGTGGCAACAACAGTGACAAGACATTGGGCATAATTCAAACTTGATCGTAGCCGTGCAAAATTTTGCACGGCTACGATTAGTTACTCAGACATGTGGGGGGACACCCAGCACAGGGCTAGTCCGCCCCGCATGTCTGGCTCTGCCCCACCGTACAAGTTCAAAAGCATCGCACAGCGGCAATGCTTTTGTACTTGATGAGTATTTCCCAGTCAGCGCAGCTCCTGCTCACAGGCAGGGAGCTACTAGTCACTGATCGGGTCACAGCGGCTGAGTGTGATGTCACGCAGCAGCCGCAGCCTGCCCCCCGCACGGTCCTGGCAGACCTGCATTGCACGGACCGCACCCCTAAAAAGGCGGCCAAACGCCACTGGCCCACACCCTCCTGCCCAGCGACCGCTTCTGCCTTGCAGGGCTGAGATGGCCGTCGGCTGCCTGGCATGTGCCGGCATATGCGCAGTTCAGACCTGATTTGCTGCTGTGCAAAAATGCATAGCCGTGATCAGGTCTGAATTAGGCCCCTTGTCTGTAATGACATCAGTTATAAGAGAGTGAGGCTCCCAAGGACACACTATATCAAGCAATTGAAATATTTGTAGGGATTTGGATAGATGTCATATTGGGGGACTTTGATTTGATGTGTTGTAGAAGTGATTATTATACCAAACAGCCACTAACAAATCCTTTACCTGCTTATCTTGCAATATATCTCTACCAGCTATTACGGTGCCATTTATAATCAAGGGATCTCTCCCACTGATATATAAACTGATCAGGGCCGGTTCTACCCCTTGTGGCGCCCAGTGCGAGAGTTTCCACTGGCGCCCCCCCCCCCCCCTCCGTGGCAAAACAGTTAGTGTGTGGGGGGCGTGGCTTCATAGGGGAGGGGCATGGCCAGCTATGCTCGCAGTAGCTGTGCCCCCCAGTTGATTTGCCCCCTCTTTATTTGCCCCCAGTAGTTGTGCCCCCTCTTTATTTGCGCCTCCTCTTTATTTGCCCCCAGTAGTTGTGTCCCCAGTATTTGTGCCTCCTCATTATTTCCCCCCAGTAATTGTGCCCGCTCTTTATTTGCCCCCAGTATTTGTGCCTCCTCTTTATTTGCCCCCAGTTGTTGTGCCCCCGCTTACAAACACACACACACACACACACACACACACACACACACACACACACAATAATAAAAACAATACTTACCACTGCCCCGCTCCTGCTTCTTCTGCTGCTGCTGCTCCGTCAGTCTGGCCGCCCGCTCCTCTCTATGGGAGAGACGTCAATGACGTCTCTCCCATAGCGCCGCACAGACACTAGAGCAGTGGCGTGCGGTGAGGTCAGTGGCTGGTGAGGCACTACAGCCATAATGTCCGCCGAATCCTGCCGATGACCCCTACCGCCGCCGAGCCGATGCCCGCTGCAACCGCAAATGGCTTACTATCTCGCCGATCATCAACTGACCCAGCTTCGGGAGAGGCGAGGAGCTACGGAAAGGGTCCCACACTTGAGGCAGCGGCAGAGACGGCCCTAGCCAATTGGATGCCCTAGGCAAGATTCTGTCTGGTGCCCCCCCCTCCAAGGGAGATAGTGGACGACTGGGAGAGGGACCAGGACAGATGGGGCAGGAGAGAGGAGTGACAGGAACACAACATAGGTGACAGGGCAAGGATCAGAGAGGATAGGGACAGGGCAGAGAGGTGATAGCGCTGAGACAGAGGGGACAGGGATATGACAGTGGGGACTGGGACGATACAGTGAGGACAGTACAGAGGTGATAGGACTGAGGGAACAGGACAGTGGTAGGGCAGAGGTCATAGGATCAGGACAGGGGGGACAGGAGAGCGGGGTGACAGGGACAGGACAGAGGGGACAGGACCACAGTAGAGGTGACAGGGTAGGAAAGAGGTGACAGGGGCAGGACAGTGATGGTAGAACAAAAGGCAAGGCAGGATAGAGGTGACATGGACAGGGCTAGAACACAGGTGTCAGCACCAGGACAGATGGGGCAGGGACAGGACAGAACAGAAGGGACAGGAGAGCAGAGTGACAGAAACACAATATGGTGACAGGGCAAGGTCAGAGTGGATAGGGACAGGACATAGGGGACAGGAGAGAAGAGTGATAGCGCTGGCCTATTCCCGGTGCTCTCCCCCCTCAGCTCACATCTCACCTGGACACGGGGGTGATCTGGACACTGGCTGGGTGCTGCTGCAGGCAGTTCCAACTCGGCAGCCTGTGGTCGGGATGGTCTCAGCAGGCAGCTCCGGGATGGCAGGAGGAGGGGGCGGTAGCGAGCAAAGCCCACAACACTACGGTGGTTGACGGCAGGGACCTTCCAGCAGCGGCTACCCGCGGCACACACAATCCGCTCCCTCTCTGACGCTACAGCAGACGGCTCTGCTCAGATATGCAAGAGCAGAGCCGCCAGCAGCGCTGAACATCGGGTGCCCCACAGAGCAGTAGTGGTTGCTGAGCCAGCACCTAGCTGAAGCTAGGGCCGGCTCTGGGCGCCGGTTCTTCCAGCTGCAGATCACGGTACTCAGTGGCGGAAGGGAGAGTTCTGAGTCCCTTCCTTGTCCCACTGTGTGATTGGACCAGCGGATCCAGCACTGGATCCGCTGTCCAATCACATGTGCCTCGCTGGCAGGGGCGTGCTTTCCCTGTCAGCGAGGCACTTGTAAAAGTGCCGCTTTCAGTGTTTTTATTTTGAATGGGCTTTTACAGCCCAGTGTTTGGCCCCGCCCCCGCTCTGTCCCCGTTCCCACTATCAGCGGGAGGCACTAGCTATCAGTGCCTCCCAAACTAGTTTAATAACCTAAAATGAATAGAATATATAAAGAAGATACATATGACACTGAATATGTGTCATATGTATCTTTTTGTATTATTTTAATCATTGATGACAGGGGAGGCACTGCCTCCCCTGCCTCCCCTGACTGCACGTCCCTGCACTAGAGGTCAATAACGACCTCTAGTGTCTGTGCCTGGAGCCGGCTGCAGCGGACGCCCACACAGCCCACGGCGTCTGCTGCAGCCGTGGAGCGGAAAGCGGAGTGCGGGCAGGCGGCAGTGCCTCCGGGGTGACTGCGGCCGCGCCCCCAGGCCGCAGCGCCCCGGGCAAAGGCACTGTTTGCCCGCACCAAGGACCGCTCCTGAAACTGATGCACATTATAGGACCAATGCTATACAGGAACTTGAAGACAGTTGGAACTAATACTCATTTGTGAGGCTACTGTGAGGCCACCTTGTAGGTGAATTATACGGTGAGGACAATTCCAAAATGATACCTCATAGAAGGCGTATGTTGTTATTTATGAGAAATTAACCAAATAGAGGACAGATTAGCATACACCGTAGTTTTTGTATAGCATTTTTATGCACACTTTCCTTCTGTAGTTTTACACGCATCTCTCTATAATTTTAGTATTTCACTGACAGGACGTGATATGTAATGTTCAATATTTTGGAATACAAGGAATGTTTTAAAACCTATACACTACTACAGACATCCTCTGTTCTACTGTGTTGCACATATGGGAGACTCAACCTGTAATACCCTGCCTAGGGAATATAGCAAGAAGATCTCTTACTGGCTGGTTCCTCTGCAACAGGCTGGTAAGATGGTCCCTTTTCCACAGGCTGGTCAATGGTACAGGTTGGCAGGAAAGTCCCTCTGGCTGGTCTCTGGGTGCAGGAATGCAGCATGCTTTCAGTGTGCAGAAAAGGTTGATTCTATATCGGAGTGGGAGAAGGGACCTTCTGACGTACCTAGGAGAGGAGTCCCGTCACCAGGGGGAGGAGCTACGGCAGAACAAGGTACCCGAAAAGTACCCTCGCGGGCACGCTTCGGGCACGGTGGCTCGCTCCGCTCGCCACCTGATTACTAAAGGTAATAGTTGGTGGCGTGGATACTAGAGCAACTGTCCCGCTGGTGTAGCTCCTCCCCCTTGTGTCATGGCTCCTCCCCCTGAAGGAAAAGGTCCCTTAGGCCACTTGGATCTAGCCTCAACCGTGCAGAAAAGTCAACACACTATACTGTTTCTATTAGCCCACTAGCCTGTCATGTAAGTGAAGCCACGCCCCCAGCACACAGCCACTTCCTGGATCTCCTGTTATCAGCACAGACTGAGAGCTGGGGAGATGAAAGCAGTCTCAATCAACAAACTATGGGGGTCATTCCGAGTTGTTCGCTCGCAAGCTGCTTTTAGCAGCTTTGCACACGCTAAGCCGCCGCCTACTGGGAGTGAATCTTAGCTTATCAAAATTGCGAACGAAAGATTCGCAATATTGCGAAAATACTTCTCTGTGCAGTTTCTGAGTAGCTCGAGACTTACTCTGCCAGTGCGATCAGTTCAGTGCTTGTCGTTCCTGGTTTGACGTCACAAACACACCCAGCGTTCGCTCAGACACTCCTCCGTTTCTCCAGCCACTCCCGCGTTTTTCATAGAAACGGTAGCGTTTTTTCACACACTCCCATAAAACGGCCAGTTTCCGCCCAGAAACACCCACTTCCTGTCAATCACATTACGATCACCAGAACGAAGAAAAAACCTCGTAATGCCGTGAGTAAAATTCCTAACTGCATAGCAAATTTACTTGGCGCAGTCGCACTGCGGACATTGCGCATGCGCATTCGCGACTAATCGCTCCGTTGCGAGAAAAAAATAACGAGTGAACAACTCGGAATGACCCCCTATGTTGGTTGATTAACTCAGTGATATTCAACCTTTTTTTTACTCGCGGCACACCGAACAATATTTTAAAATTGCCGAGGCACACCATCAGTTCCCCACAGAAAAAAAACAAAAAACACGCATTGGCCCTCTTAGTAAAAAAAAAAATCCACACATACATTGGCCTACACAGAAAAAACAATCAAATTGCTCCCCACATAAATCCTATTGCTCCCCACATGAATTATTCACATTGTTTCCCCCATAAATCCTTATTCTCCCCCCATAAATACTATTGTTCTCCACAGGAGAAAAAAAAATATTAGCCCCTACCGGTCAGCTGTCCTCTTCCCTGTCTCTCAGTGGCAGGGGTTGTTCATAGTGGAGTGCTGCGATACACTAGCAGTGGGCGGTTGGGCAGGTGTGGATGTGGGTGGGCAAGGAGAGCTGAGTATGCAGGCAGGAACTGGAAGATGTGTGTGCAGGCGGGTGGGCTGGCTGGGTGGTGAGACTGATCCTCTAAGAAGAGCCCGAGCCAACAGTTCACTCTAAAGGTGCAGGAAGCTGTTCTGGCTCCGCGGCACACCTTGCAACTGGTCGCACACTGGTTGAAAAAGCCTGGATTAACTGCTGTGCAGGCCAAAAGGGTGAGTGGGGAGGAAGGGGCGCCTGCTGTGAGCTGCTGCGACTCACACCACTGACTATAGCTGACAGCCAGCTGAGATAGTAAGGGGTTAAGGAGCAGGACTTCACAGACAGTTTGTCTGTAGGCAGGAGTGTGCTAGGGGGGGGCGACCGCCCCCACCGCCCCCCTCTGTATCCGTGGCTGTGGTACCATTGGAAGGCACCGGCTATACAGATTTCTACACTGATACTGAGGACTCAGTGAGTGCCGTGTAACAATTCTTGCTAAATACTGACCATTGGGGCTTTGCCAGTCCATGGTTAATCACAGGCACCCTTTCCCAGGAATTTTCACAACGTCTGGGCTGCTTTTATTGGAACACTATTGCACTTTATATATTTAAACACATACTCCTTGTTTCATCTATATCGAGATTTGTTAAAGCCCATCATGTCGACACAGACCGATACCGACATTGAAGATCTCTGTTCTGCCGTGGATCTGATACTGGGAGAAACGTTCAGTTACTCGGACACAGATGCTACAAACATCCGATTTAAGGAAAATTTGGCTGCCACGGGAGGTGTACCTGACAACATCAATTTATTCCGGGAATTATTTAAACTTAAACGACGTGAGAAAGATTTTTATTATCATGGCGTCACCTTGTCAGATTACCACCGACAAGGCAAAATACCTCGTGGGTTTCGTATAAAAAACATACCCGCAATCGGGAGGTTTAATGTAGCATTCTGTAAAAAATGGGTGTCCATTTTAAATAAATGTTCATATGATCTCATTTTACTGGTTATAGAAGAGGTTACCCATGAGTTAGAGACCACTCGCAGTCAAATCGAGACTTTTGAGAATTCTCATAAAGTGACCCTACAGTCCGACACCTCCACAAATTAGTATGAAAAATTGTTTAACCAACTTGATAAATATCAGAAAGACCTAATTGCCTATAAGAGGAATAAATTGGACACCATCAACAGCGATTATGCTAAACGAAAAATCTACCCATGGGTCTCAGGTACACCGACAGCCAAGCGACCTCCCAGAAGACGTCTGTATAATCGATTCAATGTACACCAGCTGGATACTGACACTTCAACCGAGGGCACAGCCTCCGCTAGTGAAGCAGATACACAATATTCTAACACCGGCCTTCCCCCTTTAGGAGTGCGCACACGGGCACAAATTGCCGATCCAAATGGCAGATCACGGGGCGGGGTGGGCAATGCCAGAGGACGGTGTTAGGGTATGTTAACCTCTTCAGGTCTGGTCTATAAACTCTCTGCAGTCATCAGTCAGAATTCTGTTCCTTTAGCAACCGGTTGGAGGTCAATGAATGATAAGATGACACAAGTTCATGTGTAAACCTAAGCAAATCATAAATGACCTGCTATGGGCCGTCATAGGTTTATTATTTATAGCTTAAAGACAAAGGATTCATGTTTGCCAATACATTTAGCCAATCAGAATACACCATGTATGTCTTGAAATACATCGATTGTCATACAATGTTCCAAGTGGCAACTAGAACAGCCTTGAAAATGGTTATTGTTTCGTTTATCAGTCTTTCGGACATAAACTCAAAAGATTTCTTTCAACATTCTTCTCAATTAGCCTTGGATATATCTGGTGTTGCTTTGTCCGCCTTGGATACATTTAATGTTGCATTTGTCTTTGTACAAGTCATGCTTTAAAACAAGATATTCAGCAAATATAGTATTCTGACCAGCTCTGCAATATTTTTCTTAAGGACACATGAACCCATTTTGTGATTAACAGTAAATATCTTAATAAATGCGAAAAAGCGTGAATCAATATATATATTTGCTATACTGCGGAAGTTCCTACACTATCATTTCCCCTCTTTTTGATTCCACTTTTTCTCCCTATTCTACCTACACTAGGCCTGAACTATTCCCTTTCAGTAAACCAGTTGCCTGGACTTATAGTCCAAACCTTGGGGATTACCCTTAACAACAACCAAAGGATAAGCAACTTCATTCTTCTGGCTGGAGAGTCACTGTCAGCTTCTTCGAGTGGGAGGCGTGTAATCAGGTATCACGACCTTTCACCTTAATTTGAGGTAGGCATGGTTAGCAGCACTTGATATGGACCATCATATCTTGGTTCAAAGGTCTTTCTTACATGTCTCTTTAAATAGACCCAATCTCCTGGATTTAGCTTATGCGTAGCTGATCCTTCACGGTCTGGAATGGAAGAAAACACTCGGCAATGGAGGTTAGTCAATGTTTTACAGACCTCCTGTACATAACCTGTTAAATCACCATGATTATGTTGTAATTGTTGTGGATAATAACAACCTGTTCTTGGAGCTGACCCAAACAATATTTCATATGGAGTCAGTTTACTAGGTCTCATAGGTGTGGTCCCAATATTGAACAAGACTATAGGTAGGCATTCTGGCCAAGTTCTTTTGGTTTCTGTCATCATTTTCTGTAGTTTTAGCTTAAGGTCAAAGTTCAGATGTTCCCCCTCCCCACTCGCCTGGGGACGGTAAGGCACGTGGAAGGCCTGCTGTACCCCCAAATCTTTCATTATATGCTGCATGACTTCTCCTGTGAAATGTGTACCTCTATCTGATTCTATAACCTCAGATATCCCAAATCTACATACTACTTCTGCTATCAGTTTTTTTGCAGTGGTTTTTGCTGTGGCTTTGCCTACTGGCCAGGCTTCGGCCCAGTGACTAAACATGTCCGTTGCTACTAGTACATATTTATATGGACCGCTTCGTGGCAACTGTATATAGTTGGTTTGTAGTCTTTGAAATGGGTAAGAGGCTTTGGGTATAGTTCCTAGAGGTGTCTTGGTTCTTTGTCCTGGATTGCTGATTCCATAGATCCAGCATCCTGCTACAAAGTTTGTTGCAGCTTTATTGAAGCCAGGAGCTATCCAATGCTCTTGTACTCTATTTACCATGGCTTCCTTTGAATGATGTACTTGTCCATGAGCTACTTGTAACATAGGTGGTAATAGAGCTGCTGGTAGACAGTACTTTAATTCTCTTGACTTCCAAAGTCCATGTTCATCTTCTTCTGCCCCCAATCGTGTCCATTTCTCCTTTTCTCCTTGTGATGCTTGTTGTTGACTTAGAATTTCTGTTACAGCGTGCAGTACTTGTATACACAGTGGATGATCAAGCACAAGGTCTGTCACCTTTTCCCTCAGTATTGCTGCTGCTGCCACTGCTCGGACACAGGATGGTGCTCCTCTGATAATCAGATCCAGCTGGGCTGAATAGTATGCCACTGGTCTTTGTTTTGGTCCGTATTTCTGGGTGAGCACCCCTAAAGAATGCCCTCTGTTTTCATGGCAGAATAGGTTAAAAGGCTTTTTGTAATCATGCAATCCCAATGCTGGGGCTGTTATTATGGCTTGCTTTAGTTTTCTTACTGCTTCTTCAATGGTGTCCCTGTTTTCTGCTGACGCCTCCTTTTTTGTTAATTCATATAGGGGATGCATCAGTAATGAGGCTGAGGGTATCCATTCTCTGCAATAACCAATAAGGCCCAGGAAAGCTCTGATTTCTTTTAATGTTCTTGGGGTTTTTGTTTGAGTTATTGCTTTTGTTCTTTCATCAGTAAGATGCCTTGTTCCTTGGGATATGCAGTGTCCTAAAAAGATAACTCTTTTCTGTACTAGCTGTAGTTTGGCTTTTTGACACTCTGCAATCTTCTTCTGCCAAAAAGATGAGTAGTGATGCTGTTTCCTTTTTTGCACTTCTCTTCTGTCTGTGCAGCAATAAGCAGATCATCGACATATTGAACTAACTGGGTGTCTGTAAAGTGCGGTCTCCATTTCTGCAGGATTAATGCCATTGCCTCTGAGAAATCTGATGGACTGGTTGCTCCCCCTTGGGGTAATTGTGTCCAACAATATTGTTTACCTTCGTGAGTGAATGTTAGAAACTTCTGGCTTTCCCATTCATCAGTAGATAATCTGTTTTTCCCTCCTTTTGAATCTTGAGATTCAACACCTTTATTGATTAATGCTAGAAAAGGGTTGCTGAGTTGAGGGTAATACATCGTCTGATGGTTACTTGTCGCACTTTGGCAGTGCTACTTCATACATGGTCAGCCTTGCCACTGACAGGTGTCTGGTTCTTGCTTGTTGAAGCTTCTCTGTACCTGCATGTGGACCCTGGATGATAAGTTCATGATTAAGCACTATGCCTGTGCTCTTGTCCTCTTCTAGGACTACTGATTCAGCACTGTGTCTGTGCTCTTATACTCTACTAGGACTGTTGCTGCTATCACTGCCGGTAGGTGCTCTTTGATTACTGCTGTCAAGCTTGCTTGAGTTGTAGGCCACTGGTCTTCACCTCAGTCCATGATTTTGCATAAGGACTTCTATGTATGGCCTCCTTCTTTAATAGTCAGGTAGTTCTATGGCTTGAGATGAGGCAACTGCTGATTCCAATTGTTCAATAGCTTAATTCATCTGTTGCTGTATGTAGGATGCGGACCCTCCTCCCTTTCAGTGTTGTCATACAATGCTTGCATGTAGACTGGTGCTAGAGGTATCCATGTTCTGTAGTGTCCTACTAGGCCCAGGAATGATCATCTGACTTGCTTGACACTAGTTGGCATCTTAGCTTGCAGTATAAATCTTTTCCTTCTCACTTTTGTTAGATGTCTGGTACCTTGAGTGTCCTAGGAAGATTAACTCTTGCTTGACTAGCTGCAATTTCTCCTTCTGAGGCTCTGCAGTCTTGTTCTTCCAGAAACTTCACTAAGGACACTGCCCCTTCTTGGTGCTTCTTTTAGTAGTGGTGGCAATCAGCAGTTCATTCACATCCTGTATTTAGCTGTGTGTTTTGTGGATAAATCACTTGGTGATATAGCCCCTCCACAGGGCTATCCTGGTCCAGTAGTATTGCTTACTTTCTTCTACAACTGGTACTGCGGGAATGAGTCAATACTGAACTTCTGTTCTAACTTGCTTCTAAATGGCTTTTTTGTTCTTTCGTTTGATAAGTTGCTAGAAAGTTAAACTTCTACTGGTGTGTACTGTATTCTCCTTGGATAAGCTTTAGTACATTGTGCTTCAGCAAAGTCACTGGACATGTACTCCGAGGTTAAGAACTGGGCTGGTATTGGTGACTGTAGTTCTTGCATCTCCTGTCCTTTTAAGAATTTCTGATATCATCAGTTCTTGTGGTATCTCCCTTTGCTGTCTTCTGCGTGTGCTGGCTCCAGTATTCATTAGGCACAAACGTATTTCTCCAGTGGGCAAGGTGACTGTAATCATACCTTCTGCTGTTTCCTCTGGAGACATTATGTTCACTGGGGAGTACCTGAAGAAGCTTGTACTTCATATTGGCAGAAGAAGCATCATTCATTTGTCTTCTGGAACTTTTTCTGTCTTGTTCCTTATTATTTGCTTTAAACCCCGGAGCTTCTGTTGCTTTAAATCATGGCATTATCTCTGTAATCTTGCCATGTAGTACTGACTACTTGTCAGATGTCTTTCTTTGTCCTTTTTAAAGCAGACTTCCTTTAGTCTCCAAACTTTCATGCGACCTTCATATTGTTTCTCAACTTTTCTTTTTCCAATCACCTCTCTTTATGATTCATTAATAATTCTTCATACTTTGTCCTTTCTTCACTTGCATATTCTTTCTCACTGCTGCTGGCATGTCATCTTCTTAGTCCAAGTCCACCCAGGCTGATGTTCAACATAATGATGTTCATGCTGGGAGTTGTTGTTCCTCTTTGTCTTACTTTTCCTGTGAGAGATAGACTTGTATAGCAGCTTGTATTTCAGGTTTCATCTTTGCTTTCTTGCAGGGGTAGGGCTTAGCCTCCAAATCCAGTCGTTGCAATGGCCTGATCTGTAAGTAAACGTAGAGGAATCTGGTTGTGCATAAAAACAGCTCTTGAAACCCTTGTGTCTTCTGTGGGTAAAGTCACTTTTATCGAACTGCCAGTGGTGACTGAGTACACTGTTGCCGACACGGGAGTTGCACACCCTCATATTCTATCATCTTGTGTGTCGTATAGTGACTTTATCATAGTAAGTTCTGATGGACTCAGTCTTCTCCTGTTTCAAGTCTGGGGCTGCTGGTGCCCTGAGTGTCTGTGCATGACACCATCTCTTAAGTCTTGTCATGTACATCTTTCCACTTTCAAACGTTGTTCTATTTTCCTCTGTTGGAGCGTCCGTTGTGGCTGGGCAATCATCTACTGCATCTGCTTTTAACATGGTACTTACTGTTTGGGCAGTCCCTAGTCCTAGTATAGCCTCACACAACTGGTGGTAGTCAACCCATGCCAGTGTCCATATGGTTTGAATTCTTTCCATATAGGCATAAAAGGCTGCTGGATTTTTTTTTTCTTTTTTTCTAGGATCTGGGGACTTGGCAACTATACTTGCGAGGTCGTTGCCATACCATGGTTTGTGGTGTTGACTCTGTACGATATATGGTTCGTTCGTCCTGGCTGCATTATCTGGGTTGCGTATTCTCTGTACTTGTGCTGGATACAGAGAAACAGGCAATGATGACCGTCTTTCAGCATTTCTAGTTGCATAGATATCTTGGCATGGTGGTTCATGGTGTGAAATCCAGTTTCCACAATTTGGGCAGTGTTCATATCCTTCTGGAATGCAAAACTGACATACCGGACACAATCTTTCTGGAAAATATGTCACTTTATTCTGTACATTATGCACCTGGGCATGAAAAGCTGTAGAGGCTGTGTTTTGATCCCTTGCTTCTCCTCTGCGCCTGATTTGCACCCTTTCGCCTATAGTTCCTAATTGTGGACTATTGTTTACTGGACTCATAGCTTGATTCCAGGTGTCTACCACTCGTTTAAACATGAGGGGAACTTTAGGTGCCCAGTTTCTTTGGTTTGATCTTGTTGGGGTTTCTTGTGATAAAGTATCAGGACACTGGGGCATACTCTGTACACATAGCTCAGGTAAATCATTCGGGTTTTCAACCACAGATCCTTCCAAGATAGGGCTGATTATTCGCCACTCTTTTCCTGGTTAATCTCTTTTCAATTTCACTGTTAGTGAGCTTGCAGATGATTCAATTCTGTTCATACTATGGGTACCTGGGTGTGCATGCATGTCTGGGTATAGGGGTGGGGTATAGTGTGCAGGTGCTGTTGCTGAAATTACAGGCAGTGAGTTTAACGCTGGTTGTGGTGCTATTGGGTACTCTGGTACAATGGGGAAATCATTCTATTCTCTGCTTCTAATTCTTTTGCTACAGTGATCCAGATGGATGCTTGATCTCTACAATTATGCTTAATTATCCAACTCTTGTTACAGGAGGCAAATTTTTCCCATTTCTCTAAGTCTAGTGTCCCTTCTGATGGAAAACCTGCTATTTTGAAAATTTTACTTATTCCTTTCAGAGCTTTCCTCCCCTCCCTGTTACTAACAATATCCACGGGTTTGAACCCATCCTGATGTGGTATTTTAGTAACCCCTTATGAGGGACTTAAAATCTCCTTTCAGAGCTTTTCTCCCCTCCCTGTTACTAACAATATCCACGGGTTTGTCGGGCCCTGACATCTTTACAGACTGCGCTCCCATGCCTGGGTGAACGTGCGCGGAACCCCTCCTGATGTGGTATTTTAGTAACTCCTTATGAGGGAATTAAAATCTCCTTGTGAGACGCTGACTCTGAAGAATCTCTTCTATCCTTGTACCTAAAGAGCTCCTTAAATCCGTCTGTGGACAAATGACTGGGGTTGTAGTGTTGCCCCTTCCTCCCTGTATTGGTGGAAAATCTGTTAGTACTGCTCCCCAAGTGAGTCCTGCATAATAGATTATTTCTTCTGGATCACTGAGATGCCCCCCTAATATTATTGTTAAGTCACTCCAAGGGTCTATCCCCCTGCCTATATAGACTCCTGCTTGTACCAGTTCCCCTGTTGTTCCTTGTGTTCTTGGTAAACTCCCCACTATTCTTGGAATACGTTCACCTTGTGTCTCTTTCAGACAGTAGCTGTTCTTTATTACTGTCCCAATCCTACCCCTTAACTGTCTTGCATAGGGACATACAATATATACAGTATAATGTGTGCAGGAGAATCTAGTTACTGACACTGGTTTCATTATTCAGCAGACACCCCGACTCCTCCCCACCTTTTCAAAAGCATATTGACAGAGTACATACAACAGTGCAAGGATCCAAAAAACAAGGATGACAATAAATGCTATCTTCTGACAGACGACCACTTCTTATATCTGATTTCTCTGTCTTCTGGATACCCTCTTACTGCTATGTCTGTTATTTGTGTGCACGGCAACTGTTTGAGGCTGTACGGGCAAATGGGTCTTAGACCTGGGATTATGTGGTTCCTAGGCCAATAGGTTATGATATTAGACCAATCATTCTCAATGTAATGTTCCAACAATTCTCTTTTTAAATGACAACCTATTGTACAATAAAATTCATCATAATTTTCCACATAACCAAATGAGACTTCAGTGCTTGTAATTGCCACCAATCTCGGTGCTACAGACCCTTTGTATTTTCTTAACACAACAACACAGGTACAAGATTTGCATACACCTCTTTGGTTATTTATCAATTCAAACTGTTTATCAGCATTAGAATACACCTTGGCCATACGCCAACTTTTAAAAATGTAAAAATTTTCTGAATATTTGATTAATTCCCCCTGTACACTTGTGACAAATTAGCTGAAGATATTTACCCACAATTCAACAATATAACATCACAATATATATTTTACCTTAAAAAAAATTTCTTCTTCTGACTGATACTGGGCTCTTTAAGATATTCTCTGATCTTCTCGACTGGACTTTCTCAGATGCATTCAAGAAACGCTGAGCCAAGTGAGCAGGTAGAAATCTACACATTAAATCTCACTTACCGGTTTTTGTTATCAGCGGTTCCTGAAAGATCAGAGGATTTGTTGCCAGTGGAGGAGATGCTGGAATATCCCCGGACGATGCTCCCAAATGTTAGGGTATGTTAACCTCTTCAGGTCTGGTCTATAAACTCTCTGCAGTCATCAGTCAGAATTCTGTTCCTTTAGCAACCGGTTGGAGGTCAATGAATGATAAGATGACACAAGTTCATGTGTAAACCTAAGCAAATCATAAATGAACTGCTATGGGCCGTCATAGGTTTATTATTTATAGCTTAAAGACAAAGGATTCATGATTGCCAATACATTTAGCCAATCAGAATATACCATGTATGTCTTGAAATACATCGATTGTCATACAATGTTCCAAGTGGCAACTAGAACAGCCTTGAAAATGGTTATTGTTTCGTTTATCAGTCTTTCGGACATAAACTCAAAAGATTTCTTTCAACATTCTTCTCAATTAGCCTTGGATATATCTGGTGTTGCTTTGTCCGCCTTGGATACATTTAATGTTGCATTTGTCTTTGTACAAGTCATGCTTTAAAACAAGATATTCAGCAAATATAGTATTCTGACCAGCTCTGCAATATTTTTCTTAAGGACACATGAACCCATTTTGTGATTAACAGTAAATATCTTAATAAATGCGAAAAAGCGTGAATCAATATATATATTTGCTATACTGCGGAAGTTCCTACACTATCATTTGCGAGGAAGAAAAACAACCTACTCCAAGCGGAGATGATTTTCAATCTATCAAGTCGCCAGCTTGCTCCCATTGAGTTACAGGTTCTATCTAAGGGACTCAATTTTGTCCCTACAACAAAATTTGATCCATTTACTTGGAAGGTAGAACAGTACAAATTAGAACGACAGCTCCGTTTGAAAGAATACTTTATACAGAATCCATCGGCTTCATCTAACAGTAATGCATTACCGTCTGCATTAAGAGTCAGATCCAAATTTGACCCGGTTTCTCAAAACCAGTCCATTAAAACATTCACAAGAACTGTTAACCATCAGGTTCAAACTGCCATCACAAAGGAAAAAAAACCCAATTCTAATCTCACGAAGGAAGAATGGCAAGCATTGAACAACCTTAGCATGTATGATGACATTGTAATCCGCCCGGCAGATAAGGGGGGAGCTATTGTGGTACAAAATATTTCTGATTACATCACTGAACTGGATCGACAATTATCGGATACCTCTACATACCGTAAACTTCAGTCAGATCCTACCATCATCTTCAAAAAGGAATTGGATAACATTTATCACAAGCCACCCAGGAAGGTCTCCTGTCATCTTCTCAGTGTGAAGCATTAAGTACCAAATTTCCAGTTGTACCGATTTTATATTCGGTGCCTAAAATACATAAAAATGGGTGTGGTTCATCAAATCGACAGTGTCTAGGTCGACAATGTTTAGGTCGACCACTATAGGTCGACAGTCACTAGGTCGACATGGATGGAAGGTCGACAGGGTTTCTATGTCGACATGTGCTAGGTCGACAGGTCTAAAGGTCGACATGCAGATATATATTTTTTGCCGTTTTCTTCGTAGAGTGACCGGGATCCCAAATTAGTGCACCGCGTCCCCTCGCATGGCTCGCTTCGCTCGCCATGCTTCGGGCATGGTGCCTTCGCTCTGCTACCGCTTCCCTCGGCACACTTTACCGTTCCAATCGTAGTCCACGTGGATCGTTAAGTATGAAAAAATTCAAAAAAAGAAAAAAAAAATGTGAAAAACTCATGTCGACCTTTAGACCTGTTGACCTAGCACATGTCGACCTAGAAACCCTGTCGACCTTCCATCCATGTCGACCTAGTGACTGTCGACCTATAGTGGTCGACCTAAACATTGTCGACCTAGACACTGTCGATCTTCAGACCGGATCCCCATAAAAATAGCCAATTTCCTCCTGCACGCCCCATAATTTCTGCGAGGGGGTCCCTTTTTCAAAAGGTATCCATATTTCTGGACTATCATTTACAACCATGCATTCAAGAAGTTGATCACTGCCCTAAGGACACGATATCTCTTCTTAATAAATGATCAACTATTGGGACTGTTCGTACCAATTGTTTATTGGCTACAATCGACGTACAGAATTTGTACACCTGTATCCCTCATGCAGAAGGATTAAAAGTGGTTGAGATTTTGATTCGTAACAATCCAAAGTATAATGGACCAGATATAGACCTTTTACTTTCTTTATTACAGCTCACTTTACAAAGGAATTATTTCTTGCTCAATAATCAATTTTTCTTACAGCTTGAAGGTTGCTCCATGGGCAGCAACGTGTCGCCCTCGTTTGCCAACAGTTTCATGTTGCAAATAGAGGAGGCACTGTTTCTGTCCAATGACGCAACCAAACCCTTTGTCTTAATGTATCTTAGATATATAGACGATTTGCTTCTATTTTGGACAGATCCCCAGAGCAGTTTGGAATCTTTACTTGAGTCACACAATGAGTCTAATAATTCCCCTGTTAAATTTACGTATATCATACATGAACAAAGCGTCAACTATTTAGATGTGCTAATTACTATTAAAGAACAAAAAATTGAGACAGACATCTATATTAAAGATACCGACAGAAATAATCTTTTACAAGCTTCCAGCCACCATCCAATTTCCCTTCGTAAAGGCCTCCCCTACTCTCAAATGCTTCGTCTAAAACGTATCATCAGTGATGAAGCTAAATTAGAGATAGCATGTAATAACATGATTAGTAAATTCATACAAAGGGGATATGCCCATTCAGATTTAATCTTTATTAAAGTACTTAAGTTGAGAAGGAGTGACGCTTTCGCCCCTGCCGACAAATCTACCATCACAGACAGGTTAATTTGGACCAATCAATTTAATACACAGAGCCCTGTGGTTAATATAGTCACTAAACAATTCTGGCCCATAGTGCAAACAGATAAAAAACTTAGTATCCTATCCAATACACGCATTATGCCGGCTTACCGTAGAGGAAAGAATATACGTGATTTTGTCGTGAAAACTAACATTGAAAGCACTAAAAGAACACAAATTACCACGTTTCTTAAATCTTCCTGTCCAGGGTGCTTTAAGTGCTTAGGCTGCACTACGTGCAGCCATATGCTGACAGGGGACACTTTCTGTCACCCGTTCACCGGTAAGAAATTCAAGATTCGACACCGTGTGACATGTACTACACGCTTTGTAGTTTATCTCCTTAGCTGTCAGTGCGGGCTTCATTATGTCGGCAAGACAGATTGTATGTTTAAAGAGCGCATGGCCGGACATCGAACATCTATTAAAGCTGCTCTGACTTCTGGCCGCAGTGACCAACCCGTAGCAAGACATTTTTTAAAATGCCAAACATTCCATAGCAGTCTTACGACATCGTATAATTGATCACATTCCCCCACTCAAAAGAGGTGTTGATCGTGGTCAACTTTTACTAAGAGCAGAGGCTAAATGGATATTTCTGCTTGACACTCTGTCTCCTCATGGGTTAAATGAACATGCAGGTTTATCTGCTTTCATCTAACCGATACATTACACAGTAACTGATGAACACCTTTGTAACATTGTATCGTTTGAGCTTCTGTGTTCTATATTTGATCTTCCTTGTATGTTTAAACTGATCACATCCAATTAATGGCTTTTCCAATGTTTAATATGATTGTAACGTTAGTATAGTGTGATATTTATTATTATCATATGATTTACATTATGGGCTTTAATAGTATGTTGTTTAAGCAGCATCTGCAGCGGACATGCTGTATATTCAGCCATTACAGCATTGAGCACTTTGTCTCTTGCCTTTAAATATTTAATCTATGGATACTTTTTATTACACTGTCCGATCTCATCTTTAGATAAATAAGTTGTTTTTTGTTTTGTCACTTTTTAGTGGTGTTCCGGTCCGGGTGCTACATGACGCCGAAGCCGGCGCCGGCGCCTTGACATGACGTCATCCATTCGTCCAGCGAGGCGCGGCGGGCCGCTGGCGCCATGGACCATCAGACGGAGGTATTTAGGTGAGTAGCACTGCTTTGTTTGTTTATCCTGACTAAAATGTCAATAAGACATTGAAACGTTGATATTCCCAGACCGTTGTCTGTCGTTCTTTTATGCCGTGAGTGCCGCCTGTATGCTGCATCTATTACTGGTCACAGCGCACGCTGGTACCATTGGAAGGCACCGGCTATACAGATTTCTACACTGATACTGAGGACTCAGTGAGTGCCGTGTAACAATTCTTGCTATATATATATTGCACACTTGCACACACATATACATACACATATATAAAAACATATACACATATACATTACATACATACATACATACATACATACATATACACATAAGAATTATACAATGGGTACTGACTAGTGATGAGCAGGTTCGGTTCCTCGGAATCCGAACCCCCCCGAACTTCACCCATTTTACACGTGTCCGAGGCATACTCGGATACTCCAGTATTGCTCGGTTAACCCGAGCGCGCCCGAACGCCATCATCCCGCTGTCGGATTCTCGCGAGATTCGCATTCTATATAAGGAGCCGTGCGTCGCCGCCATTTTTCACTCGTGCATTGGAAATGATAGTGAGAGGACGTGGCTGGCGTCCTCTCACTTTGTTTCAGAACTTTCAGGGGGCTGCAAATATCTTTATTCTGGGGACCAGCAGTATTATAGGAGGAGTACAGTGCAGAGTTTTGCTGACCAGTGACCACCAGTATTATACGTTCTCTGCCTGAAAAACGCTCCATATCTGTGCTCAGTGTGCTGCATATATATATGCTCACACTGCTTTATTGTGGGGACTGGGGACCAGCAGTATTATATAGGAGGAGTACAGTGCAGAGTTTTGCTGACCAGTGACCACCAGTATTATACGTTCTCTGCCTGAAAAACGCTCCATATCTGTGCTGCATTGTAGTATATAGTAGGAGTACAGTGAATAATTTTGCTGACCACCAGTATATAATATATAGCAGTACGGTACAGAAGGCCACTGCTCTACCTACCTCTGTGTCGTCAAGTATACTATCCATCCATACCTGTGGTGCATTTCAGTTTTGCACAGTTTGCTGACCACCAGTATATAATATATAGCAGTACGGTACAGTAGGCCACTGCTCTACCGACCTCTGTCGTCAAGTATACTATTCATCCATATCTGTGGTGCATTTCAGTTTTGCACAGTTTGCTGACCACCAGTATATAATATATAGCAGTACGGTACAGTAGGCCACTGCTCTACCTACCTCTGTGTCGTCAAGTATACTATCCATCCATACCTGTGGTGCATTTCAGTTTTGCACAGTTTGCTGACCACCAGTATATAATATATAGCAGTACGGTACAGTAGGCCACTGCTCTACCTACCTCTGTGTCGTCAAGTATACTATCCATCCATACCTGTGGTGCATTTCAGTTGTGCGCAGTATATATAGTAGTAGGCCATTGCTATTGATACTGGCATATAATTCCACACATTAAAAAATGGAGAACAAAAATGTGGAGGGTAAAATAGGGAAAGATCAAGATCCACTTCCACCTCGTGCTGAAGCTGCTGCCACTAGTCATGGCCGAGACGATGAAATGCCATCTACGTCGTCTGCCAAGGCCGATGCCCAATGTCATAGTAGAGAGCATGTAAAATCCAAAACACAAAAGTTCAGTAAAATGACCCAAAAATCTAAATAAAAAATCTAAATTAAAAGCGTCTGAGGAGAAGCGTAAACTTGCCAATATGCCATTTACGACACGGAGTGGCAAGGAACGGCTGAGGCCCTGGCCTATGTTCATGGCTAGTGGTTCAGCTTCACATGAGGATGGAAGCACTCACCCTCTCGCTAGAAAACTGCAGTGCCACTCCTAGATGGGCCAGGTGTTTGTGTCGGCCACTTGGGTCGCTCAGCTTAGTCATACAGCTACCTCATTGCGCCTCTTTTTTTCTTTGCATCATGTGCTGTTTAGGGACTATTTTTTTGAAGTGCCATCCTGTCTGACACTGCAGTGCCACTCCTAGATGGGCCAGGTGTTTGTGTCGGCCACTTGGGTCGCTTAGCTTAGTCATCCAGCGACCTTGGTGCAAATTTTAGGACTAAAAATAATATTGTGAGGTGTGAGGTGTTCAGAATAGACTGAAAATGAGTGGAAATTATGGTTATTGAGGTTAATAATACTATGGGATCAAAATGACCCCCAAATTCTATGATTTAAGCTGTTTTTGAGGGTTTTTTGTAAAAAAAACACCCGAATCCAAAACACACCCGAATCCGACAAAAAAATTTCAGGGAGGTTTTGCCAAAACGCGTCCGAATCCAAAACACGGCCGCGGAACCGAATCCAAAATCAAAACACAAAACCCGAAAAATGTCCGGTGCACATCACTAGTACTGACACAGAGGGGGATTATCCAAAAGGTAAAAACAGCATAATGCAAGGGCTGTTTAAACTAGGACCCTGAGCGGTTGGCGTGAAGGAGTCCACTACAAACATCAAGGGGGATTAGTAAAGTGGGGAGGTAGCATGTGGTGGGAGTAAACAATGGGTAAACTGCCCGATATGCCAGGTCCCGCCACACCACCCAATCATGCCTAAAAAAAAATAATAATAATTGAGAGATTAGCGGCTGTGGTTCTCAAACTCGGTCCTCTGGACCCCACACGGTTCACGTTTTCCAAGTCTCCCAGCAGCTGCACTGTGTATTACCAACTGCCATATTTAAAAAATGTACAGGTGACCAGCAAAACATGAACCGTGTAGGGTCCTGAGGACCGAGTTTGAAAACCTGTGGATTAGCCTATATATCACTTCCTAAATTAGGAGTCTGGAATTTCTGGAGCCAGACTTTAGAAAACAGTGTGAGGCTGGCACCTTCTTGATAAGGGAGGAGCACAGGGATCAAAAAGGACAGATGTCGCCAGAGTGCAGGTACCTTGAGTGCGGAGAGATAGCAAAAACAAAAAGAGGAGGTAGGGGGAATAGAAGGAGGGCACCCGGGGGATGTAACCGTCGTCCTTCAGGTGGACATCACCGGACGGAGGGTTAGATGATCACATAGACAACAAAATATGGAAGACTCCGGAGCAGTAGTCCTGCGTCAATAGCAAGGGGTCCCAATATGTACCCCAGTGGCGTCGGCCCAACGAGAGTGCCTCAGAGCAGCAAGGTGGGACTCCACCTTTAATGCTCCTTCCCCAGCAGCACAGGGTGTGTTTCTCGAGGGGTGAGTCTGGTAGCAGCAGCAAGCGGATAGGTGAAATCCAGCCCAGCAGAGGTGGCGATAGGTAGGCAGGGTCAGAGGGGAGTCCCAGAGTCACCAACCAGCAAAGACGATGGGTCACAGCCAGTACAGGAAGGTACATATTAGAGATGTGCACCGGAAATTTTTCAGGTTTTGTGTTTTGGTTTTGGATTCGGTTCCTGCCGCCGTGTTTTGGATTCAGACGAGTTTTGGCAAAACCTCCCTGAAAACTTTTTGTCGGATTCGGGTGTGTTTTGGATCCGGGTGTTTTTTTTTCTCAAAAACAGCTTATATCATAGAATTTGGGGGTAATTTTGATCCTATAGTATTATTAACCTCAATAACCATAATTTCCACTCATTTCCAGTCTATTCTGAGCACCTCACACCTCACAATATTATTTTAAGTCCTAAAATTTGCACCGAGGTCGCTGGATGACT
Source organism: Pseudophryne corroboree (assembly GCF_028390025.1). NCBI lineage: Eukaryota > Metazoa > Chordata > Amphibia > Anura > Myobatrachidae > Pseudophryne > Pseudophryne corroboree. The sequence goes on along the minus strand of NC_086454.1, from coordinate 42,861,667 downwards.
AAGCTAAGCGACCCAAGTGGGCGGCACAAACACCTGGCCCATCTAGGAGTGGCACTGCAGTGTCAGACAGGATGGCACTTAAAAAAATTGGCCCCAAACATCAAATGATGCAAAGATAAATAAATTAAAAAAAGAGGTGCAAGATGGAATTGTCCTTGGGCCCTCCCACCCACCCTTATGTTGTATAAACAGGACATGCACACTTTAACAAACCCATAATTTCAGCCACAGGGTCTGCCACACGAGTGTGGCTGAAATGACTGGTTGGTTTGGGCCCCCACCAAAAAAAGAAGCAATCAATCTCTCCTTGCTCAAACTGGCTCTACAGAGGCAAGATGTCCACCTCATCATCATCCTCCGATTCCTCACCCCTTTCACTGTGTACATCTCCCTCCTCACAGAGTATTAATTCATCCCCACTGGAATCCACCATCCCAGGTCCCTGTGTACTTTCTGGAGGCAATTGATGGTGAATGTCTCCACGGAGGAATTGATTACAATCCATTTTGATGAACATCATCTTCTCCACATTTTCTGGAAGTAACCTCGTACGCCGATCGCTGACAAGGAGTCCGGCTGCACTAAACACTCTTTCGGAGTACACATTGGAGGGGAGGGGGGGGGGGGGGGGGGGGCAACTTAGGTAAAATAAATCCAGTTTGTGCAAGGGCCTCCAAATTGCCTCTTTTTCCTGCCAGTATATGTACGGACTGTCTGACGTGCCTACTTGGATGCTGTCACTCATATAATCCTCCACCATTCTTTCAATGGTGACAGAATCATATGCAGTGACAGTAGACGATATGTCAGTAATCGCTGGCAGGTCCTTCAGTCCGGACCAGATGTCAGCACTCACTCCAGACTGCCCTGCATCACCGCCAGCGGGTGGGCTCGGAATTCTTAGCCTTTTCCTCGCAGCCCCAGTTGTGGGAGAATGTGAAGGAGGAGCTGTTGACGGGTCACGTTCCGCTTGAGTTGACAAGTGTCTCACCAGCAGGTCTTTGAACCTCTGCAGACTTGTGTCTGCCGGAAAGAGAGATACAACGTAGGCTTTAAACCTAGGATCGAGCACGGTGGCCAAAATGTAGTGCTCTGATTTCAACAGATTGACCACCCGTGAATCCTGGTTAAGCGAATGAAGGGCTCCATCCACAAGTCCCACATGCCTAGCGGAATCGCTCCGTTTTAGCTCCTCCTTCAATCTCTCCAGCTGCTTCTGCAAAAGCATGATGAGGGGAATGACCTGACTCAGGCTGGCAGTGTCTGAACTGACTTCACGTGTGGCAAGTTCAAAGGGTTGCAGAACCTTGCACAACGTTGAAATCATTCTCCACTGCGCTTGAGTCAGGTGCATTCCCCCTCCTTTGCCTATATCGTAGGCAGATGTATAGGCTTGAATGGCCTTTTGCTGCTCCTCCATCCTCTGAAGCATATAGGTGGTTGAATTCCACTTCGTTACCACCTCTTGCTTCAGATGATGGCAGGGCAGGTTCAGGAGTGTTTGCTGGTGCTCCAGTCTTCGGCATGCGGTGGCTGAATGCCGAAAGTGGCCCGCAATTCTTAGGGCCACCGACAGCATCTCTTGCACGCCCCTGTCGTTTTTTAAAAAATTCTGCACCACCAAATTCAATGTATGTGCAAAACATGGGACGTGCTGGAATTTGCCCACATGTAATGTACGCACAATATTAGTGGCATTGTCCGATGCCACAAATCCCCAGGAGAGTCCAACTGGGGTAAGGCAATCTGCGATGATGTTCCTCAGTTTCCGTAAGAGGTTGTCAGCTGTGTGCCTCTTATGGAAAGCGGTGATACAAAGCGTAGCCTGCCTAGGAACGAGTTGGCGTTTGCGAGATGCTGCTACTGGTGCCGCCGCTGCTGTTCTTGCTGCAGGAGGCAATATACCTACCCAGTAGGCTGTCACAGTCATATAGTCCTGAGTCTGCCCTGCTCCACTTGTCCACATGTCCGTGGTTAAGTGGACATTTGGGCACAACTGCATTTTTTAGGACACTGGTGAGTCTTTTTCTGACGTCTGTGTACATTCTCGGTATCGCCTGCCTAGAGAAGTGGAACCTAGATGGTATTTGGTACCAGGGACACACTACCTCAAGAAATTCTCTAAGTCCCTGTGAACTAACGCCGGATACCGGATGCACGTCTAACACAAACACAGCTGCCAAGGCCTGAGTTATCCGCTTTGCAACAGGATGACTGCTGTGATATTTCATCTTCCTCGCAAAGGACTGTTGGACAGTCAATTGCTTACTGGAAGTAGTACAAGTGGTCTTCCGACTTCCCCTCTGGGATGGTGATCGACTCCCAGCAGCAACAACAGCAGCGCCAGCAGCAGTAGGCGTTACACTGAAGGATCCATTGGAGGAATCCCAGTCAGGAGAGGACTCGTCAGACTTGCCAGTGGCATGGCCTGCAGGACTATTGGTGTTCCTGTCTAAGGAGGAAATTGACACTGAGGGAGTTGGTGGTGTGGTTTGCACTGGGAGCTTGGGTACAAGAGGAAGAAGGGATTTAGTTGTCAGTGGACTGCTTCCGCTGTCACCCAAAGTTTTTGAACTTGTCAATGACTTCTGATGAATGCGCTCCAGGTGACGTATAAGGGAGGATGTTCCTAGGTGGTTAACATCCTTACCCCTACTTATTACAGCGTGACAAAGGCAACACATGGCTTGACACCTGTTGTCCGCATTTCTGTTAAAATAATTCCACACCGAAGAGCTGATTTTTTTGTACTTTGACCAGGCATGTCAATGGCCATATTCATCCCACAGACAACAGGTGTCTCCCCGGGTGCCTGACTTAAACAAACCACCTCACCATCAGAATCCTCCTTGTCAATTTCCTCCTCAGCGCCAGCAACACCCATATCCTCATCCTGGTGTACTTCAACAGTGACATCTTCAATTTGACTATCAGGAACTGGACTGCGGGTGCTCCTTCCAGCACTTGCAGGGGGCGTGCAAATGGTGGAAGGAGCCACCTCTTCCCATCCAGTGTTGGGAAGGTCAGGCATCGCAACCGACACAATTGGACTCTCCTTGGAGATTTGTGATTTAGAAGAACGCACAGTTCTTTGCTGTGCTTTTGCCATCTTAACTCTTTTCATTTTTCTAGCGGAAGGATGAGTGCTTCCATCCTCGTGTGTAGCTGAACCACTAGCCATGAACATAGGCCAGGGCCTCAGCCGTTCCTTGTCACTCCGTGTCGTAAATGGCATATTGGCAAGTTTACGCTTCTCATCAGACGCTTTTAATTTAGATTTTTGGGTCATTTTACTGAACTTTCGTTTTTTGGATTTTACATGCTCTCTACTATGACATTGGGCATTGGCCTTGGCAGACGACGTTGATGGCATTTCATCGTCTCGGCCATGACTAGTGGCAGCAGCTTCAGCACTAGGTGGAAGTGGATCTTGATCTTTCCCTATTTCACCCTCCACATTTTTGTTCTCCACTTTTTAATGTGTGGAATTATATGCCAGTAATATTATTATATCAATACTGTACTGTACTGTACAACTATATACTGTTGATCACCAAAATGCTGTACTGTACTACTATATATACTGCTCACAAAAATGCAGCACAGATATGGAATGGATACTTGCAGTGACACGGAGCTGCAAGATACAGCAATGGCCTACTGTACTGTAGAACCAGTGCCGGCGCTACCCGCTCCGCAAAGCAGGGAGGCGCCTGACTCATGAGGCGCTTTCCCTGCTCTGCGAGTACAACCTGCTGCCGGCCGCCGAAGTCCGCGCTGCAGCCTGTCACACTGATGTATGACAGCAGCAGCAGCGCCGGCAGCATAATCAGAAGCTATATGGTATCAGGGCCCTCCCCCCTTCACTCTACTCCCGCCTCCTCCCCACACCTCCTACTGTCAAGCTAGATAACAGACAGGCAGCAGCGTTGCCCCCATCCCCTTCGACACAGCAGTCTTCAGCAGCTGCCCGCCCCCTCCCCTATCCCCCTTCTCACCCCTCCGTGTCATTTCTGGGGCCAGGGCACTTTTATTCTTCATTTGTGCTCATAGCAAAGCCGGGCATCCACCTCCCGACACTCTGCGGAGCCTGCTTCCTGATTAGGCAGGAACAGGAAGGTAGTGCACAACATGTGACTGCACTGGAGGATCGCTCAGACATGAGGAGCAGCAGCCCAGAAGGTCCAGCAGCCAGCCAACCATCCCATACCGAGGAGCAGTGTCTTCAGGTACATTCTGCAGCTGACACATGGGGGATGGGTATAATAGTGTGTGCTGGGGAGGGGGGATGGGTATATTAGTGTGTGCTGGGGAGGGGGATGGGTATATTAGTGTGTGCTGGGGAGGGGGGGGGGGTATAATAGTGTGTGCTGGGGAGGGGGGATGGGTATAATAGTGTGTGCTGGGGAGGGGTATATTAGTGTGTGCTGGGGAGGGGGGAGGGGGATTTCGGTGTGTGCTGGGGAGGGGGAGTATAATAGTGTGTGCGGGGGAGGGGGGGTGGGTATAATAGTGTGTGCTGGGGAGGGGGGGGGGGTATATTAGTGTGTGCTGGGGAGGGGGAGGGGTATAATAAGAATTTACTTACCGATAATTCTATTTCTCGGAGTCCGTAGTGGATGCTGGGGTTCCTGAAAGGACCATGGGGAATAGCGGCTCCGCAGGAGACAGGGCACAAAAAAGTAAAGCTTTACTAGGTCAGGTGGTGTGCACTGGCTCCTCCCCCTATGACCCTCCTCCAGACTCCAGTTAGGTACTGTGCCCGGACGAGCATACACAATAAGGGAGGCATTTTGAATCCCGGGTAAGACTCATACCAGCCACACCAATCACACCGTACAACTTGTGATCTAAACCCAGTTAACAGTATGACAACAGAAAGGGCCTCTTAAGATGGCTCCTTAACAATAACCCGAATTAGTTAACAATAACTATGTACAAGTATTGCAGATAATCCGCACTTGGGATGGGCGCCCAGCATCCACTACGGACTCCGAGAAATAGAATTATCGGTAAGTAAATTCTTATTTTCTCTATCGTCCTAAGTGGATGCTGGGGTTCCTGAAAGGACCATGGGGATTATACCAAAGCTCCCAAACGGGCGGGAGAGTGCGGATGACTCTGCAGCACCGAATGAGAGAACTCCAGGTCCTCCTTTGCCAGGGTATCAAATTTGTAAAATTTTACAAACGTGTTCTCCCCCGACCACGTAGCTGCTCGGCAGAGTTGTAATGCCGAGACCCCTCGGGCAGCCGCCCAAGATGAGCCCACCTTCCTTGTGGAGTGGGCTTTTACAGTTTTAGGCTGTGGCAGGCCTGCCACAGAATGTGCAAGTTGAATTGTGTTACAAATCCAACGAGCAATCGACTGCTTAGAAGCAGGTGCGCCCAACTTGTTGGGTGCATACAATATAAACAGCGAGTCAGATTTTCTGACTCCAGCCGTCCTTGCAATGTATATTTTTAAGGCTCTGACAACGTCCAACAACTTGGAGTCCTCCAAGTCGCTAGTGGCCGCAGGCACCACAATAGGTTGGTTCAGATGAAATGCTGATACCACTTTAGGGAGAAAATGCGGACGAGTCCGCAGTTCTGCCCTATCCGAATGGAAGATTAGATAAGGACTTTTATAAGATAAAGCCGCCAATTCAGATACTCTCCTGGCAGAGGCCAGGGCTAGTAACATAGTCACTGTCAATGTGAGATATTTCAAATCCACCTTTTTCAATGGTTCAAACCAATGGGATTTGAGGAAATCTAAAACTACATTTAGATCCCACGGTGCCACCGGAGGCACCACAGGAGGCTGTATATGCAGTACTCCCTTGACAAAAGTCTGGACCTCAGGGACAGAGGCCAATTCTTTTTGGAAGAATATTGACAGGGCCGAAATTTGAACCTTAATGGATCCCAATTTGAGACCCATAGATAATCCTGATTGCAGGAAATGTAGGAAACGACCCAGTTGGAATTCCTCCGTCGGAACCCTCCGATCCTCGCACCACGCTACATATTTTCGCCAAATGCGGTGATAATGTTTCACGGTGACTTCCTTCCGTGCCTTAATCAAGGTAGGAATGACTTCTTCTGGAATGCCTTTCCCTTTTAGGATCTGGCGTTCAACCGCCATGCCGTCAAACGCAGCCGCGGTAAGTCTTGAAAAAGACAGGGACCCTGCTGTAGCAGGTCCCTTCTCAGAGGTAGAGGCCACGGTTCGTCCGTGAGCATCTCTTGAAGTTCCGGATACCAAGTCCTTCTCGGCCAATCCGGAACCACTAGTATTGTTCTTACTCTTCTTTGCCGTATGATCTTCAATACCTTTGGTATGAGCGGCAGAGGAGGAAACACATACACTGACTGGTACACCCAAGGAGTTACCAGTGCGTCCACAGCTATTGCCTGTGGATCTCTTGACCTGGCGCAATATTTGTCCAGTTTCTTGTTGAGGCGAGACGCCATCATGTCTACAATTGGTCTTTCCCAACGGTCTATTAACATGTTGAAGACTTCTGGATGTAGACCCCACTCTCCCGGATGAAGATCGTGTCTGCTGAGGAAGTCTGCTTCCCAGTTGTCCACGCCCGGGATGAACACTGCTGACAGTGCTATCACGTGATTCTCCGCCCAGCGAAGAATCTTGGCAGCTTCTGCCATTGCACTCCTGCTTCTTGTGCCGCCCTGCCTGTTTACATGGGCGACCGCCGTGATGTTGTCCGACTGAATCAACACCGGCTTTCCTTGCAGGAGAAGTTCCGCCTGGCTTAGAGCATTGTAGATTGCTCTTAGTTCCAGAATGTTTATGTGAAGAGACTTTTCCAGACTCGTCCATACTCCCTGGAAGTTTCTTCCTTGTGTGACTGCTCCCCAGCCTCTCAGGCTGGCGTCCGTGGTCACCAGGATCCAATCCTGAATGCCGAATCTGCGGCCTTCTAATAGGTGAGCCTTCTGCAACCACCACAGAAGTGACACCCTTGTCTTTGGTGACAGGGTTATTCGCAGGTGCATCTGCAGATGCGACCCTGACCATTTGTCCAACAGATCCCTTTGGAATATTCTTGCATGGAATCTGCCGAATGGAATTGCTTCGTAAGAAGCCACCATTTTTCCCAGGACTCTTGTGCATTGATGTACTGACACTTTTCCTGGTTTTAGGAGGTTCCTGACCAGATCGGATAACTCCTTGGCTTTTTCCTCTGGAAGGAAAACCTTTTTCTGAACCGTGTCCAGAATCATTCCTAGGAACAGCAGACGAGTTGTCGGGATTAAATGGGATTTTGGAATATTCAGAATCCACCCGTGTTGTCTTAGCACCTCTTGAGATAGTGCTAAAGCTGTCTCCAGCTGTTCTCTGGACCTTGCCCTTATTAGGAGATCGTCCAAGTATGGGATAACTAATACGCCTTTTCTTCGAAGAAGAATCATCATCTCGGCCATTACCTTGGTAAAGACCCGAGGCGCCGTGGACAATCCGAACGGCAGCGTCTGAAACTGATAGTGACAGTTTTGAACAATGAACCTGAGGTACCCCTGGTGTGCGGGGTAAATCGGAACGTGTAGATACGCATCCTTGATGTCCAAGGATACCATAAAGTCCCCTTCTTCCAGGTTCGCTATCACTGCTCTGAGTGACTCCATCTTGAACTTGAACTTTTTTATGTAGAGGTTCAAGGACTTCAGATTTAGAATAGGCCTTACCGAGCCATCCGGCTTCGGTACCACAAATAGAGTGGAATAATACCCCTTTCCTTGTTGTAATAGGGGTACTTTGACTATCACCTGCTGAGCGTACAGCTTGTGAATGGCTTCCAACACCCTCTCCCTTTCGGAAGAGACGGTTGGTAAGGCAGACTTCAGGAAACGATGAGGAGGATCCGTCTCTAATTCCAACCTGTACCCCTGAGATATTATCTGCAGGATCCAGGGGTCTACCTGCGAGTGAGCCCACTGCGCGCTGTAATTTTTGAGACGGCCCCCCACTGTCCCCGAGTCCGCTTGAGAGGCCCCAGCGTCATGCTGAGGTTTTTGCAGGAGCCGGGGAGGGCTTCTGTTCCTGGGAAGGAGCTGCCTGTTGGTGTCTCTTCCCTCTTCCTCTGCCTCGTGGCAGATACGACAAGCCCTTTGCTCTCTTATTTTTGTAGGAGCGAAAAGGCTGCGGTTGAAAGGTCGGTGCCTTTCTCTGTTGGGGAGTGACTTGAGGTAAAAAAGTGGATTTCCCGGCAGTAGCCGTGGCCACCAAGTCTGATAGACCAACTCCAAATAACTCCTCCCCTTTATACGGCAAAACCTCCATGTGACGTTTTGAATCCGCATCGCCTGTCCACTGTCGTGTCCATAAGGCTCTTCTGGCTGAAATGGACATAGCACTCATCCGAGATGCCAGTGTGCAAATATCCCTCTGTGCATCACGCATATAGATAAATGCATCCTTTATTTGTTCTAACGACAGTAAAACATTGTCCCTATCTAGGGTATCAATATTTTCAATCAGGGATTCTGACCAAACTACTCCAGCACTGCACATCCAGGCAGTTGCTATAGCTGGTCGTAGTATAACACCTGCATGTGTGTATATATTCTTTTGAATAACTTCCATCTTTCTATCTGATGGATCCTTAAGTGCGGCCGTCTCAGGAGAGGGTAACGCCACTTGTTTGGATAAGCGTGTGAGCGCCTTGTCCACCTTAGGGGGTGTTTCCCAGCGCGCCCTAACCTCTGGCGGGAAAGGGTATAATGCCAATAACTTTTTTGAAATTATCAACTTTTTATCAGGAGCAACCCACGCTTCATCACACACGTCATTTAATTCTTCTGATTCAGGAAAAACTGTTTGTAGTTTTTTCACACCATACATAATACCCTGTTTTACGGTATCTGTAGTATCAGCTAAATGTAACGTCTCCTTCATTGCCAAAATCATATAACGTGTGGCCCTACTGGAAAATACGTTTGAATTTCTACCGTCGTCACTGGAATCAGTGCCCGTGTCTGGGTCTGTGTCGACCGACTGAGGCAAAGGGCGTTTTACAGCCCCTGACGGTGTTTGAGGCGCCTGGACAGGCATTAATTGATTGTCCGGCCGCCTCATGTCCTCAACTGACTGTTTAAGGGAAGATAAACCATCACGTAATTCCACAAATAAAGGCATCCATTCTGGTGTCGACCCCCTGGGGGGTGACATCTGCATATTTGGCAATTGCTCCGCCTCCACACCAATATCGTCCTCATACATGTCGACACCACGTACCGACACACACCGCAAACTCACAGGGAATGCTCTAATGAAGACAGGACCCACTAGCCCTTTTGGGGAGACAGAGGGAGAGTCTGCCAGCACACACCACAAAGCGCTATATATACAAGGGATATCCTTATATTAAGTGCTCCCTTATAGCTGCTTTAATATATATATATATAGCCATTAATGTGCCCCCCCTCTCTGTTTTACCCTGTTTCTGTAGTGCAGTGCAGGGGAGAGACCTGGGAGCCGTTCTGACCAGCGGAGCTGTGACAGAAAATGGCGCCGTGTGCTGAGGAGATAGGCCCCGCCCCTTTTTCGGCGGGTTCTTCTCCCGCTATTTTTCCAGTCAGGCAGGGGTTAAATATCTCCATATAGCCCCTATGGGCTATATGTGAGGTATTTTTAGCCTTGTATAAGGTTTATATTTGCCTCTCAGAGCGCCCCCCCCCAGCGCTCTGCACCCTCAGTGACTGCCCAGTGAAGTGTGCTGAGAGGAAAATGGCGCACAGCTGCAGTGCTGTGCGCTACCTTATGAAGACTGAGGAGTCTTCAGCCGCCGGTTTCCGGACCTCTTCACGCTTCAGCATCTGCAAGGGGGTCGGCGGCGCGGCTCCGGGACCGGACTCCACGGCTGGGCCTGTGTTCGATCCCTCTGGAGCTAATGGTGTCCAGTAGCCAAGCAGCAAATCCACTCTGCATGCAGGTGAGTTTACTACTTTCCCCCTAAGTCCCACGTTGCAGTGATCCTGTTGCCAGCAGGACTCACTGTAAAGAAAAAAACCTAAACTAAACTTTCTCTAAGCAGCTCTTTAGGAGAGCCACCTAGATTGCACCCTTCTCGTTCGGGCACAAAATCTAACTGGAGTCTGGAGGAGGGTCATAGGGGGAGGAGCCAGTGCACACCACCTGACCTAGTAAAGCTTTACTTTTTTGTGCCCTGTCTCCTGCGGAGCCGCTATTCCCCATGGTCCTTTCAGGAACCCCAGCATCCACTTAGGACGATAGAGAAATTAGTGTGTGCTGGGGAGGGGGAGGGGTATAATAGTGTGCGCTGGGGAGGGGTATATTAGTGTGTGCGCTGGGGACGGGGGTGGGTATATTAGTGTGTGCTGGGTAGGGGGGATGGGTATATTAGTGTGTGCTGGATAGGGGGGATGGGTATATTAGTGTGTGCTGGGGAGGGGGGGTATATTAGTGTGTGCTGGGGAGGGGGGATGGGTATATTAGTGTGTGCGCTGGGGGGGTATATTAGTGTGCTGGGGAGGGGGGATATATTAGTGTGCGCTGGGGAGGGGGGGTTGGTATATTAATGTGTGCGCTGGGGGGGTATATTAGTGTGTGCTGGGGAGGGGGGGTATATTAGTGTGTGCTGGGGAGGGGGGATGGGTATATTAGTGTGTGTGCTGGGGAGGGGGGATGGGTATATTAGTGTGTGCGCTGGGGGGGTATATTAGTGTGTGCTGGGGAGGGGGGATGGGTATATTAGTGTGTGCTGGGGAGGGGGGGTTGGTATATTAGTGTGTGCGCTGGGGAGGGGGGATATATTAGTGTGCGCTGGGGAGGGTGGATGGGTATATTAGTGTGCTGGGGAGGGGGGATGGGTATATTAGTGTGTGCTGGGGAGGGGTGGGGGGTATAATAGTGTGTGCTCAGTGATCACAAAATATGCGCTGTAGCGCGTTTTTACGCGCTACAGCGCTCGTGGGACTCACTTTTTAAAAATGAGCGTGTCCTGCAGGACGCGCTGTGAGTCAGAGACCTGTGTGCGCCTCAGCCACTACTGAAATGGTATTGGCTGGGGCACACACAGGACTCTGACTCGCTGCGCGTCCTGCAGGACCTGCTCTTTCCTCAGTGGCTGTCTCCCCTGTCACTCACCGCTGGCAGCCATTCCCCATCTGAGACCTCTGTCCTTGCCCTGCCAGCGAGAGCCAGTGCGAACAGACTACGTGTCCATCAAATCAGGGTGGAAATTCTGCGCCGGATTGGTCCCACAGGCGGGGAGCAGTAGTTGTGGTTCGGCCTCTGTAGTGCTGCGGGGGCCGTGAGAATATCTCACCAGTGCAGCGCGAGCAACGACAGGTAACGGGCGGAGGAGAGAAGGGAGTGCTGCGGTAGGCTTAGCTTTAAGTAAAGCAAAAGAAGGTCCCGGGCACGACTCCACCGAAGGTAGCATAGGAGGCAACGGATCCGTTCTTGAAAAAGGTTGTACCACGGACAGTGCACTACATTGGCTGTTGGAGTGGACTCTGAAGGGACATTTGCTTTTTGAGCCTCCTTTTATACTACCTGTGGTGGTGGCGTGCTCTCTAGCCCAGGACCTTCTTTTGCTTTACTTAAAGCTAACCCTACCGCAGCACCCCTAGACGGTGAGAGACCCTGCTTTTGGACTAAAGTATACCTGCACTGTTGCCACTTTACACATTGCCAGGTGTGTTTTCATTTAGACTTGTATATGCAATATGTATTATTAAATATGTTTTTTTTATACCTATACTTTCCTCATACAATAAGGACAGTAATTTGGGGCTATTATATTTTTTTTGGGGGTGTAAGCACCAACACACTTACACCACCTGAAAAAATTATTTTGGTATCAGGTCTTAGTATGTAATGCCGGTGCACAGGATCAGACGTTCATAATACAGATACCGGGATCCCAATGTATGAAATCCCAACAGGGGTGAGTAGAGGGTATTTCTCCCTGTCCCCTGCTCCCGAATCAACTGTTTCCACACCCTAACCTCCCCTTTAGTGCCTGACCCTAACCACCCAACGGAGGTGCCTAAACTCAACCCCTCATCCCCGCTGCCTAAACCCAACCATCCACTCTCTCGCAGCCTGACCCTGATCTCACTCAGGGGTGCCTAACCCCCACTCCCCTCAGCCTAACGCACCCCACTCCCGCAGCCTAACCCCCTGTGTGGCACCTAAACCTAGCCCTTCCTTACCAGTCTTAAGCCTAACCCGCCGGTTTTTATTACCATTGATATTCCAGGTCTGTCTCCTGCCCCTTTCAGAGTTCCGGTGTCGGGATTCCTGCGGGTGTCGGGATCCCAGCATCAGTATTTCGACTGCCAGGATCCCAACAGTGTATTAGTGTGTGCTGGGGAGGGAGGGTGTGTATATTAATGTGTGCTGGGGTAGTAGTATATTAACAATGTGTGTGTGTGCGTGTTGGGGGGAGTGGAAAATAAGAGGAAAAATAATCAGCGCTCTCCACAAGTGACCATACAATTAAATTTTTTCTCATTTTATTTTGTTTCAAGAAGCAGAAAATATATACTTCAAGAAAATATATATAAAAAACCTAATACCGGTATGCAAACACACACAACACAAAACAGACAAAAAATAAATACATTTAAAAAATCATGTATTATTATGGTTCAAGCTAATTATGTTATTTATCAGGTACTTGATATTTCATTACTTTCCCTTTTTTGTTGCCTGTAAAACATCAGTCCTTCGAAGGTCACAAACTGAGTATAAAAAGGGCTCAGGTACTTACTGCAGTCGGTTAACGTAATCCTTCCTATAAAACAGGCTAATCATGAAAACATGCAGAAAGAGATTTTTCACGTTTAGGGGCACCAATGGTGATCAAAGTTCAGTGACAGTTCATAACAGCTGGTGCGGAGGAGTGGCATATAAATGTTTTTTTTTTTTTTTTTTTAGATTGATGTAGTTTCCTACTGCCTGTCACTCACTGCCTCTCCCCAGCCATCACCTCTTTCCTGTCACCCTCTCTATCACCCACTAACTTTCACCGTCTTCCCATTACCTCTCTCTCCTGTTACACTCTCCCTGTCGCCAACTGATTTTCACCCTTTCCCCATCACCTCTCTCTCCTGTCACCCAGTGAAATCACATTCTGCTTGTCAACCTGTACCTCTTGTTGTCACCTTCCTCCACTCATTGTCATCCACTGTCCAATGCCTCCCCCTAGCATCACTCTCTGCCCTTCTCCCACCGCCTCTCCCTACCGTTACCCTTTCCCCATCCACTCTGTCTCTTGTCACCATCTCCCCATCACCCTCTTTCTCCTGTCATCCTCTCTCTGTCACCCACTGACTCTTTTCACATTTTAAACTATGAAACATTAGCTACCGATGTTTGCTGTGTAGCGATCACTTGAAAAATTGCAAAACTACGCATGCGTATGGGGCGCAATGTGCACACACGGCGTATGGGTACAAGACCATCGTTGTTTTGCACTGCTTCTACCGACGATTCCATTCACACAACCGATCGCAAGGTGATTGACAGGAAGTTTGAGTTTATGGGTGTCAACTGACCGTTTTCTGGGAGTGTTTGAAAAAACGTCAATTCCGGGACCTTCGTCGCAGCAATCATCGCACAGAATAAGTAACTACAGGGCTGGTCTTGTTTTGCACAAAATGTTTTTGTGCCGCTCGGCTGCACAGGCGTTCGCACACTTGCAAAGCGAAAATACACTTCCCCGTGGGCGGTGGCTATGCATTTGCACGGCTGCTAAAAGTAGCTAGCGAGCGATCAACTCGGAATGAGGGCCATTGTAAAGAGACATGTCAAGAAGACATACTGATGTGTCCCTTTTCAGTTTAAAGGCTAATTGCGGCAAACACAACTCGTTATTCACAATAAGCATGCCCGTGAGTGTGCATGTATCTGTGATCCATAGGATCGTATGGTGTGTACGCTCCCGCAAACAGAACGCAGCTTACGATGCGGCTGCTAGCAGGTAAGATGAGAGTGGCCACATCTGTATTTGTAGGAGGGCGCAAAATTTATAGTTTGCAGGAGGGCGCCGATCACCTTAGCACCGGCCCTGTGTACAACTATATACTGTTGGTCACCAAAATGCTGCACTGTGGTGGTCATTCCGAGTTGTTCGCTCGGTAAAAATCTTCGCATCGCAGCGATTTTCCGCTTAGTGCGCATGCGCAATGTTCGCACTGCGACTGCGCCAAGTAAATTTGCTATGCAGTTAGGAATTTTACTCACGGCTTTTTCATCGTTCTGGCGATCGTAATGTGATTGACAGGAAGTCGGTGTTACTGGGCGGAAACAGGCCGTTTTATGGGCGTGTGGGAAAAAACGCTACCGTTTCCGGAAAAAACGCTGGAGTGGCTGGAGAAACGGGGGAGTGTCTGGGCGAACGCTGGTTGTGTTTATGACGTCAAACCAGGAACGACAAGCACTGAACTGATCGCAGATGCCGAGTAAGTCTGGAGCTACTCAGAAACTGCTACGAGGTGTGTAATCGCAATATTGCGAATACATCGTTCGCAATTTTAAGAAGCTAAGATTCACTCCCAGTAGGCGGCGGCTTAGCGTGAGCAAATCTGCAAAAATCAGCTTGCGAGCGAACAACTCAGAATGACCCCCTGTACTACTATATATACTGCTCACAAAAATGCAGCACAGATATGGAATGGATACTTGCAGTGACACAGAGCTGCAAGATACAGCAATGGCCTACTGTACTGTACAACTATATACTGTTGGTCACCAAAATGCTGCACTGTACTACTATATATACTGCTCACAAAAATGCAGCATAGAGATGGAATGGATACTTGCAGTGACATAGAGCTGCAAGATACAGCAATGGCCTACTGTACTGTACAACTATATACTGTTGGTCACCAAAATGCTGCACTGTACTACTGTATATACTGCTCACAAAAATGCAGCACAGATATGGAATGGATACTTGCAGTGACACGGAGCTGCAAGATACAGCAATGGCCTACTGTACTGTACAACTATATACTGTTGGTCACCAAAATGCAGCACACTGAGCACAGATATTTGCAGCACACTGAGCACAGATATGGAGCTTTTCAGGCAGAGAACATAGATATTTGCAGCACACTGAGCACAGATATTTGCAGCACACTGAGCACAGATATGGAGCGTTTTCAGGCAGAGAACGTAGATATTTGCAGCACACTGAGCACAGATATTTGCAGCACACTGAGCACAGATATTTGCAGCACACTGAGCACAGATAGGGAGCTTTTCATGCAGAGAACGTAGCCACGTCCTCTCCGTTCAATCTCCAATGCACGAGTGAAAATGGCGGCGACGCGTGGCTCTTTATATAGAATACGAATCTTGCGAGAATCCAACAGCGGGATGATGACGTCCGGCCGCGGGGTTAACCGAGCAAGGCGGGAAGATCCGAGGCTGCCTCGGACCCGTGTAAAATAGGTGAAGTTCGGGGGGGTTCGGACCTCGACGAACCGAACCCGCTCATCTCTAGTACATATAAAAGTTCAGCCTATATTATAGCTGCAGGGCTTCCAAGATGGTCACCGGCACTTACACAGGTCCAGTCTCCAGGAGGAGAATAGTGTGTCCACAGCCCCCTGGTGCAGGTCACCGGCGTGTGTTTCAGCGGCACTGCAGCCTCCAGCAGGTAGTGGCCCCACTTCACTGCGTATTCGCGGCACCTCAATGTCCGCGGCCTGGGCACCGCAACAGTCAGGGACGGATCTAGACTTTTCTTTTAGGGGGGGCAGTTTACTGTTTAATCTTGACTCCTCCCCTCTCTTGTCCCAACTCCTCCCATCTGCAATCCTAACTCCTCCTCGCTCAATTCCTGAAAAACTGAACTTTTTGAGTGAGACTGAGATAGTGCTTTGTGATTGTTCTATGTACATGTGACTGTGCTGTGGGGTAATTGTATTTATTAGCCCTAGTACCCACACACCTGCAAGTGAGGGACATATGCTCTATAACGCTTGCTCTCCTGGCTCCTCTGTGCTGCTGTAGTATAGGCTGCAGCACAGTGTTCTGCCTCAGGCTCTCCCTGGAGAGCTCTCTTCAGCTCAAAGTGGGCGTGGCTATGACTGTGTTAGGGGGGGCAGTCGCCCCCTCCGCACCCCCCCCCCCCTAAATCCGGCCCTGCCGCAACTCAGGAAAGGCCGCTGCTGCAGATGATTGCATACCTCCCAACATGACCCTCTCCAGGAGGGACACAATGCTCTGCTTCTGGACTTTTTCCTTAGTGTATGATTGCCGGCACCTGTGTTGAACAGGTTAATGGATAAGAAAGGTGTTCACCACAGGTGATGGCAATCATTAATTAAGAGAGAAGTCCAGAAGCAGAGCATTCTGTCCCACCTGGAGAGGGTCATGTTGGGAGGTATGCGATTGATTAGGCCACAATCGCGGGGGACATATATATATATATATATATATATATATATATATATATATATATATATATATATATATATTTATTTATGGCACGTGCATATATAAATTAAAATGTGCATACAATGAATTACAACTGTAACCGGTGCTGACTTAGGTGTATAATGATTCATTGATGTATTGCGTATTCACTATTAGTGATACAGGACTGCACCTGTGATGAAATAGAGTAAAAGGGTGACAAATTCTTATTCAATACTGAGCTGTAAATCATAGAACGTCCAACTGGTAATTCCATAATACTAGTCTTTATTTGTAAACCAATATGGGTACAAATCCTGAACTAAACAATGGATACAGGGCCTAATTCAGACCTGATCGCAGCAGCAAATTTGTTAGCTAATGGGCAAAACCATGTGCACTGCAGGTGGGGCAGATGTAACGTGCAGAGAGAGAGTTAGATTTGGGTGGGTTATTTTGTTTCTGTGCAGGGTAAATACTGGCTGCTTTATTTTTACACTGCAATTTAGATTTCAGTTTGAACACACCCCACCCAAAATCAAACTCTCTCTGCACATGTTACATCTGGATGTAGTATGTCTGACTGGAGGTCAGGAGACGGCCGGCAGCATACCGACGCCAGGATCCCAGTGGGGAGGGGCGAGTGCAGCAAGCCCCTTGCGGGCTCGGTGACGATTCCCACTCTATGGGTGTCGTAGACACCCATGAGTGAGAATAGTCCCTGTTGGTCGGCATGTCAACCATTGGGATAGTGAGGGGGCGGGATGTCGGTGGAGGTCATGTGACCGTCGGTAAAATGGAGGCTTCTTTAAAATTGTTCACAGCTGATTACAAACTATAGTTAAACCTCCTGCTGCTGTGATCCAGGCTCCATTATCCTGTGAATTTTTTTAAACAGAATTACAGTGTCAGGCACTACCCCATGTGGAGAGCCCTTTTACAGACTCACGTAACCAATAGATGTACTTCGCCTACTAGTGTGCAGACAATAGTATGCTAGGGACAATGGTATGCTGCTAACCCCACCTATTTTTGAGTTGCCCTCAATCTACAGTTGATTTGGTACACCTGTGTAAGGCCACTCTGAAAAATCTAGGCAGGGCCACTTTAAATTCCCAATCTGACCCGGATAGTGAGCTAAGAAAAACTGCCAAATGCTCTATTGTCTAATATTAATGAACTGGGTTTTGAGAAGCAATTATTATTACATTTTATTTATAGGGCGCCGCAAGTGTTTTGCAGCGCCGTACAAAGGACAGTACAGTGAGACGAAATTTAGGATTACAGTAAATAAATAACAAAAATAGAGTGCAGGTAACAAAGAGCACCACAATTCTCAAAACATAATAGAGCTTAGATGTAAGTAGCGGGGGAGTAATCATTGTACTACTTGGGGCTGGTGGCCATAGACAGAGATGAGCCTTTACAAGTAGGAGAGAAAGCAGGTAAAGATGGTCGCTGAGTAGGAGAGAGCTGTGAGTGAAATGTGTCGAGAAGAGGGCTTTGACAACAAGAGGAAAGAGGGCCCTGCTCTGAAGAGCTAACAATCTAGTGGGGAGGGGCGACAGACAGATGACATAAGGTGCAAGCAAGCAGGAGGAAGCCTGATGGCAGTATGCAAGCAAAGCAGAGATGTTCAAGGCATGAGGCAGGGGGATGGAGAAGCAGCCTCAGGACTAGGTTATGCATCGGATGGGTACGCTTTGATAAATAGGTGGGTTTTCAGTGCCCGTTTGAAGCTTTGCAAGGTCTGGGAGAGTCTACTGGAGCGGGGGAGTGCGTTCCACTGAAGGGGTGCAGCACGGGCAAAATCTTGAACTCGTGCATGGGAAGCAGTGACCAGGGCAGAGGAGAGGCGATGGTCATCGGCCTACCGTAGTGGGCGGGAGGGAGTATGAAGGGAGAGGAGGTTGGAGATGTAGGGATCCGTGGAATTAGAGATGGCCTTGTATGTGAGGGTGAGGAGTTTGAAGAGGATTCTGTAGGGGAATGGGAGCCAGTGTAGATTTTGTCGAAGGGGAGTGGCAGAAGTGGAGCGGCGGGAGAGGAAGATAAGCCTAGCTACGGAGTTCAGGACAGATTGGAGGGGAGCGAGTTGGGAGCAAGCGAGGCCAGTGAGGAGAACGTTGCAGTAGTCGAGTCGTGAGATGACCAGTGAGTGGATGATAAGTTTAGTTGCACTCTGGGAGAGAAATGGCTTGATGCGAGCAATGTTGCGTAGCTGGAACTGACAGGATTGCGCCAGAGCTTGGATGTGGGGTGCAAAGGAGAGGGAGGAGTCAAGAGTGATGCCCAGGCAGCAGAGTTGGGGAACGGGGGAGATGACTGTGTTGTCAACTGTGATAGAGATATTTGTGGGGGGGTGTTGCTCTAGCTGGGGGAAAGATGAGTTCAGTTTTGTCCATGTTGAGCTTCAGAGAGCGCTCAGACATCCAGTAGGAGATGGCAGAGAGGCAGCTGGAGACCTGAGAGAGGAGAGAGGGGGACAGATCAGGAGATGAGAGGTAGAGTTGTGTGTCATCAGCATAGAGGTGGTATTGAAGGCCAAAAGAGTTAATGAGCGCACCCAGGGAAGAGGTGTACAGGGAGAACAGAAGGGGGCAGAGGACAGAACCCTGTGGGACACCAACAGGACGGATGGAAGGGTGTGAGGTGGTTCCGGAGGCAGACACAGAGAAGGAGCGGTTAGTGAGGTAAGAGGTAAACCAGTCAAGGACAATGCTAGAGAGGCCAACGTTTTGGAGTGTGCGGAGGAGAGGGTGATGCACGGTGTCAAAAGCAGCAGAGAGGTCCAAAAGGATGAGCAGAGAAATTGAGCCGCATTCCTCCAATCCGCCTAACCAGGACATATAGCAAAACATACCTCCCAACTTTTAAGCTTCCTGAGTCGGGACACTTGCGCGGCCGCTTGCGTCCTGGAAAAGGGGCGTGACCTTGGGTGGTAGGGACGTGGCTACGGCTGAGTGGCCGTGGCCACGCGCCGAGGACCCATTTTTCGTCATTTTGGGGGCGTTCCCAGTGCTCCCTGAGCAGCTGGGCAGCCTCCGGCTCACTCCCCGCACTGAATAGATGCTATGCGCGTGCACACAGCATGTATTCAGGGATCACTCGCTGATTTGCAGGCGGGACACTGTGACCCGTGGGAGGGACAGCGGGACAGTGTCCGAATAGCGGGACTGTCCCGATGAAATCGGGACAGTTGGGAGGTGTGAGCAAAACATAACTTTTAATAAACATGCATTTTAACCACTGAACCGGCATAGTCGCATGTGATGTGACCGGTGCCAGGTGTATGTTACCTGGCTTGGTTGCATCATATGCGACTCGCTGACACCTCCCATCCCCTGCTCTCCAGAGCCACCGGCGTCCACTGCCCCCATTATTGTGCTTGGACCCAGCAGTGACACGGCAGTTTCTCACCTGCCAACATCAGTGCCGGAATTGCGCCCAAAAATGCCATGTGGCCAGCATGCGCTCCGAGACGGGAACTTTGCTCCTCTCCCAGCACATTTTAGCTGATCTCTACATGTTCAAATGTAACCAGCGTAGGTTGGAAAGATGAAGAAAAGTATTTAAAGTATGCTGGGGGGAATAATAATAAAAAAAAATACTCTCCCGTAATTCATCTGCGGGTTGAGGTTTTAGCCATGCGGCTCTGACTCTATGGAACTCGCTTCCCCGTACAGTTTGAGGCCCCCGCTCTAGAATCCTTCAAAAATATCTCCATGCTCTCTGTAATTTATGAAAAGCTTTTCTGTACGTCATTGTTTCTGTACTATGGGCCTAATTCAGGTTGGATCGCAGTAAGCGATCCAACCGCAATTTTTGAGAAAAAGATGCGGGCGCATGCACAGTGCCGTCCTGCACATGCACCCTCATTTCTATGGGGGGGCCGCAGAAAATGCGATCACCTCTGCCTGTCAATCAGGCTGTGGCGGTCACGGGGTGGGCAACGCTCCCGTTTCCAAGGAGGAGATGGAGTGTTGCTGGGGCGGTGCGGCGTGAATGGCGGCAGAGGCGGCCAAATGGGGGCATAATCACGACGGCTGCGTGACGTCACACGCAGCCGCTGCGAACGCGAACATGGCGGAGGGACTCCTGCGGGGGCAGCTAAGCTACACCGGCAGGAGGCTTCCACAGTTTCTGCTAACAAGCTTGTTGAACTGGGGGAGGCGGCGGTCAGCATGCGATCCAAAGGATAGCTAATTCTGCTAATTAGCAGAATTTGCTATCCTTACTGAATTAGGCCCTATATTATGTTCATGCTGTTAAGCGCCTTGAGTCCTATTGGAGAAAGAGCGCTATATAAATAAAATTATTATTATTATTATTATTATTATTATTATATTATTATTTTATGCTTCATAGTAGTGCCCATGTTCATATTATGCCACAGTAAGTATCCCCAGTTCACATTATGTTACATTGTAGAGACCCCAGTTCATATTATACCACATTGTAGAACCTCAAGTTTATATTATACTACATAAGTGCCCCAGTTCATATACCACATTACATTGCCCCCCCTAGTTATTATACACCATTACATTGCCCCCCTAGTTATTATACCACATTACAGTGCCCCCCTAGTTAATATTATACACCATTACATTGCCCCCCTAGTTATTATACCACATTACATTGCCCCCCTAGTTAATATTATACCACATTACATTGCCCCCCCTAGTTAATATTATACACCATTACATTGCCCCCCTAGTTATTATACCACATTACATTGCCCCCCTAGTTAATATTATACCACATTACATTGCCCCCCCTAGTTAATATTATACCACATTACAGAGCTCCCTAGTTAATTTTATACCACATTATATTGCCCCCCTAGTTAATATTATACCACATTACAGTGCCCCCCTAGTTAATATTATAGCACATTACATTTCCCCCCTAGTTATTATACCACATTACATTGCCCCCCCCAGTTAATATTATACCACATTACAGTGCCCCCAGTTCACACTGTGCCACATTCCAGTGTCCTAGTTCAGATTATGCTAAATCACAGTGCCTCCTTACTATTATAGCATCCACTACACACACCACTCACTGAAAATGGAATGTCCCCTTTTTGGGAGAGTTCCAACCTTGGAACTTAGGTGGTCATTCCGAGTTGATCGCTCCCTAGCAGTTTTTAGCAGCCGTGCAAACGCTATGCCGCCTCCCACTGCTAGTGTATTTTAGCTTAGCAGAAGTGCGAACGAATGTATCGCAGAGCAGCAACAAGGTTTTTTTGTGCAGTTTTAGAGTAGCTCAAAACCTACTCAGCGCTTGCGATCAGACTGTTCAGTTCCTGTTTTGACGTCACAAATACGCTCTGCGTTCACCCAGCCACGACTGCGTTGTTCCTGGCACGCCTGCGTTTTTCCGAACACTCCCTGAAAACGGTCAGTTGACACCCAGAAACACCCTCTTCCTGTCAATCACTCTGCGGCCAGCAGTGCGACTGAAAAGCTTCGCTAGACCTTGTGTAAAACTACATCGTTCTTTGTAATAGTACGACGCATGTGCGCATTGTGCCGCATGCGCAGAAGTGCCGATTTTTTGCCTGATCGCGGCGCAGCAACCGAAATCTGCTAGCGATCAACTCGGAATGACCACCTTAGTTCCTACCACCCAGTACACATCACAAAGGCTGTAATGATGGAGCAGCCTACTCACTGACAGTGGTGGGCTCACAGATTATCTCAGCTGGGCAGGGAGGGTAAATCAGGAGCGCAGGAAAAGAATTTTATCAGTGGGAGCTTTAATGAGAGGTACCTACATCAGCGCTGACGATTCCCTCATTTCAGGCTGGGCAATGGGCTGGACCTAATTGCTTAGTAGCCAGTTCCGGGAATGGGTGTGGTGTAAGGTAGTGTCAGATTCAGCTACGCCATACTATGCAGACTCCCATTATATCGGGAATACCTCCAGATATGCAGTATCTACTCCCAGCACCTCATCAAATAATTCCATCCTACAAAATGAAATCTAATATTTACCGGAGGATGCAGTAATGAGGTCGTTGGGGGATCCGGTCTCTAGGTCAACCACACTTAGGTCGACAATGTCTAGGTCGAACACTATTGGTCGACATGACAGAAGGTCGACATGAGTTTTTCACCTTTTTTTTCTTCATTTTTTGAACTTTTTCATGCTTTACGATCCATATGGACTACAATTGGGAACGGTAACCTGTGCAGAGCGCAGCGGTAGCGGAGGGAGGCACCTTGCCCGAAACATGGCGAGTGAAGCGAGCCGTGCGAAGGGGCACGGTGCACAAATTGGGGGGGTCACTCTACGGAGGAAACTGCACCTTTTTTTTTTTACTCATGTCGACCTTCTGTCATATCGACCTTGTACTTGTTGAGCTAGAGATCCTGTCGACCTAGAAATCATGTCGACCTACTTACTGTCGACCAATAGTGGTCGACCTAGACACTGTTGACCTAAGTGGGGCAAACCTATGATCCACACCCGTTTATAGGCACATCTCACATTAAAGACTCTTATATGTCCAGATCACATATGTAGTCTCTGACACAGGTCACTCAGGTTCCACACAGGGCCGGTTCCGGGGCTTCTGGCGCCCCGGGCGGCATTCGGGGGCGTGGCTTCACACAGGGGGTGTGGTCATTTACGCCCCCTGTACAGACTGAAATGATGTGCGGGGGCACACAGCAGCAGCGGATCTTGCCCTGGTGCGGCGCCTTCCGGAAGGCGGCGCCCCGGGCAAAAGTCCGTTACTGGTTCCACATTTCATAAATTCTAATCTAGATCCCCCAACGTTCTGAGGTATTTTCCTCTCATCCCACAACAGATGCAATCCACACAAATATTCTCAGGGACAGAATAAAGCGTCAGTAGAACTGAGAAGCGTCACAGCTCTGTATTCTTCTGACTGTTCTGTGGTGAACACCCTCTGGGTTCTGTTGTAGAGTCTCAGATGAAAAATGGTGGGACTTTCCTAATCACAATTACTGATCCGTGTACTCTCTATCCTTTAATGAGATTCCACCGGTAATACAGAGCATTGTATAGAAATGATATCTCCCATCAGATCTTCTCCTGGTCCCTCAGTCATAGAAAGTTTCCTCGATTGTCTGATAGTTATAACAGGTCTCACATCTGATTGTACAGCTCCTGTCCGATTCCTCCGCTGTGAATGTGACTGTGGAGAAGCTGCCAGAACCGTCCTCCAGGTCTCCGTTTTCTGCGTTACCCTCAATAGGAAATACTCCGTTATATCAGGAGAACTCATAATCATCTGCAGAACTCGCAATCATCTGCATCAACGTTGTGACATCATCGCCCCCTCGGGAACTGTCCGTCAGGCACTCAATTCCTCTTATGTTAAAAGATTTATTTTCATCGCCTATAGGGGAAAAAGGACGGTACATCAGTAAATGACTCGGTCACCGCACAGATCTTGAACCGCCTAGAATTTACTTGTGCAGTCAGTACTGAGTGATGTTATATACAGTATATACATTGCAATGTGAATGAAAGGAACACATCCGGGGATCCTAACTGTGTAACTGACTACTGCCCTGTGAGTTTGATATAATGTTGTTTTTGTTGTTGTTTTTTTAATGTAAGTTGATGTTTTCCATTATTCCAGTTGTTAATATAATTAATTATTATCATCAACTGTCGAGTTACATTATTATGACCACCACCTACATACAGTATGACCCCAGCAGGGCGTAGTCAATGCAGTAGGTCACGCGTCATGCACTGGCTTGTTGGGTATATATGGTGTGAGATAGGCCATCTGTACACATATTACTCATTGCTATCACGGTAAAATGGCCGATTACTCAGAGTTGTAAAAAGGGATGATTATCGGCTTTCGGGCCCAGGGTGGCGGTATTCCTGACACAGCGCAGTTTGTGACCTGTCCACGTAGTCCTGTGGTGAAGGTGTATCGTGACTGGACAAATGCCACCAGTGCAAATAACCTATGTAGAAACTGCGGAGCACCACGTGCCATCGATGTGAGAGATGATCTGCTACGAAGGTGCGTGAGGGCCGACCGACACGCTACAATGGAGCAGCTCACCGTCACAATGAACCTGGGGGCTACCAGACGTGTGTCTAAAACTACAGCTCAGCCCGTCTAGCTGCTGTCCGTGCTGCACACGGCGGTTACTCTGACTATTAGCTGGTGGTCATAATAATGTGACTCCACCGTGTAAAACCACATTTTAGTTTTTCACTCCCAGAGATTATTAATGACGTGACTCAGCAATCAGGATCACTTACTTGGTCTCTGTGATGTATTTCTGCTTCCAGCTACAGCGTCAGGGACTCCTAATAATACATTAGAAATACAGACATGAGATATAATAATGTACAGCACATAGAAAGTCTCCTATTATACAGTAGCAGACAGATGATTGGCAGATAAAGAGCATCATGCATAACAGGGGAGGACGGCGGCGGAATAGGGGGATACACTGCACAAGCCAATGCCTGGAAAAACAATGATTCAGACGTGGATGCGGTGGCGATGTCAAGCATAAACGGATGATGTTTTAAGTCTACGCATGCGTTCGAGCCGCACTACGCAGGCATCACAATGGCCACCACTGCCCGGAGACGTAGAACAAATATGCACGCAGAGAGTGTGATTTTCAGTGGGCTTTCCTGTGAGGTAATAGGGGGATGGCTCGCCAGTTGCGGGCGTGTTGCAGAATCACTCACACCAAAAGCTATACTCAGATGGAGAAACTGCGCCCTCTATAGGGCTGGTGCAAGTATCGATGGTTTCCCCGATGGTGCGTATAAAGACACACCAAGACAGAATCTGAGTCACCCTCAATATGCTGTAATCATCCAGCAGCTCTCACTAGAGGCTGAAACTGGTCCATAGATTGCAAGCTTATGTGACCCGGGTGCTCTACACTTATTATCACCATTTAGTTACACAAAGCACCAGTGCACTATGCAGCTGTACAACTGGGAACAAACTAAGTAAATAAAACAGGGCCGAGTATCCAGAGACAGATAAAGTGGTAAGAGGGTGCAGCTCACAATCTATCTTACAACATATTGCTCAGTCAGGGCGAGTGCAAGGTTTCTAGGCACCCTAGGCAAAACTACATAATAATGCCCCTGCTATCTCCCCCCCCCCCCCCCCCATTCCTTCCCCTTCGGAACCCCGGCGTCCGGGTCTTAGTACATACAGAAAATGTGGTAAAACCCCCAAAATAGGATTTTAATTACCTACCGGTAAATCCTTTTCTCATAGTCCGTAGAGGATGCTAGGGTCCATATTAGTACCATGGGGTATAGACGGGTCCACCAGGAGCCATTGGCACTTTAAGAGTTTAACAGTGTGGGCTGGCTCCTCCCTCCATGCCCCTCCTACCAGACTCAGTCTAGAAACTGTGCCCGAGGAGACAGATATACTTAGAGAGAAGGAAATTCACAGATAGTGGCAAGATTCATACCAGCTCACACAACAAGGCAACATGCCGGAAAACTCAGCAACAGTTGAAACAGTACTGAAACAGTATAAACGCAGAACTTACCTAGGAACCAGGCAGTACTGAACCAAACCACCACTGCAGGATAAAGAAGCGCTGGGCGGGCGCCCAGCATCCTCTACGGACTACGGGAAAAGGATTTACCGGTAGGTAATTAAAATCCTATTTTCTCTTACGTCCTAGAGGATGCTGGGGTCCATATTAGTACCATGGGGATGTACCAAAGCTCCCAGAACGGGAGGGAGAGCGCGCAGGCTCCTGCAGAACTGCTTGACCAAACTTGAGGTCTCCAGAGGCCAAAGTATCAAACTTGTAAAACTTAGCAAACGTGTTCGATCCAGACCAAGTAGCTGCTCGGCAAAGCTGTACAGGCGAGACACCCCGGGCAGCCGCCCAGGAAGACCTCACCTTACGAGTAGAGTGGGCCTTAACAGATTTTGGACACAGCAATCCTGCCGTAGAATATGCATGCTGGATGGTGCACCTGATCCAGCGTGAAACCGACTGCTTAGAAGCAGGATACCCAATTTTCTTGGGATCATATAGGACAAACAGAGAGTCTGACTTCCTGTGACGAGAAGTTCTCTTCACATATATCTTCAGAGCCCTCACGACATCCAAGGATTATGAAGTAATTGAGGAGTCCGTAGCCACTGGCACCACAATAGGTTGGTTGATATGAAATGCAGACACAACCTGGGCCTGCCTTTGCTGGAGGTTGTATGGTCACAGGGGTACCGGCTAACTTGAAGCTAGGGGAGTTTTAATCTTACAGGAAAATAGTGGTCTCTTCCTCTATCCTCCCTGCCTATATTCTACTCACTATCTCTTGCTATAACAGAGAGTCTGTGACGAGCCGTCCTCTTCACATAAATATTCAAAGCCCTCACAACATCCAAGGCCTTTGAAGCAATTGAGGAGTCAGTAGCCACTGGCACCACAATAGGTTGGTTGATATGAAAAGCTGACACAACCTTAGGAAGGAACTGCTGATGAGTCCTGAGTTCCGCCCTATCTTCATGGAAGACCAGATAGGGACTTTTACAGGACAAATCTCCCAATTCCGACACATGTCGAGCAGAAGCCAAGGCCAACAAAGTTACCGCCTTCCACGTGAGAAACTTGATTTCAACCTCCTGTAGAGGCTCAAACCAATCTGCAACACCACATCAAGATCCCAGGGTGCCGTTGGCGCCACAAAGGGAGGTTGGATGTGCAGAACCCCTTTCAAAAAGGTCTGAACCTCAGGGAGGACAGCCAATTGTTTCTGGAAGAAAATGAATAAAGCTAAGATCTGGACCTTGATGGAGCCCAATCTCAGGTCCATATCCACACCTGCTTGCAGGAAAAGGAGAAAACATCTAAGTTGAAACTCCACCGCAGGAAATTTCTTGGATTCACACCAAGCACATATTTTTCCAAATTCGATGGTAATGTTTAGACGTTACCCCCTTCCTAGCATTATCAGGGTAGGAATAACCTAGCTCGGAATACCCTTCCGAGCTAAGATCTGGAGCTCAACCGCCATGCCGTCAAACATAGCCGTGGTAAGTCTTGATAAGCGAACGGCCCCTGCAGTAGAAGATCCTCTCGAAGAGGCAGGGCCTTGGATCTTCCAGCAGTAGATCCAGCAGATCCGCGTACCAAGCCCTCCTTGGCCAGTCTGGAGCAATGAGGATTGCCAGAACTTTTGTTCTTTTTACAAGTTGTAGAACTTTTGGAATTAGAGGAAGTGGAGGGAACACATACACTGACGTGAATGCCCACGGTGTTACCAGTGCGTCCACCGACCCTGCCTGTGGGTCCCTCGACCTGGAACAGTACCTCTGCAGCTTCTTGTTGAGGCGGGAGGCCATCATGTCTATGTGAGGAACCCCCCACCAACCGGTTACCTCCTCAAACACCTCCGGGTGGAGGCCCCACTCTCCTGGATGGAGATCGTGTCTGCTGAGGAAGTCCGCTACCCAGTTGTCTACTCCCGGAATGAAGATTGCTGACATCGCTACAGCGACTGCTCCCCAACCTCTTACACTTGCATCCGTGGTTAGAAGGATCCAGTCCTGAACTCCGAAACTTGGCCCTCCAGAAAGTGTGGTAGTTGTAGCCACCAGAGGAGTGAAATCTTGGCTTTCGGTGACAGACGTATCCTCTGGTGCATGTGTAGGTGAGATCCCGACCACTGGTCCAAGAGATCCAGTTGAATGGATCGAGCATGAAACATTCCGTACTGCAGAGCCTCGTAGGAGGCAACCATCTTCCCCAGAAGGCCGTTGCACTGATGAACCGATACCTGGGCAGGCTTCATGACATCCCGGACCATTGTTTGAATCACCAACGCTTTCTCCACTGGTAGAAACACCCTCTGGGGATGATCCTCGACCTCCGTGTCGAGGATCATCCCCAGGAAAGACAGCCTCCTTGTCGGCTCCAGATGAGACTTTGGAAGGTTCAGGATCCAACCGTGCTCCTTGAGCAGATGCATCGTGAGAGCAATGGATCTTAACAACTTCTCCCTGGACGATGCCTTGATCAGCAGATCATCCAGATATGGAATTATGTTCACCCCCTGCTTGCGGAGGAGAACCATCATCTCTGCCATCATCTTGGTGAAGACCCTCGGTGCCGTGAGAGACCGAACGGCAGTGCCTGAAACTGATAATGATCGTCTAACAGTGCAAACCTGAGATGGGAATGTGGAGGTATGCATCCTTGATGTCCAGGGACACCAGGAACTCCCCCTCCGTCAGTCCTGAGATGACTGCTCTCAGAGACTCCATTTTGAATTTGAAGTCCCTGAGATAAGGGTTCAAATATTTTAAGTTCAGAATTGGCCTGACCGAACCATCCGGCTTCGGTACCACAAAAAGGTTCGAATAGTAACCCTTTTTCAGCGGATGTGGTGGAACTGGAACAATGACCTCGGACACTACCAATTTTCAGATAGCGTCCAGTAGAATAGCTCTGTCTGCTGGCAAAGCCGGCAAGCCTGATTTGAAGAATTGGTGAGGTGGGAGAGTTTGAAACTCTAGCCTGTACCACCGGCACACAATATCCTGTATCCAGGGGTCCAGGCCAGACTACACCCAGACGTGGCTGAAATGCTGGAGTCTTGCTCCCACCTGACCTACCTCCAGGCTGTACGGTCCCCCGTCATGCTGAAGATTTTGAGGCACCAGAAGTAGGTTCCTGGGAACCTGCGGGAGCAGGCTTTTTGGATTTGACATGACCACCTCTAAAGAAGGTGTGAGAGGGCTTGTTCTTTCTAGGCCTAGTGGGCCGAAAGGACTGTGACGTGTTGGGAGTAAAAGGCTTCTTCATAGCCTGTGCAGCTGAGAGGAGAAAAGGAGACTTGCCCGCGGTAGCCGTGGCAATCCACGCATCCAGCGCCTCCCCAAACAGAGCCTGTCCTGTATAGGGTAGGCTCTCCACACTTTTCCTGTATTCCGCGTCCACAGACCATTGGCGCAGCCAGAGACCCCTGCGAGCCGAGAAGGACATGGAGGAGATCCCCACAGCCATGGAACCCAGATCCATCATGGATTCTACCAGGAATCCTGCAGAATCCTGTATGTTACGCAAAAATAAATCAACGTCACCTTTATCCATCGTAGTCAAGGGGCTTTCTTACTGTCTGTGAAAAAGGCCTCCTCAACCTGTTCAGGAGGTGTGTCAGAAATATGTAACACATCCCGCATGGCCTCAATCATCAACTGCTCCCCCTTAGCAAGTGATGCCGTCCCCCTCGACACATCCCCATCATCGTCTGCTGTGTCAGAATCGGTATCCGTGTCATCCTGCATAATTTGGGCAAGAGCACGTTTGTGAGAATGTACCTCAGGGGGCCCAGAGGGAGCAGAATCGGACCATACTGCCATAGAGAACTGAAATACCTGAGTTGCATGCTCAGTCCTTGCAACCCTTTCAGAAATCTGAGAAATAGCCCCCCTAAGAGAGGCTAACCATTCCAGCCCTTTGTGGTTGTACTCAGGTTCTAGCGAAGTCTTCCTTCGCACTGACGGCCGCAAGAAGATTGACAGGAAGAGGCGTTTCTGGGTGTCACCTGACCGTTTTCAGGGAGCGTTTGCAAAAACGCAGTGATGTCTGAAAAAACGCAGGCGTGGCTGGGCGTTTGCTGGGTGGGTGTATGACATCAAATCCGGACACGAATAGGCTGAAGTGATTGGAAGCGCTGAGTAGGTTCAGAGCTACTCTGAAACCGCACAAACTGTTTTTGCAGAGCTCGGCTGCACATGCGTTCGTACTTCTGCTAAGGTAAAATACACTCCCCAGTGGGCGGCGGCATAGCGTTTGCACGGCTGCTAAAACTATCAAGCGAGCGATCAACTCGGAATGACCCCCCAAGTACAGACTTTGTCACCCTCCCCACTCCACTACAGCTTTAATTACCCATTCATGATGGTAGCATGCATATCCTCACTGCAATCACAGGTGTTGTCACGGAGGGGGGAAGGGCAGGGACAGGTTATATACACATAGAACTTTGTCCGGCTATTTGCCATCCGGGAGGGTCTTTCACACACAAAGGCTTTGAGCCGTGTGTAATGCTGAGCGCATGCGCAGCGGCAGCTAAAAGAACCGTTGTGTGTGAAAGCTCCCCTTCACACACACGGTTCACTGCTTACAAAGACGGCACGGCCCCTGCCCGGCAGCCGGACCTTCCAGTGGATATTTCCGGCTGCAACCCGGCAGCCGTGCCGGGGCCGTGCCGTGTGAAAGGACACATTGCTCTGAATGTATCTCAGCAGCACGGGCGTGGCAAAAAGCCGTCCGGGATTTTACCGGGCGGCGGGAGCCGGCGCGTGTCTTACAGCCCTTACACGGCATCCCTCATCCCTCATCCTCATCTATTAAGGAAGGGGCGGAGCTGACTAATATAGGAAGCACTCATCTGCAGCGTGCGGCACCGTCCTACAGTGATCGGCGCCCATAGGTAGCTAAAGCTGCCTAGTGGTGGCGCCGGCCCTGTGCATAGTGTAATAGGAAAGTGCTCAGGTGGTCATTCCGAGTTGATCGCTCGCTAGCAGTTTTTAGCTGCTGTGCAAACGCTATGCCGCCGCCCACTGGAAGTGCATTTTAGCTTAGCAGAAGTGCGAACGAATGTATCGCAGAGCAGCTACAAAGTTTTTTGTGCAGTTTCAGAGTAGCTCAAAACCTACTCAGCGCTTGCGATCACTTCAGACTGTTCAGTTCCTGTTTTGACGTCACAAACACGCCCTGCGTTTGCCCAGCCACGCCTGCGTTTTTCCTGGCACGCCTGCGTTTGTCTGAACACTCCCTGAAAACGGTCAGTTGACACCCAGAAATGCCCTCTTCCTGTCAATCACTCTGCAGCCAGCAGTGCGACTGGAAAGCTTCGCTAGACCCTGTGTGAAACTACATCGTTTGTTGTAATAGTACATCGGGCGTGTGCATTGCGCCGCATACGCATGCGCAGAAGTGCCGTTTTTTTGCCTGATCGCTGCACAGCGAACAAATGCAGCTAGCGATCAACTCGGAATGACCCCCTCAGTGTGTTATGATTGTGTCTCCATATTTGTGTTAAAAATATATAATTGTTGTGACTGCATGAATTTTCTACTTACACTTTACAGCGCCATGGCATATGTTAGTGCTTTATAAATAATAATGATATGTAGATGTAGGTTGTCATTCTTTATATTATTTAAATGAATTCTGTTTTTTAAATGTGGCGTGTGGTGGTTAAGGTAACACTATCCCCCTTTCCTGGTGTCACACCAGATGTAACTGGTGATTTCCTATCTCAGTTTTATATAACCGTGCTGGTGGCATGCTACCCCAGAAAGGATGTTCTGCTTCTATGCCAGAGCTTATTAATGTGGCTATAACGAAAGGTGGGAAATAATGAGGTACATTAGCAGTAGGAACCTCTGTTTATCTATATTCTAAATATGTCTATCTTTTGTATTAGTATTAGCATAGACATTCTCTACTGCAATTATAGCTTTGGAACTAAACATTCTTCAAATAGATATTAGTCTCAGAATCCCACACGCATAGGTACTGCAGTTAGTATGAGATTCAAGGTCAAAGTAGGGGCTTCAAGGTCAAATAGACATCAGTATTTGAGGCACGGCAAAGCTGAGTTGCAGAAGCTCCACGACTTGCAGCCCAGGACGTACCCACTGAACATGTGGAGTGCACCAAAATGACACAGGCAGCTGCTGAGCCTTGCTCAGGTAAGCTTGACAGATAGCTAACCTAATCCACTACACCAAGGTCTGTTTGGAAGCTGGCCACCCCCTGCGAGGGGTATCATAAAGAATGAATAGAGCATCAGACTTGCGCAAAGTCGCCATTCGACTTACATTTTTAAAGCTCGAACCACATCCAGGGTAGAAGGTGTCCCAGAAAACAGAAAAGCATACAGAAAAGCGGGGACCCCAATAGGTTGGTTCAGATGAAAAGCAGAAACAACTTTTGGAAGGAAGGTCGAACGGGTTCTGAGTTCTGCTATATTCTCATGAAAGATGAGATATGGTGGTCAACAAGACAATGCACTCAGCTCAGAGAACCTCCGAGGTGAGGTGAGGCCAAGGCCAATAAAAGGACTGTCTTCCAGGAAAGGTATTTGAGGTCCACCTCCTCCAGCGGTTCAAAGATGGAAGATTGGAGGAAATCAAGCACAAGATTTAAGTCTCAAGGGGCTGTAGGCGGTAAACAGTGGTTGTACATGGAGAACCCCCTGTAGGAAAGTCTGTACTTCTGGAAGGAGCGCTAACTTGTGCTGGAAAAATATTGATAAGGTGGACACCTGTACCTTAAGAGATCCTAAATCGGAAGCTTGAACCCAGCCCTACTTGCAGAAAAAAAAAAAAGACACGGGACAGATGAAAAGACCCCGTTGGGAAGCTGTGACACTCACACTAAGCCACATATGACCGCCAAATGCGATGATAATGCAGAGCCATATCAGGTTTCCTTGCTCGTAAAATGGTGGGAATAACTGACTCTGGCATTCCCTGATTCCTCAAGATGACGGCCATGAATCGTCTACGAGAAGTGCGCACAGATCTAAGAAATAGGCCCTCCGAGTTCAATCTTGTGCTACCAGATTTACCCTGACTGACTCTCGCTTGATCCTCTTGAGTACTCAAGGAAGAAGCGTAAACGGTGGAACCAGGTAAACAAGGTCATACGGCCATGGGAATGTTAGAGCGTCCACTGCTTCGGCTTGCGGATCACACATCGAGGAAGTTGGTGATTTATCCTGGACGCCATAAGATCCACTTGTGGGCAACCCCACTGCCGAAACGGTGCTCTGAACATCTTCTGGGTGAAGAGCCCATTCTCCCACATGAAGATCCAAGCGACTGAGATAGTTGGACTCCCAGTTTTCCACACCTGGGATAAACACAGCCAAAAGAATCACTTCGTTGTGCTCGGCCCAATTCAGAATCCGCGCCACCTCCCACATTGCCATGCGACTTTGGTTCTGCCTTGTTTGTTGATGTAAGCAACAGCCGTCGCATTGTCTGACTGTATTCTTACTGCTCTTGAGTGGAGAAAGGGCGCGGCTTCAAGTAGAGCATTGTAGATCGCTTTCAGTTCCAACACATTTATTGGCAGCAGTGATTCCTGTTCTGACCTACAACCCTGGAATTGAAAATACAATAATACTGCTCCCCAACTTCTGAGACTGGCATCGTTCATCAGGATAATTCAGTCCCACACTCCGAATCTCCTGCCTGCTTTGAGATTTCTTATCTGCATCCATCAAAGGAACAACACTCTGGTCCGAGGTGCTAAACAGATCATCCTGTGGATGTGCAGATGAGACCCTGACTGATGCCATTGGTTTAGGAGGTCCAGTTGGAAAGGTCATGAATGAATGCGACCGAACTGTAGAGCCTCGAAGGCCGCAACCATCTTCCCCAACTGACGAATACACAAGTGGACCGATACCATCTTCATCTTGAGGACCCTCAGAACCATAAGACGAATACCCAGAGCATTGTCTTCTGGAAGGAAAACTGTCTGCGCAACCGTGTCTAGGATCATTCCTAGAAACTGAAGCCGCTGGGATGGCAGTAAGTTGGATTTGTTAAAGTTGATTATCCAACCATGCTTCACTAAAATAATGCATGTGAGCAACGCATGTTCCTGGGGAAACATAGAAACATAGAATTTGACGGCAGATAAGAACCACTTGGCCCATCTAGTCTGCCCATTTTTTTTATCCTTTAGGTAATCGCAACCCTCTTTGAACCTTAATTCCTTGTAAGGATATTCACATGCCTATCCCAAGCATGTTTAAACTGCTCCACAGTCTTAGCCTCTACCACCTCTGATGGGAGGCTATTCCACTTATCCACTACCCTTTCTGTGAAATAATTTTTCCTTAAATTTCCCCTGAACCTGCCTCCCTCCAGTTTCAGTGTATGTCCTCGAGTTCTAATACTTCTCTTCCTTTGAAAAATGTTTCCCTCCTGAACTTTGTTAAAACCTTTGGTATATTTGAAAGTTTCTATCATGTCTCCCTCCCCTTTCCCTTCTCTCCTCCATACTATACATGTTTAGATCTTTTAGCCTTTCCAGGTAAGTTTTGTGATGTAGGCCATGCACCATTTTAGTTGCCCTTCTTTGTACACTCTCTAATGTATTTATATCCTTCTGGAGATATGGTCTCCAGAACTGGACACATTATTCCAGATGAGGCCGCACCAATGACCTATACAGTGGCATTATTACTTCTCTTTTCCTGCTACTGATTCCTCTCCCTATGCAACCAAGCATCTGACTTGACTTTCTCATTGCTTTGTTGCATTGCTTTCCTGCCTTTAAGTCACTTGAAATAGTGACTCCTAAATCCCTTTCCTCCTCAGCAGATTCCATTGTAGTACCCTTGATACTATATTTAACCTTTGGGTTTTTGAGACCCAAGTGCATGATTTAGCATTTTTTAGCATTAAACTGTAGTTGCCATGTTCTTGACCATTTTTCAAGCCTAGCTAGGTCATCAATCATTTGTTTTACCCCTCCTGGTGTGTCTACCCTGTTGCATATCTTTGTATCATCTGCAAAAAGGCATACTTTCCCTTCAATACCATTTGCAATGTCACCAACAAAGATATTAAAGAGAACTGGTCCGAGTACAGATCCCTGGGGTACTCCACTGGTAACATTTACATAGAAACATAGAAACATAGAATTTGACGGCAGATAAGAACCACTTGGCCCATCTAGTCTGCCCCTTTTTTTATTTTATCCTTTAGGCAATCTCAACCCTTTTTTAACCTTAATTCTTTGTAAGGATATTCATATGCCTGTCCCATGCATGTTTAAATTGCCCTACAGTCTTAGCCTCTACCACATCTGATGGGAGGCTATTCCACTTATCCACTTCCCTTTCTGTGAAGTAATTTTTCCTTAAATTTCCCCTGAACCTCTCCCCCTCCAGTCTCAATGTATGCCCTCGAGTTCTAATACTTCTTTTCCTTTGAAGAATGTTTCCCTCCTGAACTTTAAGACCCTTGATATATTTGA